>NW_025764953.1:0-320042 GCF_003918875.1 Haliotis rubra
ATGAACATTGTCCCTTCAATGGTCTCTTTGGAATCTCTGGGAATATTTAAAAAAAGATCGCCTTTTATTTTTTACGTTTATACATTTCATGCACATTTTGACCCAGGTATAATCCAATATAGATACAACTATTGTCATGTTGATGTACGTATCTCAAATGACTTCTAATATTGTTACTTTTCACCTGATGTTTGAGTTTTCTGCATGGGGATTTTGATTAGCGTGGTGTCCAGTACCGCCACGACCTCCACAAAACGGAATCGTGCAGAAATAAAACTTAGGAACCCAGAAACAAAATCTACTAAAATACTGCAGGTTAGACGTCAGCTGCCACCGCCACCCTGCTCTGATGTCATGGCCATGATGGGTCGTTGCTGAGGCAGGCAAATGATGTTTTCACTGGTCCAATCATCACTGCAAAATATTTACTCACACACAGACACATAAACATATTCAAGTGAGACAGCTGTATAGGCCACTGCCAGTATTGTATTCGTACCCATCGTCCTGGTATGGTACCAATATCTGCCTCTAAAACCGGGGACAAAACCACTCTCACTCACTAACACTTAGCAGAGGGCATCTAGGACATAGGACCAACTACTCAGATTGTAGGAGTACAGTTCGGTTATGTGATAGATGAACGGGTGACCAATGACATTTATCGTAGAAGTGCAGTGGCATTGCTTAACCTAGCAGGGGTCGATGAGATGACCTAGTCATTATAGTGTGCACGCCTCACACTGAAGACACGGTTACAATGTGTGAGGCCCATTTCTCGTGTGATATTGATGGAATAAAAGCTACTACTCACACACTACACACTACTACTCACCACTACTACTACTACACGCGCACGCGCAGTCAAAACAAAAACAAAACAAGACAAATCAGCTAGAAAGTAAAAGCAATATTTAATAGTTAATACTCATAAGAGCCGAATAAATATTTTAAAAACTGGACTTAAATCTTGTCCGAAAAAGCCAAAATAAACAAGGAAATATAGTCTTTTATGATACAAAGAGCTTTTTATATATGAATAATCCCAAACCACCAAATATCCGAAAGGTGGGAAAAACGTCCGAAAGGTCCAAAACGTAGAAAGTCACCAAACATATTGTATTTAGGATTCAATGCAATTAATTATTATTCCGAGGTGGCAAGATGTCACTGATGTGTCCATCTTAAACACATTCCTCAAGAATCCAAACAACTGTAAGATGTCACTCTAAGCGTCCATCTTAAACACACTCCCTCAAGAATCCAAACAGTCACAAGATGTCAATCTAAGCGTCCATCTTAAACACACTTCTCAAGAATCCAAACAGTCACAAGATGTCACTCTAAGCGTCCATCTTAAACACACTCCTCAAGAATACAAACAGTCACCAGATGTCACTCTAAGCGTCCATCTTAAACACACTCCCCAAGAATCCAAACAGTCACAAGATGTCACTCTAAGCGTCCATCTTAAACACCTCCTCAAAAATCCAAACAATTGCAAGATGTCACTCTAAGCGTCCATCTTAAACACACTCCTCAAGAATCCAAACAATTCCAAGATGTCACTCTAAGCGTCCATCTTAAACACACTCCTCAAGAATCCAAACAATTCCAAGATGTCACTCTAAGCGTCCATCTTAAACACACTCCTCAAGAATCCAAACAATTCCAAGATGTCACTCTTAGCGTCCATCTTAAACACACTCCTCAAGAATCCAAACAATTCCAAGATATCACTCTAAGCGTCCATCTTGACACGGAACACTCTCCCTCAAGAATCCAGACACACGTGACAGGAAGACTCGAACTGGGGACTCTGGTCGGGGTGTCGTCATCATCCAGGTTGATGTCAACGAAGTGGGGGGCATCACGAAAGACGGGGTAGAGAGAGGGGCAGGGAGAGAGGTGGGAGGGGTGGGCAGCTCAGACAGGGGTCTCATGTATCTCCCAGTAGGACGCTGACAGGGAGGGAGAGAAGGAAATGTTGAGAGAGTGACAGAAGGTGGAAGTAGAGAAAAAAGGTAGATGTTCATAGTTGATTAATAGTCATAATGTAAGAAAAATGTGATTTCGATACGGTATAGGTATTTACTGTACACATGCACATTGAAAGTAGTGTCCAAATTAATAGTATATGTGTTGGTATGACATTGTGTTAATAAATGATGGTTAAGTTCATGCACAAAATAAAAGACACACACAATTTCAGTCTTATAATAACTATAAAATAACGGATTCCCTAAGACACCCACTTTATGAGGAGGGGCCCAGATGTCAAAGTTCAAAGGGAACCTGATCACGAGGTCAAAGGGCTGTTGGGGAAAGAAGGAATGAGAGTCTTAGATATAACTAAACAGCAAACAGAACCTGACTGTATCAAAACTGATCATGAATAAACCAGGACATCTAAATGAGTGATCATTAAGTTGGGACACTTAATCTGGCACATTCATTAAGGTGACATTAAAGTATTCCCTATGTTCTATGCATACACTTATGTATTTTATGTATAGAAGTATTCTATTTTATTATATTCAGTTTTAAAAAGTTCAAAGGGAACCTCATCACGGGGTCAAGAGCTGTGGGGAAAAAATGAATGACAGTCTGTTAAATAATCAAACAACAAACAGAACCTGACTGTATCAAACCTTCATCTACAAATGGCTTCATTAAACCCTAACTGATGATTAGTGAATGAGGACATTAAAACAACCAATGTAACAACCAATATTTTAATTTTGACATTTTAAATCTTGCATGTTCATTGAGGAGGTATACCCCTATACTTTGCACATATATTCAATTATTTAGTTTATGTATATAATTATTCATTTTATTTAATTACGTTATAACAAACAAGCATGTGTAGTGCAAATTTGACCCTTTTATTTTGTCTATGTATTAGTGTATGTATAAAGGCATGTTTGGTTGATGTCAAGATAACATTGCCCCCAAACCTTAAATGAGTTAATGTTCACTTAGTAGCAGCACGTGTAAGTAAAATGGTGCTGTCAATGTATAAAACAAAAGCATGCCCACATAATTAAATAAGTTATTGTGGTACACCACTGGTCTACCAATGGCCCAAACCATGTGCTCTTTACCCAGTGATTTACGATACAGATCAGAAGAAAGTTCTTGTATTTATTTGTATAAATAACATGTATGTAGTCAGTTGGGAGCACCTTTAGAATTCACCACCACAACTCATTATGTTAGTTTGTTTTCATCACAAGTCACCTGTCGCTAAGACAAGCAACCAGGGGGTATATTCTGTGAGTACTGTTGGCCATTATGTATACCATATATCACAATAAGACTTGCTGAAGCATGTTGACATTATTAATATTTTCTTGATACATGTATACTGATTGGTCATTGTCACGGACTGTTGTTTAGCCCGTTCAACCTGGTTTTAGAAGCACTCGTAAAAGCATCATGACAGTGACCACTGCTAACATACTGCTGGCTGTTTACTAGACTTGCACAATTCTCTAAGGTAATAATTAATGAGTGATTTAGTTTAACGCCGCACTCAGCAATATTCCAGCTATATGGCGGCAGTCTGTAAATAATCAAGTCTGGACCAAACAATCCAGTGGTCAACAGCATGAACATAGATCTACGCAATTGGGATATGATGAGGTAATAATTAATAGTTTTAAATGATAATTTCTAAATAATATAAATAATGGCATCCTCAGACATCCGGAATTGGGACACCCGTGTTCATATCCTTATCAACATGCCGGCTATATTGCCTTATCTGGGCAGTCCTGTCAAGACTGGAAATGTACCAGGACAGCCATAGAAAACAGAACACTACAGGGTTCCTACAGTTTTGAACAATCGAAGTTATGGCCTTTAGGGGCGTTTCAAGACCCAGTCAATAATTTAAGGAACTATAGAAACCCATAAGACATAAGAAGTTGAAGACACTCAAGGTTGGTCAAATGCGGAACGACCATAAGAGGGAAATAACTCTTACATCCTTGTACTGGGAAGTTTTGCTTCGCGATGGAGATTATTTAACACATTTGTATAAGTACTTTACTAAAAGTTGACACGTTTTGCTAAATATAGGGCCTTTTAGGGCAAATCACTGTCAATTAGGCATTTCCAAATTTCAGGTTTGTTCAAGCCCTGCGAAACCTGCAGAATATCGACATGGGTATCCATACAGTAAAACCTCATTAACCACCAGTTATGAGAGTAAACTGCTCATTTTATATAATTGTGTGAAGCGGACGTTGTATTCCTGTTGTATGTAAACACTCTGAATGGTTGAGAGGCCTCAATTAATGTGAGAAAGATTCTAGGACAAGTCAGTATTTAATGGTAGCTGGCAGGATGTTCTGGAAGTTTCTTCGTTTCCCTACATCAGGATGAATAAAGTAAATAAGTCATAAAAAGAAAGCAAAAAAGGCAACAGTAAGTAGTGTAGACATAAAGAAATACCTTGGGTGTAGGAGTTCATAGTGACAATAACTGGTGATGAGCAGATCGTGAGGCAAATGTCAGCAGAAATTCAGCAATATCACAGAGGTATGATAGCGTCAAAATGGCGGCATCAGAAGTGAAACTGTCGTCATAGCGACGTCATAAATCTCGCGAGATCGTCATAGCATTACGTGACGCTAACGACTGGTTTCATCCGTACCCTGCGCATGTCAGTTTTACGCAGCACTCAGCAATATTCCAACTATGTGGCGGCGGTCTGTAAACAATCGAGTCTGGGCAAGAAAATCCAGTGATCAACAGCATGAGCATCGATCTACGCAATTGGGACACGATGACATGTGTAAACCAAGTCATCGAGATGGTCCCCCGATCCCGTTAGTCGCCTCTTACGACAAGCATGGGTTACTGAAGATCAATTCTAATCCGGATCTTCACTATGTTAGTCAGACAAGAGACGAAGCAGCATCAAAGTCTAACTGCAAACATAATCTGATACTAGTATATGAGATTTTAAGTATATTTCAAACACAACGAATCAAATAGAATCATTCACTGTAGTCGATTGTAAGTTACAAACACTTAGCTATTTTATGATATGTTATCGGTGAAACGTGAGGGCAAAGTGAATTGGTTCCAAGCATAATAGGCACCTCGCGAAGTAAAATGCAAGCACGATGCTGACGATGTCTGGTGAGTCTCTATGCTGTCCCTGTGCTGTAGTTTAGGATAAGGCAAGGGGTTAAGTTCACATGTATTAGCATTATGATCGCTCTCTACAACGGTCTTGGTCTTTACCTTTCTTGAATTGTTTGTTTCAGGTTTGGGCGTTTTTCTGGAACCCCGGCCTGTTGTAAGAGGCAACTAACGGGATCGCATGGTCAGCCAACCTACTTGGTAGAGTCCAGACACATTATGACATTCGTTGGATTCCTGGATCAGATTATTATTATCATTATTGACATCGCCGCCATTGTACTGAAATATTGGTGAGCGTGGCGTTAACCCTCTTGGTGCCACGGATCAGTGTATGGTCCTGTGAACATGTTCCCTTCCAACTGCGAATTATGATGCCAAACACGATTACGCAAAAGAAAGATAATAACCCCCATTATTCTAATTGTCATCTGAGCTTTAACACCGCGTTACTCGGATTGTGAGGTTAGAAACGCGTGGTTCTCTCCCTTTACCGCCATATTTAAACGTCAAGCAAAACACGTCGAATTATTATTTGGCACCCATGTCACATACACCTGTAGGGTTGCCAAGTGGTTAAAGCGTTCGTTTGTCACGCCGAAGACCAGGGTTCGATTCCCGGTATGGGTAAAATATGTGAAGCTAATTTTAGTGTCCCCGCAGTGATAATGCTGGAATATTGCTGAAAGCGGCTTAAAACCTAACACTCTACTCACTCACTTACCTACTTATCAATTTGGTTGGTTTGTTGTTTAACGTCGCACTCAGCAATATTCCAGCTATATGGCGGCGGTCTGTAAACAATCGAGTCTGCATATTCCAGTGATCAACAGAACGAGCATCGATCTACGCAATTGGGATACGATGACATGTGTCAACAAGTCAGCGAGACTGACCACCCAATCCCGTTAGTCGCATCTTACGACAAGCATGGGTTACTGCATGAAGACAACCTCAAACCCGTTTGTTTCATATGAGGGGCGGTGGGGAAGCCCTGTGGGGATAGCGTTCGCTTGTGACATGTTCGATTCCCCACACGGTTACAATGTGAAGCCCAGGTCTGGTGTCCCCCAACCGTGGTATTGCTGGAATATTGTTAAAAGCGGAGTAAAACCCAACCCACTGACACCCAGAATGCCAAAAACAAACAAAGCCATCAAAATATATTTGAAAAAGACCATGAGTGAATAATATTGCAGCTATTGGACTCAGGTAAGGTGGAAATACCTGACATTACAACAGACAATGTAACCAGTTTTTGTTTTGCTCCAATTAATGGTTTCTAAATTATGGTCATAAAGACGTTCTTTCTTTTCAGAGACAAAACAAATCTGCAGGGCTATAATTGGCTATAATTGTTTGGAATTTCACAACACAATTACAGATTCTTATCACCCATCACTGACATGCCAGTAAATGTTCGTGTGGCAGAAATACCTACTGCGCCCAGTTCCTCTTCAAAGACCCTTAACTGCAATTTCGTTTAATTATCACTCCCACTTCTTACCTGAGAAGGAGTAAGTTTTGGTTTTACACCGCTTTTAGCAATATTCCAGCAATATCACGGCGGGAGACACCAGAAATGGGCTTCACACATTGTACCCATGTGGGGAATCGAACCTGGTCTTCGGAGTGGCGAGCGAACGCTTTAATCAATAAGCTACCCCACCGCCCCTATACCAGAGAAAGAATGAAACAGCTGAAGAATATAGAGACTTTCTATATCACTCTGTCTTCAATGTAATTACACCTGTTGTCGGAGCACTATAGAGTCGGGGACAGCGAAGGAACAGAAAGTCTTGACTCCTGAGTCTTGGGGAGTGGTTTGGGACTCCCCATGTACCAATACTAAACACAGATGACAACTTGACATTAACTCATAATTACAGGCTCTGTCTTCACTTGTGAATTCAGCAGATTTGTACAGACCCTGAAACTGATAATATGGACTTGCCACGCATTCTACCTTGTATGGGCTACCCTTTTGTTTATTTGTCTCAGGGTCTGCATGGCAGACTACCTTTACATAATGACAAAAACGAAACGGGACTTAACGGTGGGTGTATCACGCAGACATTGTGATCATCCAATCCTTATTAGACCGGGGAGGATGAAAAGTGGGAAAACTCGATGTTTCCGTGGCAGTGTCACTAGTGAATCCTTTGGGCCCCCTGAAGGAGTGACAGTACCATACCCGTACGTGTCAACGACTGCATCACTTCAGGATTTCCAAACAGACGATGCTCACAAACCGACACACAGACAAAGGGGATTGACCCACATTCACTCCACTCACACAAGTGGTAGTTACACCAAAACATTTTATACTGAGCTATACAGAAACACATCAGTTTCGTTTCCACATATTTTATTGCATTTCAGTGATACATGTTCACGACAGGCACGATACATGAACTGGAGAGGTTCGCTTTGACGATGGCTGATCTGCGATATAACTCTCTGGGAGAAGAGGGCTGCCTATCTTCAACCTGTGAACAGATAAGTAACTCATCAAAATCTCTGATCAAAGCAAGGTCCATTGCATGTTCCCGACTATATCATACGTGTCTATGAAACACTGTCACTCCAAATATAGGATTTCTTGAGTCCTGCTTTATTCATTGCATGCAACGTACTATGAACATTGTCCCTTCAATGGTCTCTCTTTGGAATCTCTGGGAATATTTGAAAAAGATCGCCTAATTTTTTACGTTTATACATTTAATGCACATTTTGACACAGGTATAATCCAATATAGATACAACTATTGGCATGTTGATGGAGCAGTGCGTGAATGTACGTATCACAATTGACTTCTAATATTGTTACTTTTCACCTAATGGTTTGGGGTTTCGCATGGAGATCTTGATTAACGTGGTGTCCAGTACCGCCACTACCTCCACAAAACGGAATCATGCAGAAATACAACTTAAGAACCCCATGGACAAAATCTATTTAAAGACTGCAGGGTAGACGACAGCTTTCACCGCCACCCTGCTCTGACGTCATGGCCATGATGAGTAGTTGCTGAGGCAGGCAAGTGATGTTTTCACTGGTCCAATCATCACTGCAATATATTTACTCACACACAGACATATGCATATTCAAGGGACACTACAGTGTCGGCCACTGTCAGTATTGTATTCGTACCCATCGTCCTGGTATGGTACCAATATCTGACTCTAAAAGCGGGGACAAACCACACTCACTCACTAACACGTAGCAGAGGGCATCAAGGACATAGGACCAACTACTCAGATTGTAGTACAGTTATAGATCTGATAGATGAACGGGTGACCACGGGATTTGTCGTAGAAGTGCAGTGGCATTGCTTAACCTAGCAGGGGTCGATGAGATGACCTAGTCACTTATTTTGAGGGTTATACTTACATTGTAAGAAAAATGAGTGTATATTTTCAAACATAGGTATTAACTAATTAAAACAGTTCACTTTGATTCGCATAAGAATAAATGTGATTTATTCGTGTACACTTCCCCTTTAACCTAGCGGGGTCGGTGAGATGACCTAGTCATTATAGTGTGCGCGCCTCAGACATCCGGAATTGGGACACCCATGTTCATATCCTTATCAACATGCCGGCTATATTCCTTATCTGTGCAGTCCTGTCAAGACTGGCAATGTACCAGGACAGCTGTAGAAAACAGAACAGGGTTCATACAGTTTTGAACAATCGAAGTTATGGCCTTTTAGGGGCCAAGACCCAGTCAATAAATTGAAGGAACTACAGAAACCCATAAGACATAAGAAGTTGAAGACACTCAAGGTTGGTCAAATGCGGAACGACCATAAGAGGGAAATAACTCTTAGTTACATCCCTGTACTGGGAAAGTTTTGCTTCGCGATGGAGATTATTTAACACGTTTGTATCAGTAGTTTATTAAAAGTTGACACGTTTTGCTAAATATGGGGCCTTTTTTAGGGCAAATCACTGTCAATTAGGCATTTCCAAATTTCAGGTTTGTTCAAGCCCTGCGAAACCTGCAGAATATCGACATGGGTATCCATACAATAAAACCTCAATAACCACCAGTTATGAGAGTAAACTGCTCATTATTATACAATTGTGTGAAGCGGACGTTGTATTCCTGCTGTATGTAAAACACTCTGAATGGTTGAGAGGCCTCAGTTAATGTGAGAAAGATTCTAGGAGAAGTCAGTATTTGATGGCAGCTGGCAGGATGTTCTGGAAGTTTCTTAGTTTCCCTACATCAGGATGAATAAAGTAAAATGAGTCATAAAGGCAAGCAAAAAGGCAACAATAAGTAGTGTAGACATAAAGAAATACCTTGGGTGTAGGAGTTCATAGTGACAATAACTGGTGATGAACAGATCGTGAGGCAAATGTCAGCAGAAATTCAGTAATAGCACAGAGGTATGATAGCGTCAAAATGGCGGCATCAGAAGTGAAACTGTCGTCATAGCGACGTCATTAATCTCGCGAGATCGTCATAGCATTACGTGACGCTGACGACTGGTTTCATCCGTACCCTGCGCATGTCAGTTTTACGCAGCACTCAGCAATATTCCAGCTATGTGGCGGCGGTCTGTAAATATCGAGTCTGGACCAGACAATCCAGTGATCAACAGCATGAGCATTTTGACACGATGACATGTGTAAACCAAGTCATCGAGATGGTCCCCCGATCCCGTTAGTCGCCTCTTACGACAAGCATGGGTTACTGAAGATCAATTCTAATCCGGATCTTCACTATGTTAGTCAGACAAGAGACGAAGCAGCATCAAAGTCTAACTGCAAACATAATCTGATACATGAGATTTTAAGTATATTTCAAACACAACGAATCAAATAGAATCATTCACTGTAGTCGATTGTAAGTTACAAACACTTAGCCATTGTATGAGATGTTATGGGTGAAACGTGAGGGCAAAGTGAATTGGTTCCAAGCATAATAGGCACCTCGCGAAGTAAATGCAAGCACGATGCTGACGATGTCTGGTGAGTCTCTATGCTGTCCCTGTGCTGTAGTTTAGGATAAGGCATAGGAGTTAAGATCACCTGTATCAGCATTAAGATCTCACTTTACAACGCTCTTGGTCTTTTACCTTTCTTGAATTGTTTGTTTTCAGGTTTGGGCGTTTTCTGGAACCCCGGCCTGTTGTAAGAGGCAACTAACGGGATCGCATGGTCAGCCACCCTGACTTGGTAGAGTCCAGACACATTATGACATTCGTTGGATTCCTGGATCAGATTATTATTATCATTATTGACATCGCCGCCATTGTACTGAAATATTGGTGAGCGTGGCGTTAACCCTCTTGGTGCCACGGATCAGTGTATGGTCCTGTGAACATGTTCCCTTCCAACTGCGAATTATGATGCCAAACACGATGATGCATGAGAAAGATAATAACCCCCATTATTCTAATTGTCATCTGAGCTTTAACACCGCGTTACTCGGATTGTGAGGTTAGAAACGCGTGGTTCTCTCCCTTTACTGCCATATTTAAATGTCAAGCAAAACACGTCGAATTATTATTTGGCACCCATGTCACATACACCTGTAGGGTTGCCAAGTGGTTAAAGCGTTCGTTTGTCACGCGGAAGACCAGGGTTCGATTCCCGGCATGGGTAAAATATGTGAAGCTAATGTTGAGTGTCCCCGCAGTGATAATGCTGGAATATTGCTGAAAGCGGCTTAAAACCTAACACTCTCACTCACTTACCTAATTATCAGTTTGGTCGGTTTGTTGTTTAACGCCACACTCAGCAATATTCCAGCTATATGGCAGCGATATGTTTGATTGGCATTTTGAAGTTGGTGACTAATAAGAAAGTAAGAAAGTTTATGGATAACAACTTCTTTATTATATATGATGCGACGTTTCGGTATCGATTCTTATACCGTTGTCAAGCAAGAGTGAAGTACTACAGCACAGAACAGACTTATATACATGAACAGGGATTAAGTAATAATTCTTACTTTCTTATATTGCGAAGGTCTGTAAACAATCGAGTCTGCATATTCCAGTGATCAACAGCATGAGCATCGATTTACGCAATTGGGATACGATGACCTGTGTCAACAAGTCAGCGAGACTGACCACCCAATCCGTTAGTCGCATCTTACGACAAGCATGGGTTACTGCATGAAGACAACCTCAAACACGGTTGTTTCCATATGAGGGGCGGTGGGGAAGCCCTGTGCGGATAGCTATCGCTTGTGACATGTTCGATTCCCCACACGGTTACAATGTGTGAAGCCCAGTTCTGGTGTCCCCACCGTGATATTGCTGGAATATTGTTAAAAGCGGAGTAAAACCCAACCCACTGACACCCAGAATGCCAAAATAACAAACAAAGCCATCAAAGATATTTGAAAAGACCATGTGTGAATAATATTGCAGCTACTGGACTCAGGTAAGGTGGAAATACCTGACATTACAACAGACAATGTAACCAGTTGTTGTTTTGCTACAATTAATGGTTTTCTAAATTATGGTCATAAAGACGTTCTTCTTTTTCAGAGACAAAACAAATCTGCAGGGCTATAATTGGCTATAATTGTTTGGAATTTCACAACACAATTACAGATTCTTATCACCAATCACTGACATGCCAGTAAAAGTGTGTGTGACAGAAATACCTACTGCGCCCAGTTCCTCTCTCCAAAGACCCTTAACTGCAATTTTCGTTTAATTATCACTCCCACTTCTTACCTGAGAAGGAGTGAGTAAGTTTTGGTTTTACACCGCTTTTAGCAATATTCCAGCAATATCACGGCGGAGACACCAGAAATGGGCTTCACACATTGTATCCATGAGGGGAATCGAACCCGGATCTTCCGTGTGACGAGCGAACGCTTTAATCACTAGCTACCCCACCGCCCTATACCAGAGAAAGAATGAAACAGCTGAAGAATATAGAGACTTTCTATATCACTCTGTCTTCAATGTAATTACACCTGTTGTCGGAGCACTATAGAGTCGGGGACAGCGAAGGAACAGAAGGTCTTGACTCCTGAGTCTTGGGGAGTGGTTTGGGAACCCTCACCATGTACTAATACTAAACACAGATGACAAGCTTGACATTAACTCATAATTACAGGCTCTGTCTTCACTTGTGAATTCAGCATATTTGTACAGACCTTGAAACTGGTAATATAGACTTGCCACACATTCTACCTTGCATGGGCTACATTGGGTTTACTTGTTTCAGGGTCTGCATGGCAGACTACCGATTACATAATGACAACAAAACGAAACGGGACTTAACGGTGGGGTTGGGTGTGTGGGGTGTGGAGAGGTGTGTGCTGGTTCCCAGTTGAGGCATTATTCATTCATTACCCATTAAGACACTACGTCACGAGCCAGGAAGGGAAACAACAAACAGTGAGAGAATTGCACACACACAAAGTCTTGAGCCAAGAGTGGAATGATCATACATAATCATTATGTCATCATCCATATCACGCAGACATTGTGGCCACCCAATACTCACCAGGCTGGGCGTTTCCGGGACAGTGTCTAGAAGTGAATGCTTTAGCGTGTACCACACAGTGACTGTATCGCTTCAGGATGTCCTCCTATACACGTGTACCACACAGTGACTGTATCGCTTCAGGATGTCCTCCTATACACGTGTACCACACAGTGACTGTATCGCTTCAGGATGTCCTCCTATACACGTGTACCACACAGTGACTGTATCGCTTCAGGATGTCCTCCTATACACGTGTACCACACAGTGACTGTATCGCTTCAGGATGTTCTCCTATACACGTGTACGACACAGTGACTGTATCACTTCAGGATGTCCTCCTATACACGTGTACCACACAGTGACTGTATCGCTTCAGGATGTCCTCCTATACACGTGTACCACACAGTGACTGTATCGCTTCTGGATGTTCTCCTATACACGTGTACCACACAGTGACTGTATCACTTCAGGATGTCCTCCTATACACGTGTACCAGACGGTGACTGTATCGCATCAGGATGTCTTCCTATACACGTGTACCACACAGTGACTGTATCGCTTCAGGTTGTCCTCCTATAAACGTGTACCACACAGTGACTGTATCGCTTCAGGATGTCCTCCTATACACGTGTACCCCACAGTGACTGTATCGCTTCAGGATGTCCTCCTATACACGTGTACCACACAGTGACTGTATCGCTTCAGGATGTTCTCCTATACCCGTGTACCACACAGTGACTGTATCGCTTCAGGATGTCCCCTATACACGTGTAGCCACAGTGACTGTATCCCTTCAGGATGTCCTCCTATACGAGTGTACCACACAGTGACTGTATCGCTTCAGGATGTCCTCCCATACATCTGTACCACACAGTGACTGTATCGCTTCAGGATGTTCTCTCTATACACGTGTACCACACAGTGACTGTATCACTTCAGGATGTTCTCCTATACCCGTGTACCACACAGTGACTGTATCGCTTCAGGATGTCATCCTATACACGTGTACCACACAGTGACTGTATCACTTCAGGATGTTCCTCCTATACCCGTGTACCACACAGTGACTGTATCACTTCAGGATGTCCTCCTATACACGTGTACCACACAGTGACTGTATCGTTTCAGGATGTCCTCCCATACACGTGTACCACACAGTGACTGTATCGCTTCAGGATGTTCTCCTATACACGTGTACCACACAGTGACTGTATCGCTTCAGGATGTCCTCCTATACACGTGTACCACACAGTGACTGTATCGCTTCAGGATGTCCTCCTATACACGTGTACCACACAGTGACTGTATCGCTTCAGGATGTCCTCCTATACACGTGTACCACACAGTGACTGTATCGCTTCAGGATGTCCTCCTATACACGTGTACCACACAGTGACTGTATCGCTTCAGGATGTTCTCCTATACCACGTGTACCACACAGTGACTGTATCGCTTCAGGATGTCCTCCTATACACGTGTACCACACAGTGACTGTATCGCTTCAGGATGTTCTCCTATACACGTGTACCACACAGTGACTGTATCGCTTCAGGATGTCCTCCTATACACGTGTACCACACAGTGACTGTATCGCTTCAGGATGTCCTCCTATACACGTGTACCACACAGTGACTGTATCGCTTCAGGATGTCCTCCTATACACGTGTACCACACAGTGACTGTATCGCTTCAGGATGTCCTCCTATACACGTGTACCACACAGTGACTGTATCGCTTCAGGATGTCCTCCTATACACGTGTACCACACAGTGACTGTATCGCTTCAGGATGTCCTCCTATACACGTGTACCACACAGTGACTGTATCGCTTCAGGATGTCCTCCTATACACGTGTGTACCACACAGTGACTGTATCGCTTCAGGATGTCCTCCTATACACGTGTACCACACAGTGACTGTATCGCTTCAGGATGTCCTCCTATACACGTGTACCACACAGTGACTGTATCGCTTCAGGATGTCCTCCTATACACGTGTACCACACAGTGACTGTATCGCTTCAGGATGTCCTCCTATACACGTGTACCACACAGTGACTGTATCGCTTCAGGATGTCCTCCTATACACGTGTACCACACAGTGACTGTATCGCTTCAGGATGTTCTCCTATACACGTGTACCACACAGTGACTGTATCGCTTCAGGATGTCCTCCTATACACGTGTACCACACAGTGACTGTATCGCTTCAGGATGTCCTCCTATACGTGTACCACACAGTGACTGTATCGCTTCAGGATGTCCTCCTATACACGTGTACCACACAGTGACTGTATCGCTTCAGGATGTCCTCCTATACACGTGTACCACACAGTGACTGTATCGCTTCAGGATGTCCTCCTATACACGTGTACCACACAGTGACTGTATCGCTTCAGGATGTCCTCCCCATACACACGTACCACACAGTGACTGTATCGCTTCAGGATGTCCTCCTATACACGTGTACCACACAGTGACTGTATCGCTTCAGGATGTCCTCCTATACACGTGTACCACACAGTGACTGTATCGCTTCAGGATGTTCTCCTATACACGTGTACCACACAGTGACTGTATCGCTTCAGGATGTCCTCCTATACACGTGTACCACACAGTGACTGTATCGCTTCAGGATGCCTCCTCCTATACACGTGTACCACACAGTGACTGTATCGCTTCAGGATGTCCTCCTATACACGTGTACCACACAGTGACTGTATCGCTTCAGGATGTCCTCCTATACACGTGTACCACACAGTGACTGTATCGCTTCAGGATGTCCTCCTATACCCGTGTACCCACAGTGACTGTATCGCTTCAGGATGTCCTCCCATACGTGTACCACACAGTGACTGTATCGCTTCAGGATGTTCTCCTATACACGTGTACCACACAGTGACTGTATCGCTTCAGGATGTCCTCCTATACACGTGTACCACACAGTGACTGTATCGCTTCAAGATGTCCTCCATACACGTGTACCACACAGTGACTGTATCGCTTCAGGATGTTCTCCTATTCACGTGTACCCCACAGTGACTGTATCGCTTCAGGATGTCCTCCTATACATCTGTACCACACAGTGACTGTATCGCTTCAGGATGTTCTCCCATACACGTGTACCACACAGTGACTGTATCGCTTCAGGATGTCCTCCTATACACGTGTACCACACAGTGACTGTATCGCTTCAGGATGTCCTCCTATACACGTGTACCACACAGTGACTGTATCGCTTCAGGATGTCCTCCTATACACGTGTACCACACAGTGACAGTATCGCTTCAGGATGTCCTCCTATACACGTGTACCACACAGTGACAGTATCGCTTCAGGATGTCCTCCTATACACGTGTACCACACAGTGACTGTATCGCTTCAAGATGTCCTCCCTATACACGTGTACCACACAGTGACTGTATCGCTTCAAGATGTCCTCCAATACACGTGTACCACACAGTGACAGTATCGCTTCAGGTTGTCCTCCTATACACGTGTACCACACAGTGACTGTATCGCTTCAGGATGTCCTCCTATACACGTGTACCACACAGTGACTGTATCGCTTCAGGATGTCCTCCTATACACGTGTACCACACAGTGACTGTATCGCTTCAGGATGTCATCCCATACACGTGTACCACACAGTGACTGTATCGCTTCAGGATGTTCTCCTATACACGTGTACCACACAGTGACTGTATCGCTTCAGGATGTCCTCCTATACCCGTGTACCACACAGTGACTGTATCGCTTCAGGATGTCCTCCTATACACGTGTACCACACAGTGACTGTATCGCTTCAGGATGTCCTCCTATACACGTGTACCACACAGTGACTGTATCGCTTCAGGATGTCCTCCTACACACACGTACCACACAGTGACTGTATCGCTTCAGGATGTCCTCCCATACACACGTACCACACAGTGACTGTAACGCTTCAGGATGTCCTCCTATACACATGTACCACACAGTGACTGTATCGCTTCAGGATTTCCTTCTATACGGAGCTGACAAACTAACACACAGTCAAAATTGGTTCGACTTAATTCGCTCACTCATATAAGTGATAATTTCACCGAAACATATTAAACTGAGCTATTAAGAAACACATCAGTAACGTTTCAACAGATTTTACAGATTTTATCACGCAGACATTGTGACCACCCAATCTTCACTAGACTGCGGACGGTCAAATCTGAGACAGTGTCTTCTAGCTGATGCTTTGGCTCCCACCCTGAAGGAGTGACAGTACCATACCCGTACGTGTCAATGACTGCATCACTTCAGGATTTCCTAACAGACGATGCTGACAAACCGACACACAGACAAAGGGGTTCGACCACATTCACTCCACTCCACACAAGTGGTAGTTACACCAAAACATTTTAAAATGAGCTAAAAAGAAAAACATCAGCTACGTTCCGACACATTTTATTACAATGCAGTGATACATGTTCACGACAGGCGCGATACACATCAACTGGAGATGTTGCGATTTGACGATGGCCGCTCGTTGATAAATCTCTGGGGTGAAGAGGGCTGCCTATCTTCAACCTGTGGACAGAAAAGTAACTCATCAAAATCTCTGATCAAAGCAAGGTCAATTGCATGTTCCCGACTATATCATAAGTGTCTATGAATCACTGTGGCTCGAAATATGTAACTTCTAGAGTCCTGCTTTATTCATTATATATATGTAATGTACTGTGAACACTGTCCCTTTAAATGGTCTCTCTTTGGAATCTCAGGAAATATTTGAAAAGATCACCTAAATGTTTACGTTCATATTACTTAACGCACTTTTTGACACAGGTATAATCCAATATAGATACAACTATACGCATGCTGATGGAGCCGTGAATGAATCTAATTATCTCAATTGACATCAAATATTGTTATTTTTCACCTGATGTTTGGGGTTTTCGCATGGGGGATTTTGATAAATGTGGTCTCAAGGTCCGCGACTGCCTCAACAGAATGGAATCGTGCGGATATAAAACTTAAGATCCCCATGGGCAAAATCTACTAAAATACTGCAGGGTAGACATCTTGCTCTGACGTCATGGCCATGATGGTTCGTTTGCTGAGGCAGGCAAGTGATGTTTATACTGGTCCAGGCATCACTGCAAAATATTGACTCACACACAGACATATATATATACATATTTAATGGAGACTACAGTATCGGCCACTGTCAGTATTGTATCCGTATCCATCGTCCTGGTATGGTACCAATATTTTACAAGCGTGGACAAAACCACACTCACTCATTAACACGTAGACAGAACGATGATGGCGTGTCAAGGTGTCTGTGTGTCCCAGTAACAGAAGACGTCTAGGACTGCAAGTGCATCTAGGACATAGGACCAACTATACTCAAATTGTAGTACTACACTTCGGTGACAGGTGAACGGGTGACCACGAGATTTATCGTAGTAGTGCAGTGGCACTGGTTAACCTAGCAGGGGTCGGTGGGGTGGCCTAGTCTTTATAGTGTTCGCGGGTCACACTGAAGACCCGGTTACAATGTGTGAGGCCCATTTCTCGTGCCATATTGCTGGAATATAATGTAACTATACTATAAACAAAAACATTAAATCAGCAAGAAAGTAAAATCAATATTTAATAGTTATGATTGACATGTGTCGAATTTATATTAAAAATTGTTCTCAAATCTTGTCCGAAAAGCCAAAATGAACACGGAAAATTAGAATAATCCCAAAACCTCTAAAATCCAAAACATCTGAAAAATGTCCGAAAGGTCCAAAAGTGTAGGAAGTCGCCAAAACATATTGTATTTAGGATTCAATGCAATTAATTATTATATGACACAGCTTCCAAGGTGGCAAACCACACTCCTCAAGACTCCAAACAATTGCAAGATGTCACTCTAAGCGTCCATCTTAAACACACTCCTCAAGAATACAAACAATTGCAAGATGTCACTCTAAGCGTCCATCTTGAAACACTCCACAAGAATACAAACAATTGCAAGATGTCACTCTAAGCGTCCATCTTAAACACACTCCTCAAGAATACAAACAATTCGAAGATGTCACTCTAAGCGTCCATCTTAAACACGCTCCACAAGAATCCAAACAACTGCAAGATGTCACTCTAAGCGTCCATCTTAAACACACTCCTCAAGAATCAAACAATTGCAAGATGTCACTCCTAAGCGTCCATCTTAAACACACTCCTCAAGAATACAAACAATTGCAAGATGTCACTCTAAGCGTCCATCTTGAACACACTCCACAAGAATCAAACAACAAGATGTCACTCTAAGCGTCCATCTTAAACATGTCACTCTAAGCTCCATCTTAAACACACTCCTCAAGAATACAAACAATTGTCACTCAAGATGTCACTCCAAGCGTCCATCTTAAACACACACTCCAACAAGAATCCAAACAACTGCAAGATGTCACTCTAAGCGTCCATCTTAAAACACACTCCTCAAGAATGTCACTCTAAGCGTCCATCTTCACTCTAAACACACTCCTTAAGAATACAAACAATTGCAAGATGTCACTCTAAGCGTCCATCTTAAAACACACTCCTCAAGAATCCAAACAATTCCAAGATGTCACTCTAAGCGTCCATCTTGAACATACTCCTCAAGAATACAAACAATTGAAAGATGTCACTCTAAGCGTCCATCTTAAACACACTCCTCAAGAATATGAACAATTGCAAGATGTCACTCTAAGCGTCCATCTTGACACGGAACACTCTCCTCAAGAATCCAGAAACACGTGACAGGAAGACTCGAACTGGGGACTGGGTCGGGGTGTCGTCATCATCCAGGTTGATGTCAACGAAGTGAGGGGCATCACGAAAGACGGGGGTAGAGAGAGGGCAGGGGAGAGAGGTGGGAGGGGTGGGCAGCTCAGACAGGGGTTCAAGGATGGTCATGTATCTCCCAGTAGGACGCTGACAGGGAGGAGAGAAGGAAAAGTTGAGAGTGACAGAAGGTGAAAGTAGAGAAAAGGGCAGATGTTCATAATTGATTGATATAGCCATGATCACAATGTAAGGAAAATGTGATTTAAATATGGGATATTTACTGCAAAAACACATTGAGAACAGTGTCCAATCAATAGTAATGTGTTGGTATGATTTTGTGTTAGTAACTGGTACAATGGATAGGTCCATACACAAAATAAAACACACACACAAATTCAGTTTTACAATATGAAGTAACTGATTCCTTTAAACACCCACTTGGCGAGGAGGGGCCCAGATGTCAAAGTTCAAAGGGAACCTGATCACGAGGTCAAGGGCTGTTGGGGAAAGAAGGAATGAGAGTCTTAGAAATAACTAAACAACAAACAGAACCTGACTGTATCATCATAAGTGAACGAGGACATTAAAATGAGTAACAACCAATAATTAAGTTATGACACTTTAAGTGAAGCATATTCATTAAGCTGGCACTGAAATTTTCCCCACCTTTATATATACAACTATTTATCTAATACATATAATTATGCATTTAACTAAGTCTGACCTATATAAATTAGATTTTATCAATGTATTACCGCATAGAAACAGACATGTTTGATTAATGTACTTTTAGCTTACCCCAAACCTTCAATAAGTTCATGGTCCCATAATAATGAATTAATGAATTAAACGTTTTTGTGACCGAAGTTCATAATTAACAGAAGTTTAAAGACACCTTATTGTATCATACCATGTGTGTTTGGCACAACCGGGTCTAGATCAGTAAGCGCATATTCAAAAAACCTATAAACCTGTACTGTTGATTCCTTGTCATCTGAGTATGAGGAAGTCAGTGTGTCTTTATGTTTTGTGTTATAAATCATTGTATCAATAACGATTTTGGTGCAGTAAAAAAATTACTGAAGATATGTGAAGATCTTTGAAAACGAGGGAGAGAGAGAAATGTGAGAGACATGAAGGTGTTGTTTGTTTTTGTTTTGTCTTTTGTTTGTTTGTTTGTTTTGTTGTTTGGTTTTGTTTATCGCTGCACTCAGCAACTTTCTAGCTACTTCACCGGGAGCCCTTCACCGTGGTCTTTGAAAAATCCAGTCTGGACCTGATAATCCAATGATTGACATCATGATCACCGATCTATTGGGATACGTTAGCATGTGTCAGCCAAGTCAGCGAGCCTGACAGCCCTATCCCGTTAGTCTCCAAGCTTGGGTTGTTGAAGACCAATTCATGAAGTACAAGCTTGAGTAGGAATAGTGGTGATAGCAGTGTATCAAAAATCAAGACAACATAATACATGGGATATTTTTGTGTACCATTGCCAGTGAACAGGCACATTGGCTGCCAGTCGGTCAAACCATGTGCTCTTTACCCAGTGATTTACGATACAGATCAGGATAAAGTTCTTGTGTTTATTTGTATAAATAACATATATGTAGTCGGTTTGGGGGTTAGTTCTTTGACGAATTGTGACTTCACTCAGTGAGTACCAGTGACCCGATTGTATACAATATATATCACAATAAGACTTGGTGAAGCATGTTGACATTAGTAATGTTTTCTTGATATGTTGATTTGTAACTTTCACGGACTGTTCAGTCTTTTCAACCTGGTTATCGAAGCACCCGTAGAATCATCATGATACTGTTCAGATACTGGTGGTTGATGACAAAGGGAACACTTCTGATTAGTAAGACCTTACAAATGATAGCTGGTAGCAATTTCACAACATTATAAGGCAGCTCAAGAAGAATTTTAACCTCAATCATCACCAGTTAGATTTATGTGAATAAACTGCATATACTGAAAACAATTTCTGATTTATATTGATGGAACAAGAACTGGTTTACGGCTCGGTTGAAACTCAGTTATTTTGGACTATATGTTAGTAAATTTGGCTTCAGGACTGTGGATCCTAAACACCCAATAACGTACTTATTTCTGAAAACAATTTAGTATTTACAACAACGAGAAACGAAATTGATAGGGGAAGGGCACAACTGAATCTGCACAACCACTAGTTATGAGCGTAAACTTCTTATCTATTATATAATTGTGTCAAGCGGACGTTGTATTTTGTTGTTTTAAACACACTGAAAGGTTAATCGGCCATAAGTTACGCCAAAACAAATTCAACACTGGCAACAAGCAGGATGTTCTGGAAGTTTTTCGTTTGCCTACATCAGGATGAATAAAGTAAATAAGTCATGAAAGAAAGCCAAAAGGCAACAATTACCTATCGTAGAAATAGATAAATACCTTGGAATGTAGGAACTCATGGTTACAATAACTGGTGATGAGCAGATCGTGAGGCAAATGTCAGCAGAAACTCAGCAATAGCACAGTGGTATGATAGCGTCAAAATGGCGGCATCAGAAGTGAAACTGTCGTCATAGCGACGTCATAAATCGCGCGATCGTCATAGCATTACGTGACGTTAACGACTGGTTTCATCCGTACCCTGCGCAAGTCAGTTTTACGCAGCACTCAGCAATATTCCAGCTATGGGGCAGCGGTCTGTAAATAAACGAGTCTGGACCAGACAATCCAGTGATCTACTTCATGAGCATCAATTTACCATTGGGATACGATGACATGTGTCAACCAAGTCAGCGAGCCTTACCACCCCATCCCATCAGTTTCAGATTTGGGCGTTGTTCAAGAACCCATACTTGTTGTAAGAGGCAACTAACGGGATGGTCAGCGGGATGGACATTCGTTGGATTCCTAGATCGGATTATTATCATTATTGACAGCCCGTCACCACGGTGCTGAAATATTGGTGAGCGTGGCGTTAACCCTCTTGGTACCACGGATCAGTGTACGGTCCTGTGAAAATGTCCCTTTCCAACTGCACATTATGATGTCAAACACGAGTACGCAAAAAGAAAGGCAATAACACCCATTGTTCTAATCGTCATCTGAGCTTTAACACCGCGTTACTCGAAAAGTTACTAGTACTCGTGGGGCGTGGGGGCATCCTGCGACCTTGAGGTGCCGGGATAGAGCCCACCTGTGACCGGGTGTAAGAACGTTGGAGTCAACTTTGTGTGCAGACTCTTTCAGTGTTGTCACAACCTCTAGTGTACAGTACACAACCCTGTGCACTTAAAAGAACCCACGATTCCATTGGTAAATGACCAGAGGGTGACCACATGAATACGTGCAAACACCTAGTTGGGTACAGCAACGTGCAGTAAACTTGGACAAAGTACTGTGACTATGTGTCCCAGTCCACCCAGCTGTGAATGGGTACCTCGTAAGGATGGGAAAGCCACATTAACTGGGTGCGCCTAGTGGCTGCAAGAGTTGTATCCCCAGAGAGTTGAGATTGATAATACGAAGTGCCGTCGAGATTGACATCCTATGATCGAGGGAAAAACAAAGCGCCTGTGAGCAGCGCCGAAGACCCGGGTTCGATTCCTACATAGGAAAATTATGTGAATCCAATTTATAGTGTTCCCCGCCCTGACATTGCTGGAATATTGCTAAAAGCGGCGTAACACCTAACACTCTCACTTTTCTACTTATCATTTTGGTTGGTTTGTTGTTTAACGCAACATTCCAGCTACATGTATATGGCGGCGGCCTGTAAATAATCGTGTCTGGACAATCCAGTGATCAACAGCATGAGCATCGATGTACGCGATTGGGATACGATGACATGTTACAACCAAGTCAGCTAGACTCCCCACTCGATCCCGTTAGTCGCCTCTTACGACAAACATGGGTTACTGCATGAAGACAACCTCAAACCCGGTTGTTTTCATATGAGGGGCGGTGGGGAAGCCCTGTGGGGATAGCGTTCGCTTGTGACATGTTCGATTCCCCACATGTTTGTGAAGCCCAATTCTGGTGTCCCCACCGTGATATTGCTGGAAAATTAGTAAAAGCGGCGTAAATACCAACCCACTGACACTGTTTAATATGACACCCAGAATGCCAAAATAACAAACAAAATCATCACGAAATCATGAAGAATATTTGATGATTTTCAATACCAGGAGTGAATAATATTGCAGCTATTGGACTCAGGTATAAGGTCGAAATATGTGACATTACAACAGACAATGTAACCAGTTGTTATTTTTCGACAAATAATGGTTTCTAAATTATGGTCATAAAATATGAAAAAACGGAACCCAGAGACGTTCTTCTTTTCAAAGACTAAACAAATCTGTAGGGCTATAGTTGGCTATAATTGTTTGGAATTTCACAACACAATTACAGATTATTATCACCCATCACTGACATGCCAGTAAAAGTGTGTGTGACAGAAATACCTATTGCGCCCAGTCCAAAGACACCTAACTGCAGTTTTCGTTTAATTATCATTCCCACTTCTTACCAGAGAAGGAGATAGTGAGTTTAGGTTTTACGCCGCTTTTGGCAATATTCCAGCAGTGTCACGACAGGGGACACCAGACATGGTCTTCACCCATTGTACTCATGTGGGGAATCAAACCCAGGTCCTCGGCGTGACGAGCGAACGCTTTAACCACAAGGCTACCCCACCGCCCCTATACCAGAGAAAGAATGAAACAACTGAAGAACATAGAGATCTTGTATGTCACTCTGTCTTCAATGTAATCACACCTGTTGTGTCTAGAGCACTAAAGTCGGTGACAGCGAAGGAACAGAAGGTCTTGACTCAGTTTGGGGTCTCGGGAGTGGTGGGGTGTCTCACCATGTACTACTACTAAACACAGATGACAGCATGAGATTAATTCATAATTACAGGCTCTGTCGTCACTTGTGGATTCAACAGATTTGTACAGACAAATGATTTGTGATGACCCAATCCTCATTAGACCGGGGACGATCAAATCTGGGAATATTCAGTGTTTCCGGGACAGTGTGTACCAGCTGATGCATCACTTCAGGATTTCCTCCAAGACGATGCTCACAAAGCGACACACAGTCAAAATGGGTTCGACTAAATTCACTCCACACATACAAGTCATAATTACACCGAAACATATTGAACTGAGCTATTCAAAACATATCAGTTACGTTTTGGTAGATTGTATAACGCAGACATTGTGATCATCCAATCCTCACTAGACCGGGCACGATCAAATCTGGGAATACTCAGTGTTTCCGGGACAGTGCGTACCAGCTGATGCATCACTTCAGGATTTCCTCCAAGACGATGCTCACAACGCGACACACGGACAAAGGGGTTTGACCACATTCACTCACTCACACAAGTGGTAGTTACACCAAAACATTTTAAAATGAGCTAAAACAGAAAAAACATCAGCTACGTTTCGACAGATTTTAGTGACACATGTGACAGGCGCCATACACATCAACTGGAGATGTTCGCTTTGACGATGGCTGCTCGGTGGTATATCTTCAACCTGTGGACAGAAAGCAAAAAAATTAAATCTCTGATCACAGAAAAGTCACTTGCATGTTCCCGACTATATCATAAATGTCTATGAATCACCGTCACTCGAGATATATGATTTCTAGAGTCACGCTTTATGCGTTACATAATTCACGATTTGGCTGAAATACTGCCGATGTGACTTTAAATTTTAACTCACTCACTCACTTTATCCGCTATATAAAATTTAAAAGTACCTTAAACACTGCTCTTTCAGTGATCTCTCTTTGGAAAGTGTCGATATATTTGAAAAAGATCACCTAAATTATTACGTTTATACACTTAACCACTTAACGCACATTTTGACTCAGGAAACGTGTATAATCCAACATAGATACAACTATTGACGTGTTGATGGAGCAGTTCGTGAATGTACATATCTCAATTGACCTCTAATACTGTCATTTTTCACCTGATGTTTGGGGTTTCCTCATGCAGGTTTTGATAAATGTGGTCTCAAGCTCCGCGACTACCTCAACAAAATGGAATCGTGCAGAAATAAAACTTATGAATACGGGTGACAAAATCTACTAAAAGAGTGAAGACTGTAAGGCAGTGCTGGTATTGGCAATTTGGCATGCAACCTGCAATGGGATATATCACGATTCTAAAATTTTAATCACGATGATATATTGCCAAAGTATTGTGCACTGAAGCTGCGATACGATACGAACCCCGATATAAGGATTGCGATACGATACGTATCACGATACTAAAACCTTTAATTCTAACACCAACTATAAAACACCTAACTATCAAAACAAAACAATGTTTAAATGAAACCAACTTTAATTTGAAAAAAGTTACATCAGGCGCTTTTTGAAAAAAAGTACAAAATAAATAAAAACATAATACTGTTATTTAACAAAGAAACATAGATCAAAAACATCTTTAATATCTGCATGTTGCTGGATGCTCTCACTGCAGTCCCATAATAGAACGAAATTGGTGCTGATTTTAAAACGGTATATATTGACAGATATCGCTATTCGGCAATATTCAAAGATAAACATCGATGTATCGTGGCCCATTTGATGTATCCGCGTAAATAACGCAAATATTTATGTGAAAACTCAATTCCTATAAAGTCTAGTGCGTACAAGTACGCTTGAATTTTTGTAAATACTCAATAAATGTGATCTTACATGCGTAACATCACGCAAACATGTGATGGAGGCTACTGAGGATAGACAAAATAACTGAGGTATACTGAGAGGTTCTATTTCAGCACACGAACTTGGCATCCTGCAGTCTTCCATATCGTTTCTCATATTAGAGATCAAACATAAACAACAACATGTAAACCAACATTTAAACTTTATTATTTTTACAATTAATGAAAAATGGCAAAATACCCAATTGAGTTTGAGTGAGGTGGGTACAATTTATTTGGTTACTCAAAGGAAAATTACGATACCCAATTGAGATGAACAAGAGCGAGTACATAACTCAATGACTCAAAAGTTATCTGTAGCTCTGTCGTATCGGGATATACAACAATGCGAAACTTAGTATCGATTCACTGTATCGCCTGCCCATGGATCGATGCATCGATGCGTATCAATGAATCGTTACACCACTACTGTAGGGTAGACTTCAGCTGCCACCGCCAGCCTGCTCTGACGTCATGGCCATGATGGGTCGTTGCTGAGGCAGAGGAAAAATGATATTTTCATTGGTCCAGTCATCACTGCAAAATATATACTCACACACAGACATAAACATATTCAAGGGAGACTACGGTATCGGCCACTGTCAGTATTGTATTTGTATCCATGGTCCTGGTGTGGTACCAATATCTTTACAAGCGGGGACAAAACCACACTCACTCACTAACACGTAGGCAGAATGATGACGTCAAAGTGTCTGTGTGTCCCAGTTACAGAGGACGTCTAGGACAGACAGCAAGTACATCTAGGACATAGGACCAAGTACTCCAATTGTAGGACTACAGTTCGGTTATGTGATAGGTGAACGGGTGACCACAGGATTTATCGTAGTAGTGCAGTGGCATTGCTTAACCTAGCAGGGGTCGGTGGGGCGACCTAGTGTTTATAGTGTTCGCGGGTCCCACAGAAGACCCGGTTACAATGTGTGAGGCCCGTTTTCCCTGTGATATTGGTGGAATATATGTAACTATACTATAAACAAAAACAAAAAATCAGTTAGAAAGTAAAAGCAATATTTAATAGTTATAACTGATAAGTGTCGAATTTATATAAAAAAATGGTTCTCAAATCTTGTCCGAAAAAGCCAAAATGAGCAAGGAAAAATAGAATAATCGAAAACCACTAAAATCCAAAATATCCGAAAAATATCCGAAAGGTCCAAAAGTGTAGGAAGTCGCCAAACATATTGTATTTAGGATTCAATGCAATTAATTATTATATAACACAGCTTCCAAGGTGGCAAGATGTCACTCTAAGCGTCCATCTTAAACACACTCCTCAAGAATACAAACAATTGCAAGATGTCACTCTAAGCGTCCATCTTAAACACACTCCTCAAGAATCCAAACAATTGCAAGATGTCACTCTAAGCGTCCATCTTAAACACACTCCTCAAGAATACAAACAATTGCAAGATGTCACTCTAAGCGTCCATCTTAAACACACTCCTCAAGAATACAAACAATTGCAAGATGTCACTCTAAGCGTCCATCTTGAACACTCTCCTTAAGAATCCAAACAATTGCAAGATGTCACTCTAAGCGTCCATCTTAAACACACTCCTCAAGAATACAAACAATTGCAAGATGTCACTCTAAGCGTCCATCTTAAACACACTCCTCAAGAATCCAAACAATTGCAAGATGTCACTCTAAGCGTCCATCTTGAACACACTTCCTCAAGAATACAAACAATTGCAAGATGTCACTCTAAGCGTCCATCTTGAACACACTCTCTCAAGAATCCAAACAATTGCAAGATGTCACTCTAAGCGTCCATCTTGAACACACTCCCTCAAGAAACAAACAATTGCAAGATGTCACTCTAAGCGTCCATCTTGAACACACTCCTCAAGAATTCAAACAATTGCAAGATGTCACTCTAAGCGTCCATCTTGAACACACTCCTCAAGAATCCAAACAATCACAAGATGTCACTCTAAGCGTCCATCTTAAACACACTCCTCAAGAATACAAACAATTGCAAGATGTCACTCTAAGCGTCCATCTTAAACACACTCCTCAAGAATACAAACAATTGCAAGATGTCACTCTAAGCGTCCATCTTAAACACACTCCTCAAGAATCCAAACAATCACAAGATGTCACTCTAAGCGTCCATCTTAAAACACTCTCCTCAAGAATACAAACAATTGCAAGATGTCACTCTAAGCGTCCATCTTAAACACACTCCTCAAGAATACAAACAATTGAAAGATGTCACTCTAAGCGTCCATCTTAAACACACTCCTCAAGAATACAAACAATTGCAAGATGTCACTCTAAGCGTCCATCTTGAAACACACTCCTCAAGAATACAAACAATTGCAAGATGTCACTCTAAGCGTCCATCTTGAACACTCTCCTTAAGAATCCAAACAATTGCAAGATGTCACTCTAAGCGTCCATCTTGAACACACTCCTCAAGAATCCAAACAATTGCAAGATGTCACTCTAAGCGTCCATCTTGAACACTCTCCTTAAGAATCCAAACAATTGCAAGATGTCACTCTAAGCGTCCATCTTAAACACACTCCTCAAGAATCCAAACAATTGCAAGATGTCACTCTAAGCGTCCATCTTGAAACATCGCTCCTCAAGAATACAAACAATTGCAAGATGTCACTCTAAGCGTCCATCTTAAACACACTCCTCAAGAATACAAACAGTTGCAAGATGTCACTCTAAGCGTCCATCTTAAACACACTCCACAAGAATCCAAACAATTGCAAGATGTCACTCTAAGCGTCCATCTTAAACACAATTCTCAAGAATACAAACAATTGCAAGATGTCACTCTAAGCGTCCATCTTAAACACACTCCCTCAAGAATGGTAAACAATTGAAAGATGTCACTCTAAGCGTCCATCTTAAACACACTCCTCAAGAATCAAAACAATTGCAAGATGTCACTCTAAGCGTCCATCTTAAACACACTCTCTAAGAATACAAACAATTGCAAGATGTCACTCTAAGCGTCCATCTTGAACACTCTCCTTAAGAATCCAAACAATTGCAAGATGTCACTCTAAGCGTCCATCTTGAACACACTCCTCAAGAATCCAAACAATTGTAAAGATGTCACTCTAAGCGTCCATCTTAAACACTCTCCTTAAGAATCCAAACAATTGCAAGATGTCACTCTAAGCGTCCATCTTGAACACACTCCTCAAGAATACAAACAATTGCAAGATGTCACTCTAAGCGTCCATCTTGAACACACTCCTCAAGAATATTAAACAATTGCAAGATGTCACTCTAAGCGTCCATCTTGAACACTCTCCTCAAGAATCTAAACAATTGCAAGATGTCACTCTAAGCGTCCATCTTGAACACACTCCTCAAGAATACAAACAATTGCAAGATGTCACTCTAAGCGTCCATCTTGAACACTCTCCTTAAGAATCCAAACAATTGCAAGATGTCACTCTAAGCGTCCATCTTAACACACACTCCTCAAGAATCCAAACAATTGCAAGATGTCACTCTAAGCGTCCATCTTAAACACGCTCCTCAAGAATCCAAACAATTGCAAGATGTCACTCTAAGCGTCCATCTTAAACACACTCCTCAAGAATACAAACAGTTGCAAGATGTCACTCTAAGCGTCCATCTTAAACACACTCCTCAAGAATCCAAACAATTTCACAAGATGTCACTCTAAGCGTCCATCTTAAAACACACTCCTCAAGAATACAAACAATTGAAAGATGTCACTCTAAGCGTCCATCTTGAACATAGTCCACAAGAATCCACAACTGTAAGATGTCACTCTAAGCGTCCATCTTGACACGGAACACTCTCCTCAAGAATCCAGACACACGTGACAGGAAGACTCGAACTGGGGACTGGGTCGGGGTGTCGTCATCATCCAGGTTGATGTCAACGAAGTGAGGGGCATCACGAAAGACGGGGGTAGAGAGAGGGGCAGGGAGAGAGGTGGGAGGGTGGGCAGCTCAGACAGGGGTTCAAGGATGGTCATGTACCTCCCAGTAGGACGCTGACAGGGAAGGAGAGAAGGAAAAGTTGAGAGTGACAGAAAGTGAAAGTAGAGAAAAAGGGCAGATGATCATAATTGATTGATAGAGCCATGATCACAATGTAAGGAAAATGTGATTTAGAAATCGGATATTTACTGCAAACACACATTGAGAACAGTGTCCAATCAATTGTAATGTGTTGGCATGGCTTTGTGTTAGTAACTGGTACAATGGATAGGTCCATGCACAAAATAAAAGACACACACAAATTCAGTTTTACAATATGAAGTAACTGATTCCCTTAAACACCCACTTGGCGAGGAGGGGCCCAGATGTCAAAGTTCAAAGGGAACCTGATCACGAGGTCAAGGGCTGTTGGGGAAAGAAGGAATGAGAGTCTTAGAAATAACTAAACAACAAACTGAACCTGACTGTATCAAAACTGATCATGAGTAAACCAGGACATTTAAATGAGTAATCATTAAGTTGGGACACTTAATCTGGCAAATTCATTAAGGTGACATTAAAGTATTCCCCTATGTTCTATGCATACAACTATTTATTTTATGTATATAAGTATTCTATTTTGTTTAATTCAGTCTTTAAAAGTTCAAAAGGAACCTGATCACGAGGTCAAGAGCTGTGGGGGGGAAATGAATGAAAGTCTGTTAAATAATCAAACAACAAACAGAACCTGACTGTATCAAACCTTCATCTACAATTGGCTTCATTAAACCCTTACTGATGATTAGTGAATGAGGACATTAAAATTAGTAACACCTAATAATTAAGTTATGACACTTTAAGTCTAACATATTTATTAATCTGGGCACTGAAGTTTTCCCAGCATGATATATACAACTATTTATTCTATGTATATAATTATGCATTTAACTTATTTACGTTTTAACAGAGCTACAGATAACTTTTGGTGTCATTGAGTTATTTACTCGCTTGTGTTCATCTCAATTGGGTATCCTAATTTTCCTTTGAGTAACCAAATAAATTGTACCCACCTCACTAAAACTCAATTCGGTATTTTGCCATTTCCCATTAATTATCAAAATATAATAAAGTTTAAATGTTATTTAAATTGGATCTGTAATATGAGAAACGATAAGAAAGAAAGTTGCCAAGTTCATGTGTTGAAATAGAACCTCTGAATATACCTCAGTTATCTTATCTATGCACCGGGACGCAAGCTATGATTCGACATTTTGTGTGTACGCTTGTAAGATCAAATCTATTGAGCATTTACAAAAGTCAAGCGTACTTGGACGCAATAGACTTAATAAGAATTGAGTTTTCACATAAATATTTGCATAATTTACGCAGATACGCAGCTTATCTGTACCTCTGATTTTAACAAACAAGCATGTCCAGTGCAAATCTGAACTTTATAGATTATATTTTATCAATGTATCACCGCATAAAACAGGCATGTTTTATTGATATTAGGTTTAGCTTACCCCAAACCTTCAAAAGTTAATGGTCCCATAATGAATGAATGCTGCAATTAAACGTTTTCTCTGACCGAAGATCAGTTTAGCGAGATGTTTTGTGTTATAAATTATTGCATTAATAACGATTTAGGTTGCGAAATCCTTATCCAAGAGAGAGAAATGTGAGAACCATGAAGGTGTTGTTTGTATTGGGTTTGGTTTGTTTAGTTGTTGTTCCTTTTGTTTTTATGGTGTCTAGTTTTGTTTTGTTTTTTTTTTTGTTATTGTTTTTTGTGTTTGGGGGTGGGTGGGGTGGGGGTTGTTTTTAAATTGTTGTTTTGTTGGTTTTTTGGCTTGTTTGTTTTGTTTTGTTGGGTTTGTTTTTTGTTTTGTTTGTTGTTGTTTTTTTGGGGGTGTTGATTTTGTTTTTTATTATCGATATTTTTCCAGCTACTTTACCGTGGTCTTTGAACAATCCAGTCTGGACCTGACAATCCAATGATAATGAATGATGACTATTTTTATGGATATAAAACTTCTTTTATTCTGTGAAGGGGAATGTTTCGTCTAATGTCGCTGTCATGCAAGTGATCAAAAGTCACAGTTCATAGGTACAGAAAAATACAAGGATTTATGAAACATGACGTTGAAAGAGTGTTTTGTGTTTTGAGTCTGTGTTTGAAGAGTGGCAGAGTTGGTACTAGTTCTAGATCAAGAAGCAGAGAGATCCAAAGGGTAGCAGCTGCATACTGACAGCAGTGTATCAAACAAAATCAAGACAACATAATTACATGGGATATTTTTGGTGTACTATTGCCAGTGAACAGACACAATGTCTGCCAATCGACCAAATCAATGTGCTGTTTCCTCACTGATTTATGATACAGATCAGAAGAAAATTCTTGTGTTTACTTGTATTAATAACATACATGAAGTCGGTTTGGGGGTTAGTTCTTTGACGAATTGTGACTCCCTCTGTGAGTACCAGTGACCCGATTGTATACAAGATACAGTCATCGGACATAAGTAATCGTCAGTCGGCAAAATTCTCATTGACTTGCAGATTATTTTAGTGTAGCTGTAATAATTTTCATTAATTCAGTTTTCGTTATTTGGTTGTCAAATTTTGCAGGTTGTTAGGAAATCATCTTGGTCACAGATACATAATTTCCATGTAATGTTCCCTCAAGTATTTTCCGCATTGTAGTTACATGAACAACATATATACAACATTGTGTATTCTTTCCCCATAGACCGCCATGTTAAAGATTGTCTTAACCATGACACGCATCAATCAAAGTGCAGTCATTCTTGAAATACTGAATAGGAAATATAAGGGAAATTATGTCTTTGCAGCTGAGATGATTCATGACACATGTGCAAAATATAAACAAGATCAAACGACAAATAAATTCAAGAATGTTTCTAGCTACACCAAATTAACATGTAAATGTATGGAAATTATGCACAGTGACGAATACTTATGTCCAATGACTGTATATCACAATAAGACTTGGTGAAGCATGTTGACATTAGCAATGTTTTCTTGATATACTGATTTGTAATTTTGGCCTGCCTTTAGAATCCCCCACCAAACAAGCGCACGTTAAATCAGACATATTTGTATCTTTTTGTTTCAGAACATTGCTGACTTCTCCATACCTATTCTTAACTATGACGTTGCAATATTGTTGTACAAATGTATTACACCGACTCCCACCGAAACATTCGTAGAATCATAATGATACTGTTCAAATACTGGTGGTTGTTGCCGAACGTTTGGTAGAAATTGGACTAAGGGAACACTTTTCTTGATTAGTAAGACCTTAAACGTGATAGCCGGTAGCAATTTCACAACCTTATAAGGCAGCTCAAGAAGAATGAGAACCCCAATCATCACCAATAAGATTTTGAAAACAAGCCTAACTGCGGGAACAAGAACTGGTTTGCGGCTCGGTTGGAACTCGGTTAGTTTGAATTATATGTTAGTAAATTTGGCTTCAGTACTGTGGATCCTAAATCAGTACTGTGGGTCCTAAATAAAAAACAATAACGTACTTATTTTGAAAACAATTCAGTATTTACCACTGCGAGAAACAAAATTATTAGGGGAAAGAGCACAACTAAATCTGCATAATCACTAGTTATAAGCGTAAACTGCTCATTTATCATATAATTGTGTGAAGCGGATGTTGTATTCCTGTCATTTATAAACATACTGAAAGGATAAAAGGCCATAATTAATGAAAAGAAAATATTTCACACTGGTCAGTCTTCCAAGACAGCCAGCAGGATGTTCTGGAAGTTTCTTCGTTTCCCTACATCAGGATGAACAAAGTAAATAAGTCATAAAGAAAGCAAGAAGGCAACAATAACTAGTGTAGACATAAAGAAATACCTTGGGTGTAGGAGTTCATAGTGACAATAACTGGTGATGAGCAGATAATGAGACAAATGTCAGCAGAAATTCAGCAATATCACAGAGGTATGATAGCGTCAAAATGGCGGCATCAGAAGTGAGACTGTCGTCATAGCGACGTCATAAATCTCGCGAGATCGTCATAGCATTATTCGTAGCCCTAAGAATTATTAACTTTGATCGTAGCGAATGTGTTAAGAATGGGCTTAAGAAGTTCGTAGGGCTACGAACGCTTCGAGAATAAGGGTCCTGGTTTCATTTGTGCATTGCGCGAGTCAGGATAGATGTCGGCTAAAACACAGGTTTACGAGTCTTCAGTCCCCGCAAAATATTTACCTTTATTCTAAATTGTAAAGTTTTCTCTGAAACACATGTAAATACCATTGCTATGCAATCTTTCAGCACTGTCAGAACTGTGGCGAATAAACTCAAAGAATATAGTAAATGCTTTCATTAAAATTGCTGTGTCAGTCAGTGATTTTGAAACCATAACTACACTAACTACATCTGTATCAACCCGTGAAGATCCGCGTTAAATTGGTCTTCAGTAACAAATTGTGATATATTTTGTAGTTAATAGAGGTTTTCAGGCTTAATTATTAAAACTCTCAACAGAGAATTTTACTTTTGTCTTCTTGCATGTTTTTTAAAATAAGTGGATCCGTAAAATAACAGCGAGTGTGTTTAGTTTAATGTCGACAGTTCAGTGATCAACATCATGAGCATCGATCAACGCAATTGGGAAACGATGACATATGGCGACCAAGTCGCCTTTTGGTCGCCTCTTACGACAAGCATGGGTTACTGAAGATCAGACCAGTGAAGATCTGGGATAGAATTGATCACTGAACTGTCTGGTCCAGACTCGGTTGTTTACAGACCGCCAGCATACAGCTGGAAAATTGCCGGCATAAACAACAAACAAACAAGCAAATGCAAAAAACCTCTATGCACACAACTACAACACGTGAAGCCTATTTTTCGTTTCCTCCGACGTTGCTGAAAATTTTGCATTGTCATTGTGATAAGTCATTTCGAATAATAGCACAGACTGTGCGGCAGCACATTGTATGGATACCAGCATGTCAACAGCATAGGCCGGGTGAAATGTTGCCAACTAGCTCGCAGACATCAATCACCTCTTTAGAATGTATTCGTGCGCACAGAGCGATAACCCTTTCACTTTGTACACAAGAGAAACTCGGGGAACACACCGACGGTCTGAGAGCAGCCATTGTGTATAATCTGGGAAGTGGCTGATACCATAGACTCACATCACGTCAAGTGTTTGCCCTTAACCCTGAAAAACTGCAGGCCCTAAGGACCCAGAACCATAAAATGTTATGGGCCCTAATCAGAATGTGTTGGTCCTATATTTTACCTACAGTGTAAGTAATTCCCAGCAAACAAAAAATGTGACAACCAACAAACTGAGTAGAGAGTTTTTTTTATCTCTAGTGACTGACTAGAATTCGTTTATAACACAATCAACATCCATGTCAAGATCCAAGTCTTCTGAAAAGTCTGTAATCTAAATTGTTTCCTCGAAAATGATAGTCGTTTCACTTACGGACAACAGCTGCTGATCGACATAAAAACTAGAAATTACTGAATGGTATTTTCTGAAAAATAATACTTATAGTTAGTAGGGATGAAAAAGCTCCTGTCCATATGACCTGCAGAAAACAAAAGCTGTGGGTCCGAGTGGTTTTCAGTCGACTTCGGGTCAAGAACCGACGCTAATTTTGAACGCTGATCACGTCGTCACTGACATTCATCCGCGCCTCTTGTACAGTGTCGGGCAAAGGAAGTATACACTTGAAAACTGGATTTTAAAATCTTGAACAAAAATGTACATGAGTTGTGAAACCTTTACAAAGAAAATCGAAGAATGCTGCAAACTAAAGGCCCAAAACACGCCTTTGACACCTGTATCAAATACATCGCCATGGAATAGTCAGTGAGTGAATATAGTTTTACGCCGCTTATAGCAATATTCCAGCAACATCACGGCGGGAGACACCAGAAATAAACTTCACACATTGTACCCATGTGGGGAATCGAACCCGGGCCTTCGGCGTGATGACCGAACGCTTTAACCACTAGGCCACCCCGCCGCCCCTTGCCATGGAATAACCAAATAATCTCATCGTTGTTGTACAAGCCAACCCCAAACAAAGTGAGTGAGTTTAGTTTTACGCCGCACAAGCATGGGTTGCTGAAGACCAATTCTAATCCGAATCTTCAGGGGCCCCCCAAACAAAGCAGTTTGCAAATATAAGTTCCTGGAGCTTGTATCGTTTCTGTCCTTTCTTCTCCGACGATATTCGTCACGCCGAAGACCCGGGTTTTAGACACAGTTTTAGTAATATTGCAGGAATATCACAGCGGCAGACACCAGATATGGATTTAACACATTAGGACTGCACGGTATGGTATGGTTTTCAAACGATACGTAATGTTTTATTTTACGCAATATTTTATTCTGAGAACCTGTATATTGGGTAAAGAACATTTATGAAGTTTTTGTGATTATCTTTATGGTTTAAATTAAACTCTACACAGACTATCATTCGCAACAGGTGTTTCCCTTCGTTATTCAATGACAAAATGGCATACTGTAATACTATAAATTGTATATAAAAGAAAATAGAATCCCTGACTAGGCAATCTAATTTTTGAGATTGCTGTTATCATAGCATATATTTTTTAGGGACTTATAATGTAGAAAATAGGATCGACATGTACAATTAGTGTCACTTACTGTCAAACACTTAAGTTTCCAATATATCGCAATGCTTGTACCAGGGCCCCGATCCACAAAGCATTCGTAACGTTACGGCCTGTCGTAACTGTACAGTTTAACATAGGCTTACGAATGTCGCAGCGCTACAAACTCTTTGTGAGTCGGGACCCAGAATCGCAATATATTATAATACAAATTAATACAATTTGTTTGCCAATACACAGAACTAGTATTTATGTGGGAAATCGAACACGGGTCTGCGGCCGGACAAGCGAAGTTTTAACCATGCACCAGGCTACACCACCGCATCGTAATCAAAGCCCACATTTACATTAATAAAAAAACATCCTCAAAATATATATGCTCCTTCCATCCAAAATGGCAGGTATCAGACAGCTTTTCGAAAATGGATCTCAATGACAAAAGATATTTAGTATGATATGGTTTCACCTGATAAATAATGACTGAAAAAGCACGCTCTATTTGGCAAACGAACTCCAGGACAATAAGTCATAAGTTTTTGGATATTTTAACAATACAATCTTTATGATATTGGACTCAAGGGCATGTGTGGCAGATATTCCAGATCTGTCTTTCGCAAGACTGACTGAGTTTGGTTTTACGCCGCTTTCAGCAATATTCCAGCAACATCACGGCGGGGGACACCAGAGATGGGCTTCACACATTGTACCCAAGTGGGGATTCGAACCCGGGTCTTCGGCGTGACGAGCCAACGCTTTAACCATTAGGCTACCCCACCGCCCCGTCTTCCGCAAGAGGGTAGTCTTTTTATTAATATTTTATTCCAGTAAACATCACTAAATCGCACTTTTAATGTTTAACAAAAAAAATTAAATCAATTGAATTATTGCAATTCAGTGACAGTTTTGTCTAATTCGACTTTACAAATGTCAGATAAAATATTTTTATACGTTTCCTTTAGAAATTGCCATTTCAGCATAATTAAGTTGTTATGTTTTGGTTTTCAATATGGTTGATAAATAATACCCTAAGATTATGTTCATAAAATATTTTATTAGAAATTGAAAACTCATGGTGACACATAATCGTCTTCGCTTACAGGCCCCGTGGCAGTTATACTAGAAATGACAAATTACGATATTGAATTTGGACTTCATGCTCAAGGCCATAACGTATAATATGAGTCAATTTAAAAAAAGTGTAAATATCATGTACAGACCCGTAGTTACTTAAATTGGGGATTATTATACCAATAGTTGTTTTAATATAATAAAGTCACATTAGTTCTTCCACCTGCATACCTTTTATTAAAAAATAATTCTTAAATATATACTTTGTAGCAGTTTTTAGTGTCAAAATGTAGCAAAACTCACTGTCCCACAGTCCGGGTTCACAATTTCAAAACGGTGCATGACGGCAAACAAAATAAAAATTCACGTTTTCTGATGTTTGTAGACAAGACAAAATAGAAACCAAATGGAATATAATCACCAAAATATAAAATTTTCATCTTTTTTTTTCAATTTTGGACATTTTGTTAATTTTGTTACCTGTCCCAGGGGTTTGTGTCAGTTCTGTTACCATGATCAACCAGATGCAAAAAATGACTGCTCCCTAATGCTACCAAATCTACTAATTCCTGTCATGGGCCTCTTTCTTCCTGCCTTTCCAATGGAGGGCAGCATCACTTGTCTCTGTGACATTTGAAGCAGAAATTCAACTTTAGGTGAGTAGGACACGCTGTCTATGATTTTTTTAGTCAAATCTGTTACCTAGTTTAAATGACATGTGCAACTACTTTTTATATATTAGCCATTGGCTAATTACAGCTAAGCAAGGAATTACTTGAAATCAGCATGGTTTTTTAAAGAAACGGGGAGTAATCATTATTTCTGAGGTGATTGTATTAAAAATATCAGAACTGTTACTGTCAAATCTGTTACCATTCACGCTGGTAACAGAATGGACATACATGTAGATAGTAACAGGTCTGACTTTTACCTCCTTATTCTTCAAACTGAAACTGAATTTCCTCTTTTATATATTTTCTTTTCACCATCTAAAAACTGTTTTCATCAATTTTGAGATAACATTTTGTGAAGGAACGGCAATATTAGATGATAGCCATTTTTTGGCAACAGTTTTGGCACAAGGCGGTAACAGGTTTGACATTTTGTAAGTTTTTAAAGCCTAACGGTCTTAGATTTAAGTTTTAAAGTATTTTATATTCTGATTTTGTAAGGTTTTATCTTGGTAATGACATCATCCATTAAAAGATATCGTCATTTTCAAACATTATCTATACAGATACATTTATTAAATTTAGGCAACAGAATGGACATAAAAAGTAACAGTTCTGACTTTTGCCCCGTTATTCCTCAAACTGAAACTGAATTTCTGGTCAGTTATTGGTTTCCTCTTTTACATTTTTTCTCTTGACCACCTAAAAACTGTTTTCATCAATTTTGAGATAACATTTTGTGAAGTAATGGCAATATTAGATGATAGCCATTTTTTGGTAACAGTTTTGACAGTTATTGGTTGTTTTCTTGTTCAGTCGTTTTAGGGTAACATGCCCTTTATTTCGGATGATATAATTGAAAGTTTCTGTTAAAGGGTTGAGAGTTGTATTCACTTTTTCTGGTATTCATCGTTTTATATGTTTTATGAGCATTTCAGAAAAGTAACAGTTCTAACTGAGGGCTGGTGTCAGTTGTGTTACCATTTTTTAATATTTTCATACTCACTGAAGAAGAACATATGACCATAGAATCTAGAATCTAATAAATTCATTGATCAAATAAGCTGTAACAGTGATGATTTATGCAAAAATTACAAACCGTTAGGCAGAGGTGTCAAAACTGTTACCCGAAGAGTCATTTCTGTTACTGGCTTCATTTTACCTTACCCACAACTATCACTGTGAACAGTACTATGCATGTACAATGAAGGTTTTTAATGGATCACTCAAAGATAAATCGTCGAATGTTATAAAGAAATATATGAGAAATCATTAATGTCATGTAGTATTTCCATTCTGTTACCATTCAAGTCCAAACTGTTATCGGCCATATCTGTTACGAGAAGTATTTTCAGAATAAGTAATTAAACATGTGTAATTTAATATATTTTAACTTGTTGTCGTTGAGTGCATGTTGAGTGAAAAGAAAATGTAAAATTCACAAGTACCAAACTGCAGTTATTTAAAATATAGAGATAATAAACCTCTGTTTTTTTCAATTTTTACTTAGTTCAATGCTTAGTTTTAATGCTTTATCATATTTGATAAAATATTTTAACGTTTTTGTGGATATTTCCATTTAATATGTGTATGGCGCGTTCTACAAAACTGATTAAACAACAAAATATGATATTGATATGTTTATGAAAAAAACATTGGTAACAGAATGATTTATTATTGGTAACAGAACTGACATGGTTACTACCAATTAGCACTTTGATTGTTAATTACACGTTAAATAAGCTACATTAAGCTTGCACAATTCATATGTGTTAAGTTGAAGATATGTTTTGTATATTTTTGCAAATAAACTTCAGAAAATACGACATTTATAATTTTGATTTCCCTCCTTGAAAATAACACTTTTTTTAAATCGACTGATATCCATCATGATGCAAAACGTGCAAAACCCCAGTTTCTTAAGATGACTACGAAGACATATGTCGGTGCATATGCTTTGAAAACCAAACTTACACGGATTAAAATAGTAACTGTAACCCATTTTACTCTGATTTCAACAAAATCAAAACTGAAATTGAAACATGGTTACACATTATACTGCAATCTGAGAAGAATACGCAAAAACGCAAACATCAACAATGTTGGAAAGTATGGTGGCCATGTCTACCCCAGAAATCGCACAGTGGTTGTTCTGATTGTATGAACCATACCAGCACTCCTACACATCCTCTTACAGCGAATACAGCACGTTTCCTTATATTGAGTGTACCAAAGACGTATATACGTCTTTGAGTGTACCATTCTACTGTTGGCTTGCCATGGGTATATGTGTGAAGGCTCGTTTGTGTAACTCGAGTGAGTGAGTTCAGTTTTACGCCACACTCAGCAATATTCCAGCTATATGGCGGCGGTCTGTAGGTAATCGAGTCTGGAACAGACAATCCAGTGATCAACAGCATGAGCATCGATCTGCACAATTGACATGTGTCAACCAAGTCAGCAAGCCTGACCACCCGATCCCGTTAGTTTCCTCTTACGACAACCATGGGTTAGTGAAGGCCAATTCTAACCCGCACCATCACGGGTTTTGTGTAACTCGAGGGTGTGTTGGATGTGAAATTTTAGACCCATGAAGATTCGGGTTTGACAGCAGGATCGGGTGGTCAGGCTCGCTGACAACTGCGTAGATGGACGCTAATGCTGTCGATCATTTGATTGTCTGGTCCATAGTCGATTATTTACAGACCGGAAGCAGGAATTTTGCTGTTTGCTAACAACAAACAAACCTTCTGCGCATGCGCAAAATGAAATAATGTTGAGTGCATCCATATTTGAAAATGTTCATTATGCATCAGTCAATAAATGTGCAAATGTTTAGCCCCTCCACTATCGGAAGAAAATGACGTTGAAGAATTTGGTCGAAGTACCCATTCAGATTTCCCTGAACTAGCACCAAAGTCAGATCTCCAAGAGCTGAGTCAAACAACAGCATAGTGCTCACAACGAAATGTAATAGTACCCGACACACTTTATACAATCTATAATAGTCACAAAACAGCGTGGTGTTAATCAGTATTAAATAACAATCCTAAACAGAAATATATGAGAGGCTGCCCCGTTCCACATAGACCTCAAGGAATTGCCAAGGGTCGTAACATATCGTTAAGGTATTTATAATAGATTTGGGGCGGCGGGGTAGTTAGTGGTCAAAGCGTTCACTCGTCACGCCGAAGACCCGCGGGTTCGATTCCCCACATGGGTAAAATGTGTGAAGCCCATTTCTGGTGTCCCCCGCCGTGATATTGCTGGAATATTGCTAAAAAGCGGCGTGAAACCAAACTCACTCACTCACTCTACTTTGACAAATCTTTAGATGTTAACTTTAATCTATTGTAGTGAGTGAGTGAGTTTAGATTTACGCCGCATTTAGCATTTTTCCAGCAATATCACAGCGGGGGACACCAGAAATGGGCTTCACACAATGTACTCATGTGGGGAATCGAAGAAAGCAGTTTCTTACCTGAATAAATTTACCAGACCGCCACCGAACGATTTGTGACTGTCGTCGTATTATATACTTATTCTATCTACTGATAAAACTTACGATAACGTTGTTATTGTGAACTTGAGATTATGTCATTTAAGCATCGATTTAAGTTTCGAGTATGCCACGAAGCTATATGAGGAATATAAACACACAATGCAGATAAACGTACTGAACCTTGGTTCTATTAGCTTTAGAGATACTGGTCCCGGATTATGTCCGATGCTCGTTATCAATGTGACCCTTGGCAGTTTTAAGATATAGGAACGTGCATGGCCATTAGTCTGTGGCATTTCCAGTTTTCAATAACATATACCATCATAGAATATATTATCATGCTTTATCAGTTACTTCCATATTAATAGGGGCGGTGGGGTAGCCTAATGGTTAAAGCGTTGGCTCGTCACGCCGAAGACCCGGGTTCGAATCCCCACATGGGCCCAATGTGTGAAGCCCATCTCTGGTGTCCCCCGCCGTGATGTTGCTGGAAGACAGCCTGTTGAAATGAACTTTTTTGCACCGACATGCCTTTATTAATGTAGACTGACTGAGTTTGGTTTTACGCCGCTTTTAGCAATATTCCAGCAACACCACGGCGGGGGACACCAGAAATGGGCTTCACACATTGTACCCATATGGTGATTCGAACCCCGGGTCTTCGGCGTGACGAGCCAACGCTGTAATCATTAGGCTACCCCACCGCCCCTTGTGGTTTAACGCCGCACTCAGCAACATTCAAGCTATATGACAGCAATCTGTAAATAATCAAGTCTGGACCAGACAATCCAGTGACTGAAATCAAGAGCATCGATCTACGCAATTTGGATACGATGTCACGCATCAACCAACTCAACGAGCTTGACCACCCGACCCGTTAGCCGCCTCTTATGACAAGCATGGGTAGCTGAAGATCAATTCTAACCCGGATCTTTACGGGTTTCTGAAAAGAAGTTGTTCCAGTTGTATCATGCTAGGTGAACAATCATGTGAGGTTTCAGGGGGAAATGCACGTACGCAAGATGGGGGGAATAAACAGGCCTTGGCATAACCCAATTGATTTTCAGTCAGGTGAGCTAGACACAGTAAACTCCATCCGATTACTGTGGGCATTTTTCATATGATAACCAGTCATATAAAATAACCAACTGGGTCAGATTGGATGACAGTCCTATTATATATTTATCACCAGTTACGATTGTTCACCGATATGTTGGGTATAATTTCTCATATATAGTTGAATGAAGTGGGTGAGAGTATCTGATTATTGGCACAGTCAGTGAACTCTAGTTGTCTGTATGTGATATATACTACTTAAAAATAGGGAATATTCACTAAAGGGTGTCACAGCTATTAATATTTTGTATTTTGAATGAGATGAACAGTTTAACAGTAACAGCTGACTGAGATTCGCATTAGCCGTTGACCATAGATTTTGCTAGACGATTGATCACGTCATTTACTATCAACGTGTTGGCACCAACGAGGTCTTGCAGTGATGTGAAGGTCAGTCAGTCGTGGGATACACGTGGACGTCGGGCATACAGGTCCCATGCAGAGTTCGCCCCCAACCTTGAAAAGCTGCAGGCCCTAAGGACCCAGAACGATAAAATGTTGTGGTCATGATCAGAATGTGTAGGCCCTATGTTTTAGCTACAATATAAGTGATAATTAACAAACCAAGTTAAAGAGTTTAATTTAACTCTAGTGACTGACTACCCTTCGATTACAACAAAATCAACATCCATGTCGAGATTCAAGTCTTCTGAAAAGTCTGTAATCTAAATTGTTTCCTCGAAAATGATAGTCGTGTCACTTACAGACAACAGCTGCTGATCGACATAAAAACTAGAAATTACTGAATGGTATTTTCTGAAAATACTATACTCTTAGTTATTGGTAATGAAAAAAGCTGTCGTCAATAAGGACCTACAGAAAACAAACTGTGGGTCCGTGTGGTTTTCAGTCGGCTTCGGGCCTAATGACCGACGCTAATTTCGAACGCTTGATCCATGTGTGAGGCCAGTAATTAACGTTCTGCCCACTCACAGTAACTCTTGAAGCTGTGTAAAGCCCACGTCCACGTACTATGAGAAGGGTACAATGGGTACAATGTGTGAAGCTCATTTATGGTGCGATATTGCTGGAATATTGCTAAGAGCGGCGTAAAACTACACTCTCTAACTCAGTCGTCCACGGTTTCGTTCCCTGTGCGAAATTACGCATTATGTCGAAGATTTTACACCGACCATGTTTACGGGCACCTCGTGAAACTTGGCGTGTTTCCACGAAATCTATAACACGTTCTGAATGGAACTACCATTTTCTAAATACATACAATCATACAAGTTAGTTCCCCAATAATATCACCCCCTGTTTTTATTAAGTGAGTGAGTTAAATTTAACGTCACATCGGCAATATTGCAGCCATATCGTGACGAGGAGTAGAATAATAAATAAAGCCTTAATAAAAAAAGTCAAATTATAAAACCTGTCCACGATGGACAGTAAAATAACTAGAGCATCACAGATATAGAGATAAAACTAGTATGAAAAGCTAAAAACGTTTAACTGTAGAAGACAATACAAGAAATAAACAGGCTACATATCTCCAACAACTGAAGGTAGATCACCATACTAGGGACCATGGGGACTTACAGTACATTTGCTTCCTGCATGGGCCCAAGCTGGATTCACATCATCCCTTCAGCTGTTAGCAATTTAGAATAATCTAGCCATACTTAAAAAATACACATATTCTACGATTAAAATTGTAGAAAGTTTTAATTGACTTTGAACTTTTGGGGACTTACGTATCTGCTATTATTAAGAGTACAGAAGAAAAATATAGATTAACAGCCAAACAACAGTAATTAAGATATTTGGTCGATTCGTCGATAGGATATTGATCATCAATTGTCCCTGAGGAAAGCGGATTGTTTTTAATGACATTGTGCATTCAAATATCCTGTGTAGACAGTTGTTTCCAAATAACTGTATACTTTAATGATGGTGATACTGTGTGAGTGAGGTCAGTTTTACGCCCCTTTTATAAATATCCAAGCAATGTCAAGTCGGGGACACCAGAAACGGGTTTGACCCATATAGGGAATAGAATCTGGCGTGACGATCTAACGCTTTAACCACGTGCACAGTCTAAGTAAACTTAGACTCAGTATTATTCGTTACACAGCTATACTGAGTATAGCAGTGTACGTAACGAATAATACGGAGCCTAAGTTTACTTAGACTGCTTTAACCACTGAGTGAGTGAGTGAGTATGATTTCACGCCGCTTTTAACAATATTCCAGCAATATCACGGCGGGGGACACCAGAAATGGGCTTCACCCATTGTATCCATGTGGGGAATCGAACCCAGGTCTTCGGCGGGACGAGTTAACGCTTTAACCACTCGGCTAACGCACCGCCCCAGTTGTTTTGTAAAGACATCATATTGCAAAAGACTATAGATCTAATGAACATCGTGATAGAGATACCGTTGCGTTAGATTCTTATAAACGGGACAAAATATTTCAAAATGGAAATTATCCTCTAACATATGTAACTCATGCACACGAGACATTAAGTGCTGATTTGGCAAATTCTGACATATATGTGCGGGGTTTTGCTAGGACGTAGAACTCAGGTTCCACCAATTACACGTGTTTCATAGGAGAATAAGGTTATCTCCCATTCTTCAGGCAGTCGTTCCTTGGACAGCTTAAATCAACAACATTTACGGTCTAATGCACAGCAATCGATAAAGCTGTTACCTTTTGGTAGAGAAATGGAAGAACCCAGTTAAGTATTTCATTTGAGAAAGGTAACACAATCACAATGACATGTGTATGTATATAATTTATTCATATGATATCATCATGTTGTCATGAATAACATGTAATGTAATGTTCATACATTGCATGTTCATCTCTATTCATATATGTCAATTACAATCAGGTGGTAAATTTTATGCCGCTTTTTGTAGATTTCTCGAAAGCATTTGACTCGGTAAATAGAAATAAATTATGGAATCTTTCACGAATGCATGGTTTGAGTAGGAAAATGAGTAAAGAAGTACATCTTCAAAAACTGAATGTAGAACCTAATGTGTCACCGATACAGTGGCTTTGTGAACGTGGTGATTTTGACAGCTGCGAATACGATTCTGCTGACGCATCTAGTGTCAGTTTCTGCTTATGCAAACTTGCACATGATTGACATTAGATCAATTGCAGGGGGGGGGGAGGGTAAAAGTACATGTTCAATTTATTTCTGTGTGAAAGATATATACATGTATATACTTGCTACGGTTCCTGTAAGTAATACAGACTTTATTCACTAGCTCCACATATTGAAAACTACCATAGATATTACAATACATAACACACTTTTTTATTGTATTCTTTTTCACCGTCTCCCCTACTCGGGAAATGGGACTGGTCGGTTCTATAAATACATTCGGGGCCCACATGTCAACAACTAGTTCATGAGTCCGTACGTAAAGAAATGGCAGCAGAAAGGAAACGACTGAAAGAAGACAGACTCAGAAGTAAAAACTGGAAAAGATGGGGGGGCGTATTTGTCCGAAAGGCAATGGAGCACAGTCAGGGAAGATTATTCCGAGGATGGCAACTGGTAAGAATGATTTACATGCTTTCATCAGTCCGAACGAGGTGCACGATCGTCTCGAGCATCTCGTGCAATGTTGCTCTCGAGGTCTCGTGTCGCACCGGTTGTTTTGACAGTCTCACGTGCGTGCTCCGACTGCACGCACAGGATCAGCTGAGCAGACGACAGTTGCTGATGTGGCGCTTGACGAATCACGATTAGATGCCCGGAAATCAGAATTTCGAAGCTATATACAAATAAACATGTGTTTATTGACCCTTGTAACCTTTAGACTCATAGCATGCATGTATATATGGTTATTTGTATAAAACCAGGAATTCCCGAGTACTGGTATCAGGTAGTGCTGATCCTCTCAGCAAGTTTTCATCTGAGGTTTGATCATTGTGTAACCGACAGGGGCTTGTAATGCTAAAAACTGCCATCAAGGTATATATACTGTCACTGACAGGGTCAGTGACAGTATATACTACCAGAGACCAGATATGGTCCCTGATAGTACTAAGACCCCGTCAGTGACAGTATATAGTACTAAGACCCGTCAGTGACAGTATATAGTACTAAGACCCCGTCAGTGACAGTATATAGTACTAAGACCCGTCAGTGACAGTATATAGTACTAAGACCCGTCAGTGACAGTATATAGTACTAAGACCCGTCAGTGACAGTATATAGTACTAAGACCCCGTCAGTGACAGTATATAGTACTAAGACCCGTCAGTGACAGTATATAGTACTAAGACCCGTCAGTGACAGTATATAGTACTAAGACCCGTCAGTGACAGTATATAGTACTAAGACCCGTCAGTGACAGTACATAGTACTAAGACCCCGTCAGTGACAGTATATAGTACTAAGACCCGTCAGTGACAGTATATAGTACTAAGACCCGTCAGTGACAGTATATAGTACTAAGACCCGTCAGTGACAGTATATATATAGTACTAAGACCCGTCAGTGACAGTATATAGTACTAAGACCCGTCAGTGACAGTATATAGTACTAAGACCCCGTCAGTGACAGTATATAGTACTAAGACCCGTTAGTGACAGTATATAGTACTAAGACCCGTCAGTGACAGTATATATATAGTACTAAGACCTGTCAGTGACAGTATATACCTTGATGACAGTTTTTAGCGTTACAAGACCCAACAAAGTGTCCAGTGCAGGTGAATATGAACTTCAGTGACGCCAACAATAAACTGGTTTCTGGTTCAATAACTTAACTGTAGATGAGGTGATGCATTAAGATTCTAGATAACATTTTGTGATTTATTCACATATTAGGGCTGGGACGGGTAACCCGGATACCCAGGACGGGTGGGTAATGAGTAGTTGTGTGATAATTCATCGTTCCGTATCGATGCATCGATCCATGGACTGCTGATACAGTAAATCGATACAAAGTTTTACATTGTTGTATCTCCCGATACAATACTTCAAATGGGCAACGATACATCGATGTTTAACTTTGAAAATTGCCAAATCGCGATATCTGTCAAGAAAGACTTACTTTTGTTTGATGATTAAATATATGCTTACTGATTTTCCTTTCATATGTTTCTCAGAAATTCTTGTGTCAGGAACTGTGTCAAAGATAGGGCTCGCATTTTATTAACGTTCACAAAGTCTGTGTATAAACTTAATTATCTCATTTCCCGAATGAACATTGAAAAACGCTGGCGGAATTTGACGAAATACTTTAAAATGGTTTTGTTTTGATCTTAAGGTGTTTTATAGTTGGTGTTAGAATTAAAGATTTTAGTATCGTGATACGTATCGTATCGTCACCCTTGTATCGGGATTTGTATCGTATCGCAGCTTCAGTGCACAATACTTTGGCAATATATCGTCGTGACTAAAATTTTAGCATCGTGTTGTATCGAATTGCAGGTTGTATGCCAATACCAGCACTAGTAATGAGTTGGACCCAGGTACCCGTCCCAGCCGTTATGATCATGTGACTGATAGATTAAACAGTGTAATATGTTATTCTTTCATGATTAAAAGGTTGTATTGTCTTTGAAGATTTATACATAATTTACAGTCACGTCTCTTGAATATAATACATGGTTAAGATGTTGAAAAACTCCGAGGAACTAGCCTCCGAGCTGAAGAATATGTTCCCATTTCTTGCAGATTTGATGTCAGGAATAAACGTAACAGGTATCTGGGTAGGGTAGGGTAGGGTAGGGTAATAGGGGGTGGGGTACCCCGGGTAGAAACATTGGACCAGTCCCAGCCCTACTACATATGGCGGGAAAAAGAAATAATTTGGTCTTTTCAAGCAGACACTGTTATTGATGTATTCAAAGACAAAACTAATACCTGGAACTACTTATTCGGCTACTGAACATTAAAATATTGAATTGTGAACATTTATCTTGGTGTAGAGAAATCAATGTCAATCATGAGAGCTTCCAGAGTCAGGATTAGTCATCTGTCTACCTGTGAAGATCCGGTTAGAATTGGTCTTCAACCCATGCTTGTCGTAAGAGGCGGTTGATTACTGGATTGTCTGGTCCAGACTTGATTATTTACAGACCGCCCCCATATAGCTGGAATATTGCTGATCGCGGTGTAAAACTAAACTCACTCACTGACTCGTAAGAGGCAACTTATGGGATCGGGCGGTCAGGATCGCTGGCTTGGTTGACATATCATTGTATCCTAATTGCGTAGATTGATGATCATGTTGATCACTGGATTGTCTGGTCCAGACTTGATTACCTACTAACCACCATTATAAGAGTTGGAATATTGCTGAGTCAGCGTTAACAAATAAACAAAGCTGTGAATTAAAACTTAATGTTGTACCAGATGTATTTCAGCCACATACCGACACTATATTTGAAGAGACTCTTTTGATGTTATAGCACTAGACCACTGGTATATTTTTTCCTTTAGCTCTCAGTGAAAACTACCTTGACTCTGGACAACAGCCCGCTATGAATATAAATAAGTAAGACACTGCTTGGATTCACCTGAGCTGACCTGACCAAATTTTTCCTGGCTGTCATCCTAAAGCTGACTGATTCATGAAGCAAACACACTCTTCTTATTTACCTCGGACAGCCATCGCCATTATTGTTTCAGCAGTTTCGTACAGAGATTTTGTAGTACGATTCTGGCCTCCCTTAGAGTGAGCAACAATTGCCAACACATGTGTACAAGAATTTGTGCCATTCCTGTTGTACTGGTAACCCATACTTGAATGTATGTCAGGGTTGGGCTTGATTTAGTCACAAGTGTGACTGCCTGTAGTATTATTGGATGGTTAGGGACCGTTCATAATTTATGGCTAAGGGGTGGAGAAGCATGTACGATGTTGATGACACCCCCTGAAATATATGAAGAAAGTAAGTGACCCACTCTGCATGTCAAGTACAAAATCAATGACACCCCCCACCCTAGCATATTGTATTAATATTTCTATGTACAAAATTTCAAATTTCTCTCTCTATCTCTCACTCACTCGCACACAGAGAGAGAGAGAGCGATGTGTACAAAATTGACCCCCACACCCACCCTACCAGAACAAAATGAGTGGCCCCTCCTTGAAATCGTCTAACACTATTATCAAGCAAGTGATATAATATTGTTAATATCTACACCAAGACATCGTATCTGTTGAAGTAAAGAAGCTGTACATCCACAAAAAAGTCTTCCTCTTCATAAAAAACATACATTGTACTAATTGTGATCTTGACAATGGAACACTTCAAGTATATATATATTACTTGCAAATCGGTCTACAAGTTTTTCAGGAGACACTTCTTAGAGCTAGGTACTTAACATGGGGGAATATGGTACAGCTGGTTTGACAAAACTCTGGAATTTGACAATTGCTTCTGTAAACACAGCCTTGGCAGCAAGTGACGGTAGCTAGGTTTGGAATTTTGTCCCTCCGACGGAACAACACAAGGACCACACAGTCTGAAGGATGATGATATGGAGGATGCAGATGTTTTGATAAGTATGGGGATGACAACATGCAGCCTCTTGATGCATTCTCAGTCTGTTTCTTTGAGGAGCATGGCAGTACATGCTTTATTCCACTTGGTATGTGCACAACATATAAACCTTTGTCTACCAGCACCAAGTCTGTCATACAGACCATCAAGTAAATATATCCAAGAAATCCCACGCAAGTCTAGAAAATGTGGCAAGTCTAAATAGTCTCAGGGCTCCTTTTCATTATATTCTATTTTTTTCACTTTGAGGGTTTTTTTTCTGTAAAATATGTTCATTTCAGCAATTTTATACACAAAAATATTAAAAGAATTATGCGTAAAAAATATGGGGAGTGGGGGGTCATTGATTTTGTACTTGACAGGCAAGTGTGTGTGTGTGTGTCACTTACTTTGTACATAAATTTTAGGGGGGTCATTCACATTGTACATGCTTCTCCATAAAAATCTTCATCACCATCCACCTAGCCATAAACTATGAACGGTCCCTTAGTTCATTATAACTGTGTTTTTCGTTATATGCATTAAATTTGTATATTTATCATGACTTTATGACTATTTTGTAGTCACTATATGGCTGAAATACTGCCGCTGTGATTTTAAACTTTAACTCACTCACTCATTGGTTATGTGCATTTTGCCCAAGTGACCAGGACACAACAACATACATTATACCTGCCAGCTTGTTGTAAACATAGTTAACTGTAATTGAAATAAGAGATATTTCCAGCAAACTATATATTGTTTATGTTTATGTATGTTGTTTATTTGTGTGATTTAAGAAAGTAAATAGGGATGTTTATAAGGGTGGATTGAATATGACCGTTGTCACTGCTAATGACGTTCCTTCTCAAATGAAGTTTTGATGGAGGAAGGTTCCGGGCCATTTATTATAAAAAAAGAGATTTAATTAAAGGTTTCATCCAGTACATAAGTATGCAGATTAGATAACCAGAAGTGGGCCTTTTCTGTGTGAGTGCAGTTTCATTCTCAAGCTAAGTATCAGTGAACTTATGCCAGAGATCAATCAAATGACACTGATAAATTGTTGTTACTGAAGATTCTGTTTTCAAATTGTAATGAACCGCTTCTGTGGTGTAGTGGTTAGAGCGTCCGCCCAGAGAGTGGAAGGTCGCGGGTTCGATCCCCGACCGCGTCATACCAAAAGATGTTAAAATATGGTACTTGTTGGTCCCTGCCTGGCGCTCGGCATTAATGGGTACAACAAGGACTGGTCGGCTCGGAGTCAGTATAATGTGTCCGAGTGGGGTATTCATTCTTCACTGCGGCATGGTATCTCAGTGGGCTAGCACTATAAAACCAGCTTAAGTCTGGGCTAGTACAAGCAACCGCACATACACATACACACGCATGCACGTCGTCATATGAGCGAAATATTCTCAAGCACGACGTAAAACCCAATTTAACCTCACCTCACCTCACCTCAAATTGTTATGATTTTTTTAAAGGTTTGTGGTTTTGGGCACAAAAATGGTGACAAATGTGTATTATTTGCTACAGATGTCGTTTTTTTTAGGACAAAATGGACAATTTCTAATGATTTTCTTCAGCTGGAAATACTTCCCCCATAACTGTTGCCATGCTCGGTCTCATGGTTGCTACCGATATTGACGTTTCAATTATTCTGCAAAACACTGTTACAATGTTTTTTCTAAATAATGCGAAGAACTACTTTATCAGCGAATGAACATGCCAAAAGCAAGTAAACAGTGAGGTTATTTTGGAAACAGAAAACATGTATCACTATGTACGATATATTTGTAAGATTTTGTCAGTTTCTGATGTTAATTTATTTCTTAATAGGGAAACAGTTATGTGAAAATAAGAATCATCACTCATGTTTTTGAATATAGGAAATATCAACAAAGCCTTGGCAAATACTACGCAAATAATAACACTTGGTTGATATTTCCCATGTTAATTCCTCTATGTATTACATAGATTTTTAGGACATAAAGTTGGCTGTTTTTCAGGAATTTCGACAGGTATTGGATATTTTTTGAAAACATGGTGACAGTTTTTTATGATTTTCTGAAGGCATTGTCTTTGTAGGACAAAAAAAGTGAAACCTTTCATGATTTTTCTCAGGTATTTGGTTTTGTAGGACAAAATTGTGACAGTTTTGGTTTTTCTACAGCTGGGAATACTTTCCCCATGACCATGCTAGGTCTCGGGTGTACCGCTGGGGTGAAGACGGGCTCATGGGTATCACAGATCGACAGTGTCGGATGTGCTTCGGTCTGGCCCTGTGGAACGGCAAGGACCCCATTCTGAAGGAGAGGCTGTTTGGACTCACTAGCTCTCAGGTAAGGACAGAATAACTGCCAGCTCATTAGGGCTGCACAATATAACCGGTTTACCGGTATTTACCGGTTCAGACATGAAAACGATACGTATTGCGATACGCTGATCGAAAACCGGTATTTTGACATGCATTTGGAAAACGTTGTAACATTCGGAAATCTTCGGATATTTCCTTGCTTCATTTGTGCCAAATATTATTCACATTTTTATTTTATCATGATTAACATTTGTTATTAAAGCTTAATCAAGCATAGTGATTTTGTTGTGTTTTTGATATATAAATCAAGCAGTAACTCGATTATAAGTAGTTTTTTTGTTTAGATATACTTCATGCAATATATTGCAATGTAATCACAATACATGCTTTCGCATCGCAATATATCGTTATATGAATATTCTCTGCAATACCCACCCCTACGGCTCATGTTATCAGCGTTCTTCCATTTATTCATCCAGTCACATCTGTTGCTGTGGAAGAATGAATTCATCTTCTCCAAAATTACTGAGTACAATCAGTATTGTTTTCACACAACATGTTTTTATTTCCAGCAACCAAGTCAAATGTTCATTGTATTCTGTGATTTATGGATAATAAACCAGGTCAAATAACATAATGTATGATGTGATATGTATTTGTATATTTTACAATTTTCTATGTTTTGACAAGTAAATTTGGTGGGTATGTTGACATGTACCTGGGAAAATGTGAATTGATAACAGCTTTTTATCCCCCTCAACACGTGCAAATTCGTCTTTTCCAGAGCAGAACATAAAAACCATTGAATGTTTTTTCACTAAACTTGGCACATAGATAGGTCTGGTGATGAACTGGTGCCTTTTGGTAGTTTGGATTTCAGAATGAAATATTTTTTGCGTTTCCATGGCAACAACTTAGACTTCGACTGAAATTGGGTCTTTGTGCTCTTTTCTGGAGCAGAACTTTAAAACCGTTAAATATTTCTTTACCAACATTGGCACATAGATAGCTCTGGTGGTAAACTGGTGCCTTTTGGTAGTTTTGGATTACTGAATAAAATACTTTTTACGTTTCCATGGCAACAAGTTTGACTTCGACTGAAATTGGTCTTGGTGCCCTTTTCTGGAGCAGAACTTTACAACTGTTCAATGATTCTTCACCAAATTTGGCACATAGACTGGTCTGGTTGTGAACCAATGCCTTTTGATATTTTTGGATTTCTATAAATACTTTTTTGCATTTCCATGGCAACAGGTTTGACTTCAGCAACCTCTACAGGTTTGTTTGAGTTTATATGAGTTACATACCCATTTAATCTATGATATCTATACAGAAGTGCAATATGGTGAGCTTAGGTGAATTCTGTATTGCAATCCGATTTCCATATTGCACTGCTGCAGATCTTATTTGTTCAGATTCATCCATATTCTTCAAACTCATTTCTCTCCTAACTTGACATCTTGTTCAATACAAAAGGTCCAAATGCACTGGGATGAGCATTGCTTTTTATTACTTTGTGAGTATTCACAGTCAGGATTCATACCTCGGGTAGCAAGTGATTAAAATGGGGATCTGGTGATTGACTGATTGTGGTGATGGGGAGGGATGGAATTAATGGACCTATAGAGTCCTTACCAACTTGAAAGAGGTTCCAGTTGAGCATTTTGGTGGTTTGTTATTTTGTTACTTTGGTCAAGAAGATGTGTAATACTGACATTATGGCATGACATGATGTAAACTAATGTCCAAAAGAAATGATAGCACATGTTTGAAAGGGCATAAAAGAAAAACAAAACGATACAGAAATTTTAGATTGGTATATTTAACTTTTGAGAATTTTTTTCAATAACACTTGTACAAAAATTCATTTGAACCAATCCATTACAATCACTAAAACACGACATGAAGGGTCAAAAATGAAATTTCATTAAAACACACATGACGAGGCAAGTGTGGAAAATGTTGCCACAGACATCTCAAAGTCATAGGGGCTGATGAAGTGGGGGGGGGGGAAATTTGCGTTGCCATTCATCAAGGAGGCGGGGCGGTGGGGTAGCCTAGTGGTTAAAGCGTTGGCTCGTCATGCCGAAGGCCCGGGTTCGATTCCCCACATGGGCACAATGTGTTAAGCCCATTTCTGGTGTCCCCCGCCGTGATATTGCTGGAATATTGCTAAAAGCGGCGTAAAACTAAACTCAGGCAGTCAGTTCATCAAGGAGGCATTGTTTCCCAAAGGTTGACTGGAAGCACAGGGCGATTTCTGAGTTGGCAATCAAGATGGTCCCATAAGTGTTCAATTGAGTTCATATCCGGTGTATATACCACCCATGGTAAAACCTGAATGTTGGCGTTGGCGAGGATGTTCTGAGTCAGCCTTGCCGAATGTGGGTTCGCATTTTCATGCTGGAAAATTATTCCATGAGACTGTTGTTGGAGGAGTGGCTCCACAACTGGTTATAAAATTTCATCTTGATAGCCATGTGCATCTATTTTCCTCGAATAATGACGAACCTCATTTTGGCATCACCGCAGATTCCACCCTAAACAATTAAACCTGAGGGACCAACTCCGAATGGCCAGACTTGATGAATGCAATTCTGTGCCAATTTTCACAAACTCTTCGGTACACACGCTGCTGACGATCTTCTTGAAGATGCAAAATCTGCTCTCATCGGAAAACATGACCCTTGCCCAGTTTCACCATTGCCAATGTCAAAGTCGCCTGGCACACACCAATCTGTTGGCTCACTATTGAGGTGTCAGGAATGCTCCACGGTATGGGCCACATGCTTCGATGCCATGTGCCTGCAATCTCCTGTACACGGTTTGTTGTTGTACACTTGTTCCAGTGCCATGCTTGCCGTGAACATCGCCGTGATGAAGCAGTTCCGGAGATGAAGTACCGGGATGTCATGGTCTTCAGTTAGACTAAGGCTTAGTCTCTGAATATATATAATTTTGATAGTAACAAACAAGCCCATTTAAATTGAAAAGGAGCCCTAGGGAGACCAGAGATCCTGATCCTGGGGAAATCTAGACTTGCTTCGTTTAGGGCTTTAGCACTACAGGGAAGGCTAGACTGTAGGGAAAATAATGTGGTTCAGGGTCTTCAGTAGGCATGGTCACTGGATGTTTCGATCGAATACATTTGGTTTGGAACATTGGTAACACTCAAGTATGTTTCCATACAAAAAGGATTGCTTAATTATATATTGAAAAAATATTGAAAAATGTTTGGTATCGTTTCTTTTTTATGTCAGACTAACATTATTATGGTATGTAAGACTAACATTATGATATGATATGATATGATATGATATGATATGATATGAAGGTGAACTACAGTACCACTGAGTTGTTGTTTTGTCCACAGGGCAACCATGGAGAAGATGTGAAGGAGTTATACTACTATCTAGACAACATGCCCACACATGCCTACATGAAGATGCTGTACAAGTACCCCCAGGATGAATATCCTTACTCCGATCTGGTCCACAAGAACGCCTCTCGCACAGTCAAAGATCCTGAGTATGAACTCCTGGACACAGGTTGGATGTAATTCTGTCCAAAATCAATATCCATGTTAGGAATTCCAAGCTAGAATTGGTTCAGAGCTACCTGTGAAAAGTAGTGTTGGGAATTGGTTAAAATCTCATAATTGATGATTGGTCCATTACAACCGATCAATCATCGAAAATAATTGGTTAGCGACATTTATCTAATGTTCCTGTTATCTTTGTTAATGCATCGAAAACTAAAGAAAAAATATGTAGTTCTTTGATGTTTTCTTTTTCAAATTGCACAAAATGCATTTGCAAATGTCACATCTATAAAGGAGGACTAGTATGTTAGAAACATAATTTTCCTGAAGTCTTTTAGATAAATTCAATCATGACTTCTAACAAGCTGTAGAGCTTATGTAATGTAAATTCATAGACACAGACAAAACCAACCTTGTGAAAAATATTGTTGATGCAAACAAGTGTTCCAAAATTGTTTGTGTTCGATCATGAGAAAACATTTTCGATTGCTTGGTCGTTTGGTCACCGCGACCAATCTTCGATTATTTCAATTAATCGGACCACCATTAGTGAAAAATCAGTTGTATGGATAAGATCAGGTTTAATGATGCGGTGGCTTTATGAGATGATCCTACTGCATCTTCATTTTAGAAGTTATCAGCTACTAGTTTTTGTTTTCTGGACTTGATTATTTCTAAAATCATCTTTGTAACTTTCAGGGTGGACATTATGGAAACATAATTCAAATTTTCTTTGCATTTTATGATGATTCAGGAAAATTCTTGAAACAGATTGTTAAAAACTAATTGATATAACAGAATTACAAATAGCATTTAAACAACATATTGATATGAAGACTCAGATCTTTAGTTCATGCTTTTATTCCTGAACCCCCAAATTTTTTGGGGGGGATAAGAAAATGGTCATTTGATCACATTTCGTTTCTGGAGCATAGTTTCCTGATGTATTGTTTATTTCATCTCAGAAAAGAAAATAAGTGATTCAAAATCCTGTTTTTCTTTTGACAGGTATGTTTAACAATAATCGCTACTGGGACGTGTTAGCCGAGTATTGCAAGGCTTCACCGAATGACATCCAGGGCAGATTCACCATCTTCAACAGGGGCTCCACATCGGAGGTCATCCACATCCTCCCCACGCTCTGGTTCCGAAATGTCTGGTCTTTTGGCAAGCACTGTGATGTAAGCAATTTGATTATTGGACAGATATAACTAACTTGACATATTGTCCCGAGTTGGTTAGGAAAGTACATCCCTCAAAGTCAAAATTACTTGTGGTTTTCCTTGTGTGGCATTCAGGTCATGGAGTCAACCCACAGATCCTTGCCTTCACTTGTATCTATTCTCCTTGGTCCTGTCCTCGAGTACTTGTTCAAGAAGAATTATCTCCCCTCTCAACTGACAAGTAACATTGTACTCGAATTCATTTTAACTTCAGTCCTGGATGGAGAAGAAGCCATGCATGTCTCAGGAGGAGCCTGGCAAAGTGCGGTGTGAACATGGTACTCTAGGTGAGTTGTTCTGTTTATGAAAACTGAAATTATAAGTATTTAACCTATTGCCAAGCTTGTCTGTGTGGAATGACAGACTGTGAAGGTAGAATATTGACTGATGTTTTTGAATCTGTTTTGCTGTGGAGTGGATGTGGCCAAAATTCAAATAGGCAAGAAGTGAAAAATAGCTAAGATTTTTCTGTCACCCTTTCTTCACAAGATCTTAGTGGGTCATGGGCGTTGGGGTAGTCCCGTGGTTAAGGAGTTTGCTTGTCACGCCGAAGACCCGGGTTCGATTCCCCACATGGGTACAATGTGTGAAGCCCATTTCTGGTGCCATGATATTGCTGGAATATTGCTAAAAGTGGCGTAAAACTCACTCACTCACTCACACACTTAGTGGATCATGTGTTGTCCAGTTATTGCAATTCAGTTCATGATTCCATTGTCAGGGTTTGATTCCAGATTGACAGTGATTGTGATCGTTGGGTTTGTCTGCACCACACCCATGCTTGTTGTTACCATAACATCTTAAAACAATATGGCATTTTGATGAATGTAAGCGAGAATGTGTAAATGTATTTTCAGTTTTCACAATATGTTGGGTACTGACATTAATTAGACATGTTATTAAAGTTACTAAATACTCTTGACACAAGATGATTTGATTATGTATGTATGTTCTATAGTTAATTTATGCCTCACGTACTAAGTTACATGTGAAGGTCCGGGTTAGAATTGGTCTTAAGCAACCCATGCTTGTCATAAGAGGCGACAAACGGGATCGATTGTGGTCAGGCTTGCTGACTTGATTGACACATGGCATCATATCCAAATTGCTTGAATGATGCTCATTTTGTTGATCACTGGATTGTCTGGTCCAGAATCGATTATTTACAAACTGCACCATTAACTAAAACTAAACTCACTAACTCACTCACTCACTGAAGCCCGTTTCTGGTGTGGTATGGCTGTATTTATTCAATCAGATGTATAAAACAGTCTCTTATGCATTGGCGTAGACTGATGCTTATGCTGTTGATCACTGGATTGTCTGGTCCAGACTTGATTATTTACAAACCGCACCATTAACTAAAACTAAACTCACTCACTCACTCACTCACTGAAACCCGTTTCTGGTGTGGTATGGCTGTATTTATTCAATCAGATGTATAAAACAGTCCCTTATGCATTGGCGTAGACTGATGCTTATGCTGTTGATCACTGGATTGTCTGGTCTAGTAATATAGGCTAGTACGCACAAAAGGTTAAATACCCGTGAAGATCCTGTTAGAACTTCAGAGGCGACTAACAGGATCGGTTGGTCAGGCTCGCTGACTTTATTGACACATGTCATCGTATCCCAATTGTGTAGATCATGCTGTTCATCATCACTGGATTATCTGGTCCAGACTTGATTATTTACAGACTGCTGACATATAGCTGGAATATTGTTGAGTGAGGCTAACAAAATGTAATAGGTATCATGGCAACAAACACATTTTATTCGAACAATGGATTAAACTCTTAACATTTTCTAAGATATCATGTTAAGGCCCTTTCATATTAGGTCAGGGAAGGAGTGAGACATATGTACACGGTGGAACTGTAATGCAGATGCATTTTTAATTTTGGTCGGATTTTTTCGTAAACATGACATGAATGATAACTGTCATCCATGAAGTATTGTATCTGTTTCCTGTTTAGGTACATACTTCTTTGAGGTAGACAAGGATCCAAGTGACGAAATCCCTGAGATTATTTTCACAGAGAATGAAACAAACAACCAGCGTATCTTCAAAACTCCTAACACCAGTAGATACGTCAAGGATGCATTTCACAACTACGTTATTCACAGTAGGTCATTCCCTCCACAACAGACTAACGCTTAGTCTCTGAATACATATAAATTTTATTGTAACAAATAAACCCATTTTATCCGTGAAGATCTGAGTTAGAATTGGCCTTCAGTAACCCATGCTTGTCGTAAGAGGTGACTAAGGGGATCGTGTGGTCAGGCTCGTTGACTTGGTCGTCACATATCATTGTATCCTAAATGTGTAGATCTATGCTTCTGATGCTGATCACTGGATTGTCTGGTCCAGTCTTGATTATTTACAGACCGATGCCATAAAGGCGGAATATTGCTGAGTGCCGCGTTAAACAACAAACCAATCAACCAATAAATCATTTAAATTGAAAAGAGCCCCGACGAGATGGGAGAGTCAGTCTGAACCTGAGGAAATCTAGAGTTGTTTCACTTAGAGCTTTAGCATTGCAGGGAGGGCTTGGCAGTAGGGAAAATAATGTGGTTCAGGGACTGTGAGACAGACTACGTCCACAACAACGTCATTCACAGTAGGTTATTCCCTCCACAACTGTGTCTTTGATGGAATAATGTAATCGCCACTCTCTCAATAACTATGTAACACTTTTCACCCTCGAGGGGCTTTAGCTTTTCCCTAAGGTAGCCGTTACGACCTCTGGGTCCAGGTGTTGGGCTTGTTGCTCCTGGACTTGTACACAAAACAAAGAGGGTTCATTGTTGAACTTCTTTGATTGTGATCAGCTAGGATATTAGTGTTCAACAACTTCTCCCCGCCGTGATATTGCTGGAATATTGCTAAAAGCGGCGTAAAACTAAACTCAGTCAGTCAGTCAGTCAGTCATTTATGAAAAATGAGATGTCACCATTATTCCCGTTGTGATTATGGGCTAGAGTAGGTCCCCAGCAACCTATGCAAGGGGCAACCGCCTGGATCAAGTGGTGTGACTTGGTTGCTTGTGTGACATAATCAGCCGTTCACAGTTGTTCACAATATCAATCACTCAATTGCCTGGTCACACTCAGGCTGCCATCATGTAAGTGGAACATTGTTGATTGTGGTGTTAAAAACATTCCTGTATTCCTGGAAATGGAGGAATATATCAAGAAGCCATTACCACTCTTCCATGGCCAGCCAGAAGCTCTGATTTTGATCCTTTTGAATTGAACATGTTTGGAACATTCTGGGGTGTAAGGTTCGTCAGAGAGATCTGCTAGTCCAGAATATTGATGAATTAGAGCAAACATTGAACCAAGAATGGAACAGGTTGCCCCAACATCGGATTGTGCACTCCATGAGGACGAGGGTTGTAAACGTCATCCAGGTGGGCGGAGGTTACACAAGATACTGACTGTCTTCTGTTTCTGAAACTAGAGACCTTATTTGTGGATTGTGTGTATGAATTAGGATGATGCATCGTGTTGCCATACTTTAAGGACACATTATGCTTTCTTAATTTCAGTTTTATTACAGGACCCATGTTTAATCAAATTATACCATTCAGATTCTTTATTGTTGGCTTTTGTGTTGATGAAAAGTCTTTTAATCACTTTGGCTACATAATAATTTCCTGTGAAGAGTCACATGACATAGAAACTGATTAAATATGGGTGCTGTCATAAAACTTGGATGTTGCGATACTTTTTTCCATACTACTGATCATAAGTATGAATGTTCTGCAATGAAAAAGTATTTGAGATCAGCATCAAAAGCCAGATTGTTCCTATTTCCTTCAACTATGTATGTTGTTACTATTAATGGATTTATGATAACCGTGTTTCTAGAGGACAAGAAAGCTGTGAATGAAGCAAAGATAGGAACAAAGTGTGCTGCCCACTACTCTGTACGTGTCGAAGCTGGCGAACATGTCACATTCAGAATGAGGCTGTACTGTCAGAACGAGGTTCCAGCTCACCCAATCAGCCATGACAGCTTCAACGAACTTTTCTGCACCAGGATTAAAGAAGCTGATGCATTCTATGATGATGTGAGTACTTTCTCCTTAAAATATCATAATTGAAATGTCAACAAATTATTGCGACCCCTGGACTGAAAGTGTAAATGAAATAATGCTGGTGACCTTGCCTTTAAACTTTTGAACCTTATCAGCAGACAACACTGAAGACTGAGAAGTGCTTCACATCATATGGACCTATCAAATATGGGTTGGTACCTATAGGTTGTTGGTTTTACACTTAAAGGCACCATTTCACACATTTTTTCGACAATATTTTGGACTATATTGGGGCATATGCGCTCACTTTAGCTTCCGACTTTAGCTTCAAACAGAGAACATTTGCCATATATGGAATGTAAACAATTGCTCCGTACATCGAAAACTGTTGCACGCGGTGTTGTTGGTGTTTGCCGGAACTGGTTTCAATCACAATATTGTAATCTAAATACGTAATTTATTTTGGAATAAATTATATGGTAGCTTCCCTGAGGGCTGATAGTTAGTATTATTGAGAGAAATGCATTATATTCTTTTAGAGAAGTGTGGTGTGACATAGTGCCTTTAATGTTGTCATTTATGATGTTTAAAAAGTTTCAAAGTGTTGTTAGTTGCAATATTTGTTTTCAGTTGTAGGTCATGATAGCTATAGCAAAAATAATATGCCCAAACATTAGACGTTCTTTTAAATAATGTCAAATGTGTTCCTTTCACGTCATGGTAGCTTCTATGAAGTTGAGGACAACTAGTGGTTGAATGCCTAGACATCAACTTCCCCTCAATATTTTATTGGGGAAATTGGGATAGCCTTGTGGTTAAAGTGTTCACTAGTCACGCTCAAGACCAAGGTTTGATTCACCACATGGGTACAGTGAATGAAGCCTATTTCTGGTATCCCCAGACCCGTGAAGTTCTGGGTTAGGATTGGTCTTCAGTAACCCATGCTTGTTGTAAGAGGCGACTAAAGGGATCATTTGTTGACACATGTCATCAGTTCCCAATTGCGTAAATCAATGCTCAGGCTGTTGATCACTGGATTGTCTGGTCCAGATTCGATTAGTTACAGACCGCCGCCATTTAGCTGGAAAATTGCTGAGTGCGATGTTAAACAACCAACCAACCAACACAGACTTACGACTGTCATATCCGGGGCTCCAGATAAGGGCCGTGTCGGCGTATGTACAGATAAATAATATGCACGGTATGGAAGGAAATAATTTAGAAAACGTAGCAGATACGCACCACAGCAATGTAGTACAATCTTAGAATCAGTTACAGACGTATTTATCTGATAAAGTATTATTTTATTGTTCATTGACCTGTGTACACAAGAGTAGCAATGTTGTGGTGCATATATGAAACGGAACAAGATTACTGATACTCCATTAATTTCCATTCAGTACTCTAAATGTACTCTTTAAGTTTTTCCAGTACTCCTATTTTGAACAAATAAAGAGTACGTACTCCTGATGTTGAAAAATTATCTTGAGCCCTGATAGCGCTGTGATAACTTTGAGGAACGTGACCCTGGACTATTGCAGTCTGGTGTTTAATGACACTCAGGGCTACTTTGTTGTGGTCTGCGCAGGTGATCGTCAGCAAGAGCCCCGTCGAGAGGCTGATAGCCCGGCAGGCGTACGCCGGCTTGTTGTACAGCAAACAGTTCTACTGCTACATTGTGAAGGAATGGCTGAAAGGTGACCACGGGTGTCCTTCCCCCCCAGCTGGACGACTGCAGGGTCGGAACCATGAGTGGACGCATCTCTTCAACAGGGATGTTATTGCCATGCCGGACAAATGGGAGTATCCCTGGGTGAATATATTACTGTTTCATGCATAAAATGTCAGATGAATGTTAGTTGCAGATTGGCCGTGCACGTTCACAATGGAATGGTCCCCAACAGTCTCAAATATTCAGTCTGAAGCCCTCCAATAGTTTTCAACTTATGTTAAAAAAAAACAACCCACCCACACCCCATAGTTTCAACTTTCAATACTTGATTTTCCATAACTGCTTATGGTCATTGGTAGTGGTGTACAGAAAACATCTTTATATTATGGAGACAGTATGCTGTACTCTTTTCAGTTTGAAGATGTCATATTGGATGCACATAATCACATAGAAACAAGCTCTTGTAACTCTTTACAACTTCAGAAAAACCTTCCACTATCTGTGCATATACCGTGTGGACAATGTTTTGGCACATATTTTGAATGGGACTTTGTTTTAGGTTGGATATGGTGCTCAAGATCCCGATTATTTTACAGTTGGGATTCATTCTCGGCCTTGAACCAACCCCACACTCAAAAGTAATCGTGACTTAAAGTACCATATCATACACATATATGTGATAAAACAAATGTTTCAATAAAATCCTGAAAGTCATAATGAAAGCACAGGTTGATAGACATAAAGTACTAGTGTGTTTATGAAAATGAAAACATTTGTTTTAGCAAACGTGGTATGTTGCAGTATGCTTCCTGGGATCTTGCATTTCACATGATAGCCTTTGCAAACATCGACATCAGCTTTGCCAAAGAACAACTGGTTCTATTTCTCAGGGAATGGTACATGCATCCAAATGGCCAGGTAACACTTCTTTCTCGTCTTCACATAGTTGTCTTGTCATCATGGAGTGATTAGTAATGACTAAAGTGAACTAACTCTTTGGTTTGACTTCCCCAAAACATTGTTTTCTTTAATTATATTTCAAACGGTTACCTAGCAGACACTTTATTTTTATTATTCATAAGACCCCCAGCCCTAAGATTTTAGAAGGAAATGTATCACTTGTTTACCTATGATTACCAAGGAAATTATGCCAAGACATAATTAACAGCAACAGTTGTGATATTTTGCAGATACCAGCATATGAGTTTGCTCTAGATGACGTCAACCCCCCTGTCCATGCATATGCTGTGCTTCGGGTTTACAAGAAATCAGGGCCCAGGGGTCAGCGTGACCTAACATTCCTGGCGCGATGCTTCCACAAGCTCGTCATTAACTTCACATGGTGAGTGTCACCTTTCTTCCACACGCTTGTCATTAACTTCACATGGTGAGTGTCACCTTTCTTCCACACGCTTGTCATTAACTTGACATGGTGAGCGTCGCCATTCTTCCACATGCTCGTCATTAACTTCACATGGTGAGCGTCGCCATTCTTCCACATGCTCGTCATTAACTTCACGTGTGAATGTTGCCATTCTTCCACACGCTCGTCATAACTTCACATGGTGAGTGTCACCTTTCTTCCACACGCTTGTCATTAACTTCACATGGTGAGTGTCGCCATTCTTCCACATGCTCGTCATTAACTTCACATGGTGAGTGTCGCCATTCTTCCACATGCTCGTCATTAACTTCACATGGTGAGTGTCGCCATTCTTCCACATGCTCGTCATTAACTTCACGTGGTGAGTGTCACCTTTCTTCCACATGCTCGTCATTAACTTCACGTGGTGAGTGTCACCTTTCTTCCACATGCTCGTCATTAACTTCACATGGTGAGTGTCACCATTCTTCCACATGCTTGTCATTAACTTCACATGGTGAGTGTCGCCATTCTTCCACATGCTCGTCATTAACTTCACGTGGTGAGTGTCGCCATTCTTCCACATGCATTTTCGTCATTAACTTCACATGGTGAGTGTGGCCATTCTTCCAAATGCTCGTCATTAACTTCACGTGGTGAGTGTCACCTTTCTTCCACACGCTTGTCATTAACTTCACATGGTGAGTGTTGCCATTTTTCCACATGCTCGTCATTAACTTCACGTGGTGAGTGTCACCATTCTTCCACATGCTCGTCATTAACTTGACATGGTGAGTGTCGCCATTCTTCCACATGCTCGTCATTAACTTCACGTGGTGAGTGTCACCTTTCTTCCACACGCTTGTCATTAACTTGACATGGTGAGTGTCGCCATTTTTCCACATGCTCGTCATTAACTTCACGTGGTGAATGTCGCCATTCTTAAACAAGATTGTCATTGACTTCACTTGGTGAGTGTCGCCATTCTCCCACAAGCTCATCATTGACTTCACATGGTGAGTGTCACCTTTCTTCCACAAACTGTCATTGTTGTTGCAGGTGCCCTTTTGCAGTAACTGAATCCCTCTGTTGTAGGTGGGTGAATCGGAAGGACCCGAGTGGCAATAATATCTTTACTGGTGGCTTCCTCGGTCTGGACAACATCGGTGTGTTTGACAGATCGAAGCCTCTACCTACAGGAGGGGTACTGGCCCAGGTGAACACAAAGTCAGGTTTTGACAATGATTGAAGCAATGTATGTGGTCCACTGTCTCCTAGTTAGGCAAGGGGAGGCAAATGATTAAGTCTGAAAAGAAAACATTGCCATTTTTGTGGTATTAACTGCATTTGTCTCATATTTGTTTGTTTGTGGTTTAATACTACACACAGCACTATTCCAGCTATATGGTAGCTGTATGTAAGTAATCAAGTCTGGACCAGACAATCCAGTGATCAACAGCATAAATCTACACATTTGGGATACGATGGCATGTGTCAACCAATTCAGCGAGCCCGACCACCTCATCCCGTTAGGGCACCATCTTTGTTTTTTGTGTTTCTCAGACCGACTCTTCTCATATTTTCCCCCCCAACTTTTTTTTCCCCCGCATTCCAACACCTCCAACTCAAACCTAAAACATACTGCCTCGTCATATAAAATGTTTTAATCAGTCGCTGCCACAAGTCAAAACAACGTGAGAAATTGTAATAGGAAAAACAATAAAAGAGAATCTAGAACATTATTTTGATAATTTTGTCTTTATAAAGTTGTTTTGTTTTGTTGTTTTGTTGTTTTTTTCCCCCGACCGACTGACCCATGTTCAGAATTTTGTAGCTACGTGAAACACATATAAAAAACATGATATCCTTAGTCCCTGCTTACAACAAACAAACACGGGTTACTGAAGACGAGTTCTAACCCGAATCTTCAGGGGTTGTCTCATATTTCTAAAAGAAAGACATTAATTGTTTGAAAATCGTGAAATTTATTTCATGACTCATTTTCTATAACTTAATTTTGACAGTGGAGGGTGGTGGAGCCATAAAGTGTCGGCTTGTCATGTGAAAGACTAAGGTTTTGACTACAACCTGGCCCAAATGCTTCACCACCAACATCTGGTGCCCTTTGCCATCTGGCTGGAATATAAAGCTATACTCACTTGCACACTCAGTTCAATGTTTAGGAAATATCGAACATGTACTAGAACTTCAAGCTTGATACGGGGAGGTGGGGTAGCCTTGTGGTTAACGCATCCGCTTGTCACGCCGAAGACCCGGGTTCGATCCCCCACATTGGTACGACGTGTGAAGCCCATTCCTGGTGTCCCCCGCCATGTTATTGGTGGAATATTGCTAAAAGTGTCGTAAAACCATACTCACTCACACACTCAAGATTGCTACAACAGCAACGTATCTAATACAGCTATACATAAAAGCATTTTGGGATAATTTTGTTTGAAATGGGTTTGGTCTTCTCTGTCCAGGCGGATGCGACTGCGTGGATGGGGTTCTTCAGTATCATCATGATGCAGATCAGCCTCATCCTGGCCAACAGGGACTCCATCTACGACGACATGGCCAGCAAGTTCTTTGAACACTTTGTTTCCATAGTAGATGCTATGAACAAGGCCGGTACAGGAGAAGGTAGGTCTGATTGATTCCATTTGTTTCAAGGAATACAAGGTGTCAAAAATGTAGAGAAATTCTTAAACTGGACCAACAACAATTCTATTGTGATTCTTCAGAATTCACCATTTTTTTCTTATCCTGACTCATGATGTTTTGCTTATCTCCCTTTCCCGTGCGAACTTGTAGTGGAACACTTGAATCCCTTGAAGTTCCCGAAGCGGACGTATAAATACACTCACCCACGAGCTACCTCCCTTTTCCCATGTAAACAGTCATGTGACCAGCCTTACTTGTCACTCTCTCCCTTTTCACCCAAGCGGATGGTTGGGTGAGCACTGGAGTCCCGTATACGGCATTATATCCTTTTAATTTAGATCCTATTCTTAAAAATAACGCTGTGTATGGATTTGGCAATAACTACTTTGTATTATATGTAAACAAATTGTAAAAATTATATGTATTTGTGTCATAATTTCATCGTAATGTAACTTGTTTACATTTCATGAAATCTTGCAGTGTTTGCAGGCACAGGTTATCCATGGCTGATCCTCACCCCCAATGACCTTCGTGCATCAAACCATGTTCTTCCAGCTTGAGCTGTACTTATTGTGTTGATTTATTAAATCTACAATTTAATCAATATTTGTCTTATATCTATAGACGTGCCATGGATCGGGTGAGGAAGTCATTACAAGTCACGGCTGATAAATCAGGAGATCAGCCTGCAAACTGCTAAAATTCATAATACTGGTGCTATGTTGAGTACCTGTCCCCTGCGATGCTACACTGGAGCCAGCCTTGCTATACATAGACAACGCTTCGATGTATGCTGATCAACACAGATTGCCTGCATATATAAGGGGAAGAATGATGTATCATCACTGCAATCAGAGGTTAGCACTTCCAATGGAACCTTCTTACCGTTTGGAATATCGTCGGCTCTATGATTATTCATACGAATATCCAAGCCTATCGGCACCTATCTGCACCTATCTGCAGCATCGAGGTCTACGCAGTGCCGGTTCTCTGGACGACGGCATACAGGTTCTTCAAAGTGCCAATCAACTCAGACAGCAGGTGAACTTCACAATTAAGTTGCTCACGCAACTAGGATGGCTAGTGAACCTGATGAAGTTTGAGTTAGAATCAAAACAAGATCTTCAATTGCTGGAAATAAGAATTATCACAACACAGAATCGAATTGTGGTCCCAGAAGATCATTGGGTCAAGATACAAGCCATGATTCCACAAGCAGTCATCTCTGTTTACACTACGAACATGGCAATGTCTACTCGGTCTACTAACCTCGGCGCAGGACTTGACTCGCACAGGAAGGTTACAACTAAAGCTGCTGCAACGGTTCCTGACAAAAACATTTGGACAGCGTCGACCCTATCTTGCTGCCAGACAATCTCAAGAGGTATCTACTTTGGTGGACCCACAGGTCGAACGTCTGCGGAGGGACCTATTTACAAGAGCCGGCCTTCGACACACATCTCTACGTAGACGCTTCGATACAAGGTTGGGGTGCACATCTCAACAATCAAGTTGCATCAAAGAAGTGGTCCAAAACAGAGCAACATCTTCACATCAATCTGCTGGAGATGAAAGCTGTGATCAACTCCTTACAACTATGGTTGAGCTCGCTGATCAACAGAGTGCTGATGGTCCACACGGACAAACCTACAGTGGCATTCTCCATTAGTCGGCAAGGATCTACAAGATCACCAAGCCTACTACAGCTCACATTCCAGTTGTTTGACATCACGGAGGAGGCAAACATCTGGATAAAGGCGTGTCACATACTCGGAGCCAAGAACGTGCTTGCAGACGCTCTCACCCGACCACTGCACCCGTCACCTACAGAATGGATGCTTCATCCAGAAGCATTTCGGCTCATCATAAGGGAAATAGGATCCCCATGCATAGACCTGTTTGCTACGAGGCTAAACAAACAACTACAGACGTTTGTCTCACCAGGTCCAGATCCTCAAGCCTGGGCAACAGATGCACTGAACATATCATGGGAAGGACTAAACGCTTACGTGTTTCCACCACTGATATTACTACCGAAAGTACTGTTGAAGATCAAACAGACGCAGGCGCTACAACTGACCTTGGTTGCGCCATACTGGCCAGCGCGATTATGGTTCCTAGACCTAACAGAAGATCTTGGAAGTCCAACAATCAAGTTACCAGATTGGCCGAACCTACTCATACATCCGCACACCAAGCAAGTCCACGGGAACCCAGTTCTGTTCCAGCTACATGTGTGGACCGTATCAAAACATGTTTGAAGAAGAGAGGATACTCCGCCAGGGCAGCCAAGGCAGTAACCTTAGCGTTACGCAGATCCACTCGTAACCTGTATGACGACAAGTGGCAGAAGTTTGAGACTTATGCAAGGCGGAAAGGCTTCATTGCTATGAAAGCTACTCATCCTCAAGTGGCGGAATACCTATGTCATCTATGTCAGAATTACTTGCTCTGCTGCGATCTTTTAAACTGGAGGACCAGCAAAAGAAATTCAGAGTTCCGGCCTGGGATCTGAATGTAATTCTACGTCATCTTACGAGTGATGCCTACGAACCTCTAGACCAGACTACCTTCGAGCTGCTAACACAGAAGACTCTGTTCCTGCTTGCGTTAGCTATGGCAGCTCGAATATCAGAGATACATGCACTGGACTTTGGTCGAACCAGATTCGACACGGGACAACATGCTGCAGTTCATCTAGGACTTAGATGGGACTTTATTGCCAAGAACCAACTACCTGATCAACCAGATAGACAGTTCCACGTACCAGCGCTATCCACAATCCTCGGACTAGAGGATATGGAGGACCTATCCTTGTGTCCGGTCAGAGCCCTGAAGATATATCTTCAAAAGACTAAAACAAGGAGACAAAAATTCAAGTGCCTGTTCATCCCATTATGTACAGAAACATCCTCAGAAGTCTCAAGAACGACAATATCGTTCTGGATGAGAGCCATCATATTGAGAGCCTATAAAGCAGCAGGACTAGAACCTCCTAGAGCTTCCAACCCACACAAAGTCAGAGCACTGGCGTCAACATTAGCTCTGCACGGAAATTGCTCTATATCAGCAATTATGGAGGGCTGCTTTTGGAAGTCGGATACGGTGTTTGCCAACCACTACCTCCGAGACATAGCCACTGAAGATGTCTCAGGCATTCACCAATTTGGGCCTCTCGTTGTAGCACAGCAACTAACAGTTCCTCAAAGGCCCTGAGTTGGAAAATCGCACCCTTTATCACGTTGCCTTGTCGATAACTTTTACTAAGGAAAAGTATTAGTTTGAAAGTCCATGCACACAGTCTAGGACAGACTAGCATGAGTGATTAAAGACCCTGTACGGGTAAAGATCTTACCTGTACGTGAAGGGGTCGCAACTCATTTATGATAAAGATCTTATCATAATCTATGGGTTGTTATAGATATCTAGTAATAAGAAGAAACTAGTATATCTGAAGCCACATGAATCAACATGATTCAACTTGTCTGAGATTGAAGTAAGACAAGAAAGTGGTCCCCCCGAGTTATAACAGAAGTTGGAAGAATAGGATCCCAGAAATGCCCATGGGGGGCGATACAGGATGCATCTAAGGACAGCTGATGAATCCAGGAAGTGGCCTGACCCACCACCAATCCGAAGGATTCTATAAGCAAAATATCATGAGTCAGGATAAGGAAAAATATGCAATTTTTCAAGTAAAATTGATATTTCATACTTATCCTGACTCATGAGGTCAAGCCCTCCCAACCTCCCCGCTGGAAACACTTCGGATTTCACAGCAGATCCAAGTGCATGGGCAGAAAAATCAGGAGAGATGACTGTTTACGTGGGAAAAGGGAGGTAACTCGTGGGTGAGTGTATTTTTACGTCCGCTTCGTGAACTCCAAGGGATTCAAGTGTTCCACTACCATTCGCAAGGGAAAGGGAGATAAGCAAAAGATCATGAGTCAGGATAAGTATAAAATATCAATTTTACTTATCTATCCAAAAGTGAGTAACATCACTGCAATCAGAGGCTAGTACTTCCAATGGAATAACCAAGCTTATCGGCACCTATCTGCAGCATCGAGGTCTACGCAGTGCCGATTATCTGGACAACGGCATACAGGTTCTTCAAAGTGCCAATCAACTCAGACAGCAGCTGAACTTCACACCAGGCATTGTGGAATTATATTACACACAATGTGAGACAATGGTCAATGCTTTATTAAATATAGTCACAGACATAAGTCGATGCAGTAACAATGAGTCATGACATAACCAGGTGAGCTACAGTAAAAGAGTCTGTTGATAGTGTGCTTTTAACTTTACAGTCTTGCTTGTTGGTTTATGGAATGATGGCTTCTATAGTGAAGTAATCTCTATAGATTGATGCTCTTGGTGTTAAATTACTGGATTGTCTGGTCCAGATTCAATTTTGTTTTAGAATGCTGCCATTTAGCTGGAATAATGTTGAGTGCGGCATTAAACAACAAACAAACAATCTATTGTGAAGTCCACTATCTTGTAGGTTTATGGAATGAAAGAGATGGCTTTTACTACGACCACATCCATGCCCAGGAAGTGGTGCCGATGCGTATTCGCTCCGTGGTGGGAATGATCCCATTGTTCACATGCTTCGTGCTTGATGAGAACATAAGGAAGAGGCACCCGGGATTCAGCAAACGCACCAAGTGGTTCATGGATCACAGAAAGGATCTCTCTTCTCGCGTAAGTCAGTTACACTCTCGTCATCTTTACAGATGTGAAAAAACGTCAAGATCAGGGTTAGAATTAAACTTCAGTAACCCATGCTTGTCATAAGAGGCAACTAATAGGATAAGGTGGTCAGGCTCGCTGACTTTGTTATCCCCTCCTCGCGTTTAGCGCGAAGCGGGGGATATAGTATTAGGCTCCGTCCGTACATACGTACAAATTGGAAGATCTTAAGAACCGTTGACTAGATTCTCTTCATATTTGGTACCTAGGTTCATCACAGTATCGGAGAGGACCCAGTCAGGTTTGGTGACCTTGACCTTCATTTCAAGATCACAAGGGGACTTTAACGTTTTACTCTTGTCAATGAGATATCTCTAGAACCGATCACTAGATTCGGTTCACTCATATTCAACACCAAGCTTTATCTAGGGAAGGCACAGGGCCCAGTCGATTTTGGTGACCTTCACGTAATTTTCAAGGTCATGGTGACACTTTGAAGATTTCAGCATGTTAACCTGAATTCACTGGATTTTCTTCATAGACTTTCCTTGAATGTTTTTCAGAAATTTCTTTTGTACCATTTTTGCATATTTCATACACTATGACATTCATGTCAAGGTCAAAGTCAGTCTTGAAAATATTTGTGTGTTTGAACAACTAAAGGGCAAGATTTCAAGAGAGGTTGACTGGTCATGTTTTTGTTGACATTTAACTTCATCTTAAACTTTCATTACTTTTTAAGTTTGCAGCGGGGGATTATGTCACCTTAGTGACAATGCTTGTTGACACATCATCATATGCCAGTTGTGTAGATCAATGCTCATTATGTTGATCACTGGATGGTCTGGTCCAGATTCTACCATGTTTTTGGCAAACTGTTACCATCTAGCTGGAATATTGCTGAGTGTGACAGTAAACAATAAACAAACAGATATGAAAGATCTGTTCATTTTATATTACTTATGAAAGAAACACTTCAAGTTTCATGTTTAGTCATTTGTACACTAGTGGTGTAACAGCTAAAGAAAATTAGGATAGGTGGCCAGATTTTGATTATAAGACTTATTTAAATTAGATTTCCTTATTGATTAAGTGCAAAAATGACATGGTATTGTAATGAGTACTTTGTTGTCCACAGATCTCCTTCATGGTCAAAGGGGAACAAGAGGAGGTGTACATGTTGTCCATGGTCACTCGGAAACAGATCTCAAAGATGCTCGAGTACATTCTGGATGAAGACGAGTTCCTCTCACCATATGGCATCCGTTCTCTCTCCAAAGTAGGTCAAAGTCACTGCCAAGGTCGTACTTGTTTGTTTTTCTCAGTCAGACATGTTTTTATGAAAGTCTTCCCTCACTAAAGGAACAAATCATGTTGTGACAAGAATGAGAGTACAAGAACTGTTTCTAGAAACTGTGTCATACTACTGATTAAACTGTCTAGCTCAGATACATGACAGCTGTTCTGTTGCCTTGACATATACTGTACAAAAATAGTTAGGGATATATTGATAAAATAGTAATCATAAAAATACCAATATCCCTAACTTATTTTGTCCAGTATATAGCGTTCGTTTCTCTAGCACACAACTTCTTCCTTGTTTACATTAGAAACGGAAGTTGATTTCTTTGCCATGGCCGCTTACAAAAAAATAAACTGCGATTGATCTCAAATTCTGAGTTAAAACCTCAGCTGAGTCAAAATCTCAAACTCAGTTTGTAATTTGAGTAAAAAACTTAAGTTTGTTTTGAGAAATCGGAGACAGGTCACATTGATGTACTGAATTACTCAGGCTAATCCCTACTCTGTTTGCAGTATCACAAAGACAACCCATTCACATTCTCTGCTGGCCATGAATCATTCTGTGTTGACTACGAGCCGGGAGAATCTACTACCAACATGTTTGGGGGAAACAGCAATTGGAGGGGTCCAATATGGCTTCCAAGTGAGTTCCATTCTTACCATACAACCGATTGAGATTTTATCAAGGCGTATAGATGTAATCTGATACTATTAGTTCTCAAAGAACTGTTGGAGTATTGTCTCTTTCTGTGTGGCTCATTTTTGTTTTGTGGACACCAATGACTGAGTGTGTTCATTGTGTCCTGGGCTCTTGTAAGTCTATGTTAAAGTACGTGCGTTACGATCATGTTAGCGCTGCGATCGTTTTGTGGAATGGGGCCCTGACATTTAATGTGGTCAGACACACGTTTGCCTGGTCGTGCTTACAGGTTGCCAAGACAGGGCTGTAATATTGCGGTCTGTGCCATAAAGCAACATTCACTCTTTAACACCTCTCGTGTTCTAAAGAACAAATTGTGCTGGTTTGTTTAAGGGTCAGGGCCCCGTTCCTCAAAGCGACCGTAACCCTAAGGTGATCGTAGCTCCCATACTTTGACTTACGACAGCCGTAGCGCTATGATCGCTTTGAGGAACGAGGCCAAGGGCATCTGCCTGGAGAGCAGAAGGGCTGTGGTTTACTCCGCGGTCTTCTTACAGCAAAAGACATTAAATGATCATATTTCGTGTTGTGTTGCTTGGGGCTCATCATTAAAGGCACTATATCACACCACACTTCTCTAAAAATACAGGGCGGTGGGGTAGCCTAATGGTTAAAGCGTTGGCTCGTCACGCCGAAGACCCAGGTTCGAATCCCCACATGGGCACAATGTGTGAAGCCCATTTCTGGTGTCCCCCGCCGTGATGTTGCTGGAATATTGCTAAAAGCGGCGTAAAACCAAACTCAGTCAGTCTAAAAATACAGGGTGTATTTCTCTCAATAATACTAACTCAGCCCTCATGGAAGCTACCTTATAATTTATACCCCCCCAAATAAGTACAATGTAGTTAGATTACAATATTAAATTAAAACGTTTGAATGAAATAATGTAACGTTGCATCAAATCGACTCTCACGGCTTCTACCGGCCGAACATTATTTCAAGCGAACACCATAGAATTATATCTTTAAGAATATCCTTTGCACAACTTGTGATTGAAACCTGTTTGGCAACACCGACAACACCGTGTGCGACAGTTCACATTCCATATATGGCAAGTGTTCTCTGTTTGGAAGCCGTTCGCCTTCAAGTTTCAATTATCAACTTCAGGCAAGTCGTAATGGATAATTATTGCATCTTTTATTGCATCAATAGGAAGCTAAAGTGAGGGCATATGCCCCAGAATGTATATTATAGGCCAAAATGTTGTCGAAAATGTGTGACATTGTGCCTTTAAGAAACAAAACCCCAGAGGACTGGTCAGTTCAGAGTCAGGATACTGTGTCTGCTAAACAGCAGCCTGATATATCAGGGGTTGACACTATGAAACTGGCATTAGTCCATTATTATTGAATATGACTTTCAGCATTATTTTTCCCTCAAGGAAGTTAGTTCATGTACTTCAACTGATAGACCCATGAAGGTCCGGGTTAGAATATTGATCTTCAGTAACCCATGCTTGTCGTTAAAGGCGACCAACGGGTTCGGGTGGTCAGGCTTGCTGACTTGGTTGACACATGTAATCAGTTCCCAATTGTGTAGATCGATGCTCATGCTGTTGATCACAGGATTGTCTGGTCCAGACTCAATTATTTACAGACCGCCGCCATATAGCTGGAATATCCCTGTGTGTGGCGTAAAACTAAACTCACTTAAATTAAAATATGTGTCTCTTCTTGCAGTGAACTACATTTTGATCGAGACCTTGCACCGGTATGACTACTTCTTCGGTGACACCCTGCAGGTGGAGTGTCCCACACGATCAGGGCGGTACATGAGACTCAGTGATGTGGCACGCGAACTGTCAGGGAGAATATCCCGACTCTTCGTCCCTGATCTCTATGGCAACAGAGCATCTCATGGTGAGTAATTTGAGAAAAAGGTATTATGTGAGGTAATGTTTCCATCTCTCGGTTTAACAGATCAAACCAATAGTACCTGTTAATTCCTGTTCTTTCAGAGGTAGAAACATGAACATCAAAACATCAAAACATCAAGGTATTCCCCTTGAGCATTGCTGATTATGATAGGCTCTAAGCAACTGACACAGCAAAGGAAAGCAACTTGAGTGACAGACAGCTTTTAACAACATTGTACCCATGTGGGAAATCAAACTGGGTCTTTGGCATGATGAGCAAAGGCTTTAACCGCTATGCTACCAGTGTTCACGAATGGTGTTTCAAAGTCACAGGACATTGGGTCCTGTAAGTTTCCGATGTCTGTCTGTCCCACTGAAAATGGACAGGACCCATGGAATAAAATTAAACACACATTTCAGATTTAATATTTCTTATAATTGACATTGAAATTATTTTCAAACATAAGATTTATAAACAGCAAACAAGTGTCACATGTCACATAAAACAATTTCAGTCAAAGTCATTGTGAAATATACAGTCAGGCACTGGGGCCGCTGGGTTGTAGACTTCTGTTTGACCGTTGGCGAATCTGCCGGATTTGTCAGAGGGTCAGACGTTATTCATGAACACTGTGCTACTGCAAGGCCAAAACTCTCTGTAAGGTAATTGCGGTGTACCTAGATGACTGTATCTCCTGAATCTAACTCAGTTACAAGTACAGCAAGATGAGCGAAGAGGACTGGCTTGTCAGTATTATGACCAGGCGACACTGTTTTATGTTCAAAATTCAATCTGGTGTCCCCCGCCGTGATATTGCTGGAATAATCCTAAAACGGCGTAAAACCATGCTCTCGCACTCACTCAAAATTAACTGCTTCCAGAGGGACGCACAATATTATTCGCTGTACCCATAACAGATCTATGACTTTGCTAACTTTGATTGTTTCTTTCCGAGAGGTTACGTGCATCATTTCACCCATCAGCACTCATAATCAATGATTCATTCCAGGCTGTAAAGAAATTATGAAAATGTACAGTTCTCTACACTGTTACTTCACAGAACCATCAAAACTAATAATTAGGTGTCCCTGGGACCTGCATGTTTGTGAGTCGAGGTAAAGTTATAATATGTTTATTAATTGATGATTCCATGCTACAGCCTTAACTGTTATAATTCTGGTTTACAGGTGAAGAGGAGCGGTATGCCAAAGATCCTTACTTCAAGGACCTGTTGCTTTTCTATGAATACTTCCATGGTGATACTGGGAAAGGTTTAGGTGCAAGGTGAGATTGGTTCTTCAATGATACCCTTGATATGCTAGGTGACAGAGAATTGAGTGAGTGAGTGAATATGATTTTACGCCGCTTTTAGCAATATTACAGCAATATCACGGCTGGGGACACCAGATATGGGCTTCACGCATTGTACCCATGTGTGGAATCGAACCTGAGCCTTCGGCATGACAAGCAAACACTTCAACAACTAGGCATCCCCAACGCCCCAACAGAGAGAAATGAGATCTGGAGGTATTTGCAAGTATGTCCAAACACAGAAGCCACACTTCCTGGCTGCCGTTGTACAAAGCTTTCTTAGCTGATCATAACCCCATATTTTAACATAGACTTACGACAATCGTAGTGCTGCGATTGTTTCTTTGTGTATTAACCATTACTCACTTTCAAGTTCTTTCACCAAAATATGTTATTTTTTTAAAATATGTCAAGGAAAAGTACATAAATAGGTATCCCATCAACGTTTCATATGGTTGGATTTGAAAAAATAGATGCACCTGTGTGCCTTGGGGGAAGAATGACCCTTACACCTGTCTCTTTCCTCCTTTTGGGGGGGGGTTTGAATCCACATTTACCCTTACTGTTATTTGGTTTGTGTTTTGGAAAGATTTCCGTCCGTAACCCGTTTTTTTATCATTAGCATTAGTGAGTTTGTATACACTCTGATGCATACGAACACCAACCCCACCCTTTAATTTTTATTTTCACTACAAAACCAATTTACACTTTGACATTTCATGCGGGGTTTACGGGCGGAACTCTTATCCATGTTTCACCCAAGTGGTACTCCGAGATCACTCCTAGCTTTCTTTCCACATGAAGCCGTTATCCTGAGATACAATGGATATCTGTTGAAACCATCTCACTTGCTGTTTCAGCCATCAGACTGGTTGGACAGCCCTGATTGTGGACTTAATGGAAGGCTCCCATAAAACCGCCGGAAAATCCGACAGCTCCAGTTCCCTTTCTGGCAACAGTGTCTACTAGTGGACGACATCAAACTAATACAGTATTATGAAGTACAACGTTTCAGAATGTAACATATGCGTACCATCTTAACATTCATTATTGCAAGGGAAGTTCAGGAACTTATTGATCTCATCAGATTTATTTTTGTTCTGACATCAAACTTAGTCAATTCTGTGCTGTCTTAATCCAAAAAGTACAACATTCACTAATAGCTCATGTGACTGAAACTGAGCTTTATGTTGTGTCACGTCCTGGGTGCCGTTGTACAAAGCAACCTTAGCGGTAAGATGATCGTAACTCCCATACCTTAATATAGCGCTACGCCAGTCGTAAGAATAAGGTTGCTTTGTACAACGGCACCCAGGTCCCTTGTTTATCATTCGCACATTTTTTATATCTCTAACTACTAAGGCTGTAGCATGAAGTTTTAATCTTTGTAGGAATGATCCCAGCTATATGTAAAATGTGCTTAAAGAATTCCAGTCTGACAATGTGGCCACCATCAGTTGATGATTCAGCACCAAACCTGGGCCTAGATTTTCGAAGCTCTCTTAGAGCTAAGATAGGCATTTACGACTATCTTAGATGTAAAGGTTGCTTGAAGGTTTCACCAAAGTTTTAACCAACCAGGACCTGCTTCTCTTTGGGCCTTACTCCCACATTCAGTCAACACACTGTGATAATAAAAATGGAACACTGTTAAACGAAAACTCACTCATAATTGAAGTGAGGTACAGAGCAATGTGGCTCTTAAGGACTTTTGCCCTCTAAAAGTATCCATTTTGTGGCATTAATGATGAGGTGAGGTGAGATTGGGTTTTACATCGTGCTTGAGAATATTTCCCTCATATGATGACGTGCATGTGTATATGTGGCTGCTTGTACTAGCTCAGACTTGAGCTGTTTTTATAGTGCTAGCCCACTGAGATACCATGCCGCAGTGAAGCATGAATACCCTACTCAGATACATTATACTGACTCCGAGCCGACCAGTCCTTGTTGTACCCACTAATGCCGAGCGCCACGCAGGGACCAACAAGTACCATATTGTAACGTCTTTTGGTATGACGCGGTCGGGGATCGAACCTGCGACCTTCCGCTCTCCAGGCGGACGCTCTAACCACTACACCACGGAGGCGGTCCATTAATGATGACCCAAAGGTGATGCCTCAGACAAGTACTGCATAAACTTTCTTCTTGTCAAGGATAATATCACTTCATGGGTTGACGGGTTTGTTATAGACATTTCCTACATGTACCTAGTGCACCGTTTTGGTAGCTCATCTTGGAATCCAGGGTTTGATGCGGTTCCAGATGATGTTTTGCTGTGGACTAGTTTGTCAAATGGAACATTTCCAGAATGCCAAAGTGCCTATAGTATTAACTTGGTGCTGGTGGGTTATACCCAATCATTGCTTCGACTTTAAATGATATGCTGTGATATAACTAATACATACTATCGAGGGGTTAAACTCACTTTTATACATTGACTTATTTCTGTATACATCATGGCTTGTGAAATTTCAAAGAGGGTTTGGAATAAAAATGTTTCTCACCATCACTGGAGTTTAGGATGCTGATGTTCATTTGAAATTTAATTTAAACACTTAATTAGCTCAGCAAAGTTGTGCTTGTTTGATGCCACCCTCTGCAATGTGTGCTCTTAATATTAGATTCTGGATCAGACAATCCAGTTATCAACATCATGAGCAATTGGGAAGAGTGAAGCCCAATTCTAACGTCATCTTGACTGATCAGCAATATTGTGATTTTTCTTACATTAAAAAGGAACACTTGCAAGAACAAGCCAGTTTAGCATTGTTCTCACAAGTTTCGTGATATATATAATACACACAAACATCACTCAGGCACCGTAACAAACTGACCATTTGATAGAAATTTATTTCACATCTTAGGGAAATATGTACATGATGTCATATTTACATTATTGATAGCATGTCTTTAGAAGCGAACATTTTACAGAATCAGACTCATAATTCAGACGAGGAGTGATAACAGTAAAATACAAACTTGTCTTGTTCTGCAAAGTGAATTACAAGAACTGTACAAGTTCAGCAAACTGTACAGTATATACAACAATTTGGTCACCATATTACTCATCTCCAGCACTTGTAAAACATTCAAAATGTTACATTTGTCATCATCAGAAATCATTATCAATTTCTAGTCAGCAACAGATAATTATTCGCATCGAAATAAATATATCTTAAAAATACCTGGGTGAAGTGGTGCATGTCAACTACAACTGCCGAGATACCAGATTCAAATACATACTAGGTCTGGTTACCAAATTGATTATCTGAAACATTGTTGGTGTAAAAGATGATTTATCAATATGATATTGTGTTATCGATATTGTGATGCAAAAAGTTTTAATTTACTCACATAATACACAAAGTTGGGCTCTTCCTTCCAAATTATGTTCAGGACGCTGTTTTGTTTGTAATCGATGCACAAACACGTCACCAATCTTGATTTCTTTCAGATTTATAATCGATTTTTACTTGGTTATCAGCAGCCAGCTCTAATTTAACAGTACATGTAACATTACAGTATATTAATGTGAAGGAAGGCTGATCTATCACATTGAAAAGCCAAACCTCTAATTCTGATGTCTGGGCAATCAGACACAGGTCTGAGATATTTGTTTTTAAGTATGTTGGATGTAGGAAAATACAAATAGCACTATAACTGGAATGACTCGGGCACTTCATGGTGAACTGCAGCAGGCGACACACCTGTCAGTTCGCAAAAATCTCACCAGAAAGTGCTTCCTGGTACAGATAACCAAGAATGTAATCACATGCCAGGTCTTCATTGGCATATTCACAATTCAGGTTTCAAAAGTAGATGTTCCACAACATGATACTCTTAAAATGGGATGAAATTGGATGCAATTTGATGAAAATAGAAAATATGGATGCATGAACTTTTGCTGACGAGTGACACTGAAATAATCTGAAGGACAGGAAAGTAACTAATGTCCACGTGAACACAGTCAAGTTGTGCCCCATGTTGAAACTGGGGGGAGAGTGGACACACTCTCACTGGAACATATCCTCTCTGTCTGCGCCGATCACCTCCTGATCTTCCATGGTGCTGAAGTTCAGGAAGTGGGAAGGGCGATGAACCTCATGGTAGAACTCCTTCGGGTTGGCAAGGTGAAGGTCATACTTCATGTTGGGGTCATGGCGAACACCTGAAAATTGCCAATAGCTGACATGAGCAATATTTTTATTGGAAATGTTAAGGATTACCATGGGTTTTAAGAGATCAAAACTGCAAATCCCACAAAGCACTGCTGAAACAGTGATTTGAGTTCCATACTGCCAAAACGAAATTTAACACAATCTGTAACAGCCAGTGTATGAATCTTTACATAGAATTCAGTGATTTTGCTGTGGTAATACTTACCCATGAAGTTGTAGTTCCATGAACTCTGTCCAGGCACCATGAAGAAGCCAAGGAACCTGTCAGACAGCAACATCTGCACTCGCTCGTAGTGAGAGGGGAGGTAACCCTTGGGGTTGTTGCCGGTGTCCTTGTTCTGGCGACCCCACTCATAACCGCTGGGAGTCAGCTTGTAGGCTGTCAGTGAACAGGAGCCGGGGGTGAAACTGTCAAACAGAAACAACTCTGCTGAGTGATGTGTACAACAACAAGACCTGCAGCATCAGAACCATATACCCACTATCACTGAAGCCAATATACAATACCAATTGACACTACAGACTTACAATGAAGGATCAATGCAAGAAATATCCCAAGGACGCTGATGATATTATCATTTTAGTTCTTTCAGCTTTCAAATGAACTGTGGGATGGAACTCTCAACAGAGAAACACAGCACCTCGCACAACTAGTGTTTTGTTTGTCATTTTAATCTGCTCTTAGGAACATGATATGTTGTCAGGACTAGATAAGCCAGTGACTGGCATGAAAACTGATCCACACAATGGCATACCATGTAACCTATCTTGACCTTTCTATGTATTTACTTGCCCCATAAAATCAGAGACCCATGATCCGGGTTAGAATTGGTGTTCAGTAACCAATGCTTGTCGTAAGAAGCAACTAACAGGATTGGGTGGTCAGACTCGCTGACTTGGTTGACACATGTCATTGTATCACAACTGCGTAGGACGATATTCATGCTGTTGATCATTGGATTGTGTGGTCCTGACTCGATTATTTACAGAACGCTACTATATAGCTGGAATATTGCCGAGTGTGGCGTTAAACAACAAACCAATCATGACAATCAATCATGTTCCAAGCAACCTATGCAGACTTTATATGTTTTACCAGCAGACAACATAATATACAGTAAACCTAAAGAACTATCGGACAGCCATACTCAAAGTGATTCAGTATGTGAGATGACACAACCTGCTTGAACAGAAGCCAACTATTGAGAAAGTCAACCTACCTGCATGTGATGATAACAGTCTTCTCTCCATCCCAGCTGGAATTGTCAGCCATCACTTTGGCGTGTGTCGTGATGTCCTGGGGAGACAGCTGCGGCAGTTCGTTCGGCTGAGTGTGGATCCAACCCAGTGGTTCCATTTCCTAGTGAACGGGGACAAATACATACAAGTCAAGTAATTCACGCCTGAAGTTATCTCATGAACATTTCTATTTATTCATATTAACATACGATACCTCTCAGACTTAATTACCAGAGAGTCAGTTATGCGCTTGTCTAGTCTGTCACTGTATGTGAATTTTATGCTGGTCCTGCAGTCCCTGGCTAGTAATAGTGTTGGGAATTGGTTAAAACCTCATACTTGATGATTGCTTCATTACAACCAATCAATCATCGAAAATAATTGGTTAGCTTCATTTATGTAGTTCTTTAAGGGTTTTCTTGGCAAATTACACATCTTGAAAGGATTACTAGTATGTTAGGAACATAACATTTCTGGAGTGTTTAAGATATATTCAATCATGACTTGCAACAAGCTTGTAGTGGTTGTGAAATGTAACTTAGAAAACCAACCTTGTGAAAAATATTGTTAATGCAAAAAGTGTTCCAGAATTGTTCATGTTCGATTATGAGAAAACATGATCGATTGCTTGGTCGCTTAGCCTTTCCATTATTTCAATTAATCAGACCACCACCAGCTAGTAAAAATTCATCACGACCACTAAATAAGCTTGCAGTGGTCCTGGTGGCCAGTGAACTTTGTATTGATAGTTAAGTAAATCTACAAATGTTATTTTGGACCAGTGAAGTACATTCACTCAGTTCATGAATTCAAATAATATATGTGATACGAACCAGAATAATGCTAAACCTATACCCACAAAGATGAATCGTTCTCAATGTAGGCATACAAAAATATCTCTCAGACTCCCGTTGACTTCACAAACAATCAGATATATGCTTGTCATGTTTGTCATCATTGAGATTAACTCAAGAAGCAGGTGAAGTGAGTGAGTTTTGCTTTACGCCACACTCATCAATATTCCAGCTATGTGATGGCGGTCTGTACATAATCGTGTCTGGACCAGACAATCCAGTGATCAACAGCATGAGCATCAATCTACCCAAATGGGATACAATGACATGTATCAACCAAGTAGAAGCAGGTGAAGAGTTAATATCACCAATATTCATGCCATATGACCATTGCCTCGTGACTATTCGTCTTAATCCACAATGCGAGAGGGACATTACCTTGAGATATTCATGCTCCGGTTGTATGTTGGGGAGGTGGACGGTTTGATGGGTGCCCCACTGGGGCGGCATCACGATACACCGGATCTCCTTCACCTGGGGGTTGTCAGGAGGGCTAACTCCGTACAGATACCCTGCAATCTGAGGGAGAGAGAAAACATGTCTTACACAACTGCACAGGCATCAAGGTGTACAGTGAGTGAGTGAGTGAGTGAGGTGGAGCGGAGAGGAGTTGAGTTAAGTTGTGTTGTGTTTTATGCCACTTCTAGCAACACCAGAAATGTGCTCTGGACATTTAGAGTGAGTGAGTTTGGTTTTATGCCACCTTTAGCAAGATTCCAGCAATATCACGGTGGGGGACACCAGAAATGGGCTTCACACATTGTTCCCATGTGGGGCAATTGTGGGAAATCAAACCCAGGTCTTCGGCGTGACGAGCTTACGCTTTAACCACTAGGCTACCCCACTGCCCCGATGATTTAACAGACCATTCCTAACACTATAGGATATCTTGAACAACTTACTGATTAATTCAACAAGACATTCAGAAATGTAAATACTGAAGCACTAAACTGGTAAACTTTCTAAGTAACAGCTATATCTCTCAGGCTCTTGTTGACCACACAGACAATCAGATATATGCTTGTCAGGTTGTCATCATCGAGATAAGTTGTTGCTGTAGAAATGTAGGGGTATTATATGTGTATGTTACAGATGTACAAAATCTTGTAAACAATTTACTGACTTAACTTAAAGCTGGATGCAGGAAATTACAAACAAACCTGGACATTGATAGCAGTATGTGAAGTTCCCATTAAGTTTATCATAAAACATGACAAACTTTATCAGCAATCATCTGCACCTATTTCTGCTAGCAATAGCATAAACAGTGATCCTACTAGTAGAACATCAGACACACAGAAACCTATCCCACGTAGATCAATAATAATCACTGCCAACAATGTTACCAATCAACAAAAATTTAACTGGCTTAAACAACCCAAGAAGACAACCTAACCAACCCCCAATACAAATTTGGACAAAGAACATTAATTAATAACAAACCTGAGCTCTCAGATCGGATATGATGATAAATTTCTTGAGGATATTTTTGGGCAGGATGTAAGTGTAGCCGGTCTCCTTGATGTCGTCTGATGACACGTAGATATGATTGGTACGGAGATGAAGATTGGTAGCAGAGATGGTCGGACTCGCCACTCAGTCTTGGAGGAGAAAGTTGCCGACTCATAGTTGCTGGTGGTGGAGGTGATGATCTCATCACCATGTTTGTTGACTGTTCTGGTTGTGGTTGCCGTCAGCTGGGACTGTTCCTTCGTCTGTTTCTCGATCTCGGCAATCTGCTGTCTCTGAGCAGATGGAGCAGAGATCTCCATACCCAGAATGATATCTCGGATCTCAGACTGAGTCAGAGAGGCAACATTGACACTGAAAAAGAAGTAGCATTTGGTCATAAATGAATCTCTCCGATTTGAAATAGCAACATGAATGCTCAGGAATGTAAGAAAAAACCACACTAGCTTTGTGGAGTCATACTGACACGTGGTCAATTGGAGGTGAAATGGGGTTTAACGTCGTACTTAAGATTATTTCACTCATATGACTACGTGCATGCGTGTGTATGTGTGGCTACTTGTACAAGCCCAGACTTAAGCTGGTTTTATAGTGCTAGCTCACTTAGATACCATGCCGCAGTGAAGCATGAATACCCCACTCAGACACATAATCTGACTCCGAGCCGACCAGTCCTTGTACCCATTAATGCCGAGAGCCAGGCAGGGACCAACAAGTACCATATTTTAATGTCTTTTGGTACGACGCAGACGGGGATCGAACCCACGACCTTCCGCTCTCCGGGCGGATGCTCTAACCACTACACCACGGAGGCGGTCTGGTCAACAGGAGTTTCTGTCAAAGGAGTTAAAGGTTTGAAAGGATTTCACCGACGTACACCTCCTCACTCCCGAATCCAAAATATATACGCTCTCACAATACAGAAGTTGACACCCATACATACATGTAAATGAATAAACATATCACTTCTAAATGATATTCAAAGATTTTATATGACGCATTTCAAGTATCGAAATACAGAGGATGCACATAGAGATGTTCTTCATCTGACTGACTGACTGAGTATGGTTTTACGCCGCTTTTAGCAATATTCCAGCAACATCATGGTGGGGGACACCAGAAATGGGCTTCACACATTGTACCCATGTGGGAATTCGAACCCAGGTCTTCGGCATGACGAGCAAACGCTTTAACCATTAGGCTACCCCCACCGCCCTCTTCATCTGAAGGTACTGAGAACAATATGATGATGTAAAGCGAAATCCAGCAGAACTCACTTGTTCTTCTTGCCATAGTCTGCCAGGATGAGATCCTTCAGCTGGACTTCAATCTTCATCCACTCCTCGTCAGTCAGCGTGGGCCAGATATGATGGATCTCTGTGATGGTGGTTTTGTCGGGCTTCAGCACTATCTTTGTTTTGTCATTGTTCACATGTAGAGCCCTCAAGATCAAGATCAGACGAGAGAACGCCTGCAAGAGAAACACCAAAGCAAGTTACTGTACTGGACACAGATCAGTTCATCAATATACAAGACAAAAATTCTATACCAAGTACTCCGAATAACTGCAGTAAATTCGTTGTCAACACTGGTTACCCCTAGCCATCAATCTAACATGGGTACCAAACATAGAATTATGTAATTTGGTGCCAAAAGATGGGGGAAAGGGAGACTACTGGGGTGAGAGATTTTACGTCCACTTTTTTTAAGGGAGCTTCAAAAGGGGATTCAAGTGTTCCACTATTGTTCGCAAGAAGAAGACAAGCAATTAAGCATGAGTCAGGATAAGGAAAAATTTGTTGTTTTGATACGGGCTGCTAATTTGGAATCTGCGAACCGTGTATGAGGAGATGGTCTTAAGCCAGTCATCATACAGGTTAAACAGCACCATCTGGGGTTCTGTAGCCTTCAGGATCAGATCTCCAAACTTCTCCACCTATAACAGAACAAAACCAGATTAGTAGAAGAAGAGAAATTCAAATAAACAACGTTTGATAGAAACTTGCCTGACCTTTAGCCAGTGATGTCATATATTCCACAAGTTCACTGATCTTGGATCAGAAAATACTTTGACACAGAGGAATGACACATTATCAATGATTAAACCATGACGATACCATGCCATAGCTGTTGCAGCTGATTTGAAGCCAGGAATTTACTGACCACTTTGAACTTACATATAAACAGGTAAATTGACAAAACTATTGGTCATTACCCAAAAGAGATAATGTATTGATAAAATCAGTTTAAGTTGGTTAAATCGCTGGATTATGTCAACTGAAGTGTTTTACATTGCATATAAGTACACTATAATATCAAAACCTCCAGCCCATCTCTTATGTTTGACCCGTAACCTTTTGTTTTGATAATACTGAAAACAAATAAGAACTCTACCTTCAAACAAGCCTGGAAAGGCAACTGGAGTTCACTGCCCTTGATGACAATATTGGGGAAATCCAGCAAATGGACCTATATGAGAAAAGAAAATATAATTATAATTTTGCTACATGTTACGCCACAATGATCAGTGTATCAATTCATCCATCTCCACTCATTGAACACAAAATCTCGCTACAGAACTCTGTACAAAGATATGCAAAACATTATTCATTGCTCTTCAGGCAGCTTGAGAATGTTCAATGGCGCAGTCTGCAATATTCCAGCAACATCACATCCATAGAAATCAGATAGGGATGTGTGGAGTTATTGTGAGACAGACAGTTTAATGCTATTTTCAACAGGAATTCCATTGTATCAATGGCGATGTGTTAGTTTCGTGAGGGAGAGAGCCTGACAAGTTGCAGATGCTTTAAATAACCTAAGGTGAGGTGTAATGGGGTCTAACGTCGTACCTAAGAATATTTCGCTCATATGACTACGTGCATGCATGTGTATGTGCGGCTGCTTGTACTAGCCCAGACTGAAGCTGGTTTTATAGTGCTAGCTCACTGAGATACCATGATGCAGTTAAGCATGAATACCCCACTCAGACACATTATACTGACTCCGAGCCTAATATTCATTGTTGTACTCATTAATGCCGAGCGCCAGGCAGGGACCAACAAGTACCATAGTTTAACGTCTTTTGGTATGACGTGGCCGGGGATCGAACCTGCGACCTTCCGCTGTCCAGGCCGCAACTACTACACCACGGACGTGGCCTGTTGAAACCTAAGAACTTTGGGAAGGGTATGAAGCTGACATATCAAGGTTATCTTGCTTTAGCAAAGCCAATATTTACGTACCTCGAGTGGATCCAACATGCCTTTTCGTGTGACAATTATCTGTTTGGGCTGCTCCTCAACTGGGAGGGATCGAATCAGAGCAGCTACTTCCTCGGCTGTCTTCCATTTAGCCAGCTGGAAGAAAACAGCATACCTTGAACAATAGTTCAAACTCTCAAAAAACAATGCATACAAACTATCAGCAGACTGGCAAGTTACCACAACTTGAAATCAAACATTAGCTCATCTCAAATCAAAATTTCATGCAGCTGTCACCAAGGTTAGTTTTGGTTTGTCGTTTATAATGCCACACTCAGCAAAATACCCCAAATATGGTTGTGCCCGAGGGATTGATAACATGATCAAAGATCCAACTAACTCACAGAGTCACCTTTTACAACCAGGGGCCTGATTCACGAAGCTCTCGTAGCGCTACGACTGTCGTAAGTCTATGTTACAGTATAGGAGGTACGCCAGTCGTAGCGCTATGATAGCTTCGTGAAACAGGGCCAGGCATATTTTGTTGGCACCAATTCTACTGCAGTATCCAAAAGGGCAACTCAAGCTAGTTGGGTATCAAAATATTAAATGCTGTCCTTTATAAAAACCACAGTAACGTGATCATAGCATCATGGTGAATGTCTTACTGCCTCGCTACTGACATGGTTTACAAGGATCACTTATAAGCATATGCACAGCAAACATTACCGCAACTTTGACAGACCCCGCTGACAAAGCAAGAACCCAGATCAGGAGAATCAGAGATTTAAATCCTTAAGCCTTGGAAGGCAAACAAAGAATTGGAGATTTACATCCTAAACCCTAGGAAGGCAAACACTCCACAGCTACTCAATAGCTTCTACATCCTGTCTTTGATGAAACAAACTTGTTTCTCACCTGACCGAGACGTTTCTGTCCTGCCCACACAGAAGTGTGGATGATCTTGAGGAAGAGCTGACCAGTTCTGGGGTTGAAGATGAAGATAGCCCCATTGATGGGCTTTGTGGTCAAGTTACCCTCAAATGTCTGAAATACACAAAGAAAATATTAATCAAACACATAAACTTAAAAAACAGACCTTATGTCTAAGTTCACTGCACTGTCTCTCAGAATCCACTTGACCTCAACGATAATCGGATATATGCTTGTCAAATGTATCATCATTGAAATTAACAGTGCGGCTTGTAAGATGAAGAGAGTAAATAAATGTGACTGACAGTAAATGTGAATACTACTCCAACTTTTACATGTTTACATCCACATTCGCCAGAGAATTACTTCTGATAAGACCTTCCTTACTATGTTTTTATCGAAATGAACTAAAGTAAATCGGTGAAAAACCAGCCTGTTTTTCTAATAACACATTTCTACAGTGATAGTGCAGCTCAAACACAGAGTTAACTGAGAAATGAAATACTAATTTTTCTGCTGCTATTGGTTCACAATGATAAGATATGATGCAAAATCATCTTGTTCAGGTGGGCGCAAAACTGACACCTCTTCGTCCAGGCGCATACACCTAAGCAGTCTATGCACTACTTGTGTGGGTCAGCTGCAGAAAAATTCTTACGACACTTGTCACAAACTTTATGTTTCTTAAAGTTTTATCCTTGGGTTTATCCTTGCCCATGGTGACAAAAGCAAAACCACAGACAAAAAGGACAGCCAAGCAACATGTCTGCTCACACACCTCAGTGCGACAAGAAAGAGAATGATCAACCGGAGGTTGTGCTGCATGCTTTTAGCAAGGCTCTGAACCGTCCGAGAATGGGAGCGGTGGGGAGTGTACGGGCGAAGGACTTTGCTTAGCAGCATTGTAGAGAGTGCAGTACAACACGTGAGATAGGATAAGTTTTAAAATTGATGCATTTACATCAACCACTTCACCCCAACTAAAGAATATTGCTTCTTATTATGTTTCTTGCTAATTATACAACAATGTGACATCGGGTAACTAATAAAGTCTGAAATGGACAATCCAGTGACTGAAATCATGAGCAACTGTGAAAACAATTCAGGTACTCATCCACACAACAAAGATGCTGAGCCTGGGACCTATCTTAATGTAACCTTGAAGCTTCTATGAAGCTTGTCAAGACACTGACCTTGTGGATGGTGACTCTGTATACATTGGTGTCATCCACGAACCAGATGATCTGGTTGGAGAACAGCTCTCCGTAGTTCTGGGAGCTGAGGTACGGCTCAGTGGGCTCGGAGGAGTACAGTTGGAGACCCTTCCTGATCCTCTCCCTCAACACATACAGGGCTGGGTTGGCCTTCATGATCTTAGCCAGGGCCTGCTGAATCAGGGGCTTGCAGCCAGGGAACCAGTTACCATAGGCACTGAAACACAAATGTTAACATCAGAAAGTTGGCTTTTCTTACTCTCCCAGGTCTGGTACAAGTACCAAATTGCAAGGTCATTGGGATTGAAAAAGCTCTTTGTAAGGTTGTCATTTTGTTTGTTTGGGTTTTTATTATCATCAATTTGATCTTACCTAAATAAATCAGTGAATGAACTGGTTTCAACAAACTCTTTGCAATATTCAAGCCATATTCCAAACACTTTAAGTGTCAGCTTATTTAGGGATGATAGTCTGAAGTGACATAGGTCAGTCTTTATGGTGAAACAGTTAAGCAGATAAGTGGTATCTACTGACATTGATACCCTATAGGGTGCCTATTTATTGAAGTCATTCATAGGAATCTGGAAGTGATCTCTGGAACTTTCGTTATCATCCAAGTCAACATATGCAGTATCCCATACTCAGTTAGCAGAAACCTCACAGTTAATCAGATATGTTGTCTAGTTTGTCATCACTGATATCTGACTGACTGACTGAGTTTGGTTTTACGCCGTTTCAGCAATATTCCAGCAACATCACGGCGGGGGACACCAGAAATGGGCTTCACACACTGTGCCCATGTGGGAATTCGAACCCGGGTCTTCGGCGTGATGAGCCAACGCTTTAACCATTAGGCTACCCCACCGCCCCCCTGAAATGATGAGATTTCATACCTGTGTAGGTTGTAGGCCAGGTCGACAGCGATGAGGAGCCCAGTGGGTGATGGGTAGATACTCATGTTGTCTGTGGTATAGTCCAGGAACTTGGCTCGAGCATATCTCTCAATGTCGTGCGAGTCGTAATCTCCCCATCTCAGCTGTACGTCAATCCAGTATTTCTGGGTTGTGGCTCCATCCATTACATCCCTGTGGTCACAAGCAGGTCAGTTAATGTTGCCCCTGGTCTGGTAATATCCATTATGACACACAAGGTGGTTTAACCATGTAGTGGTTGATACAATACATAGAAATTAAAGAATCGGCCAGGTCACACAGTCGAAGTAAACGTAGGCTCAGTATTATTCGTTACACTGATGTACTGAGTCTAACAAACCCTAATAGAAGGTTGCGTCAGCTAACAATTTCAAATTGACCAATGAGAACACAGCTTCCCAAATCGTGAAAGTTAACACTCGTACATACCATATGAACTTTTACCTCAAAAACATTTGCACTCGAATCATTCAGAATGCTATTTTCCACACAATCGCTTCCGAGTGATACACGCCAGTGAGTAAACAGTCGCTGAAAATAGCGTTTTCGTCAATATTCAAGGATGTCATCTTGCGGAAATATAAGCTAATAGTAACCATGTCATTAGAAACCCCTAAACGTATATACTGCAAGTCAGATATCTGTGTTTTATGCAGATTTTCGTTTGTTGAGATATCAGGGTCAGCACCCGGAGAAGAGAAAATCTGTCTGATTGGTTAAATCAGTTCGACCATCTTGAGTTTTACTGGACGGTCATAGGTAACTCCAAGGTTAGCTGAGCGACCTACTAGGTACTTATAATGTACAAAATAGGATCGACATGCACAATTAGTGTCACCTACTGTCAAACACCTAAGTTCTCAATATATCGCATTATGGGTACCTGATTCGCAATCCAATTTATTTGCTAACACACAGCCCTAACCAAACCACAATGCATCTTAGGCTTCATGAAAATTATGTTGATGTTCAGTTTACACCTTATTCAAAACTGGGTAGTTACAGCCTTTTTGATGTGGTGGTGGTCGAATTGGGTTTAACGTCGTTCTTGAGAATATTTCGCTCATATGACGACGTGCATGCGTGTGTATGTGTATGTGCGGCTGCATGTACTAGCCCAGACTTAAGCTGGTTTTATAGTGCTAGCCCACCGAGATATCATGCCACAGTGAAGCTTGAATACCCTACTCAGACACATTATACTGACTCCGAGCCGACCAGTCCTTGTTGTACCCATAAATGCCGAGCGCCAGGCAGGGACCAACAAGTACCATATTTTGACGTCTTTTGGTATGACGCGGTCGGGGATCGAACCTGCGACCTTCCGCACTCCGGGCGGACGCCTTGTTGATGTAAAAAATGCATACCTTGAAGTACTGCTGTAAAGGTTCCCATGTCTCGCATGTGATTTTATGGGTGCTTTCTGTTTTGTCATACCATTGGTACTCAAATTGGAGTCGGATGGGAAATACAAACTACATTTTCTAAGGTGTAAATTTTGGCAACACATTCAATGAATGATGCTATGACTTACTTGGAGTCTGCCAGAAGAGATGGTTTGGAGACGTTCCACTTGTACGCAGCAAACAGCAGGATGTCAGCACAGGAGCTGTTCATCTTGTAGGACTTCCTGGGATGGATGGTCTCTTTCTGTACCGTCTCAATCTCCAGGGCATCCAGCTCTTGATCAAACACCTGCACATCGATACTAGTCAGTCCCAGCAACACATCACACTCAAACACTGGCACTTTTAACAAAACAACCATTGCCCCAAATATGAAGAGACTTGAAGGTTCACTAAGTAAAAATGTACTAAATGTACTGTTGACAGCACTATCAAACACATCTTACTACATAGTTCACCCATCTTACATCACATTGCTTTCAATATCCTAGTTATAATGAACAGTTATTGTTAACTACATCTGCATAGACATTCTGCTTAAAAAAAATCAAGGCTCGTGATCAATGGAAAATCAGGATTGAAATATGACCAATGTAGCCAAATACAGCCAAGGGGAGGCAACTCTGCATTGTGGACTGCATTGTCATACAAATCCAACTTTATATAGTTATATTAATCAATATTGTGTTTACTGGACAACTGGATAATGGGCCTATGTTTGCAAACAAATCACCAAACTGACCTGACAAAGATCCATTACAACACTTTCGTGTATTTTCTGCCACAAGTGAGCCCGGAAGATCTGGATAAGGGAGATCTTCAGAGTTGGGATCTTGCCGTGCATGAAGATTCCTGTCAGATCGAGTTGCACCTGGAAACCTACATACACCTGGAACACACATGGAGATGAGATGATATTTATAGTTATTACATCACCAGACACGCTTCCTGAAACAATTCAGATTGGCAATTCTGCGAGTTTGTAAATTGGATCCTTGTTTTGATTGATTGATTGATTGATTGATTGATGTCACACTCAGCAATATTCCAGCTATATGGTAGTGGTCTGTAAATAATCGAGTCTGGACCAGACAATCCAGTGATCAACAGCATGAGCATTTGTCTACGCTATTGGGATACGAGGACATGTGTCAACAAAGTCAGTGAGCCGGACCACCCAATCCCGTTAGTTGTCTCTTACAAGCATGGGTTACTGAAGGCCAATTTTAAGCCGGGGGATCATTGTGAAAGATATCAGAATCACTCTGTAAATTATCACAGACATGCAGAATGCAAAGTAGAGGAGAAATCACTGTGTAACTTGACCTAACAACAATTAGATGAAAATGTAAGTATCAAGTTAGTATTGCCTCAATAGATACTCACATTGGCTCTGTTGATAGTTGGTGACCACCACAGCGTGAACCTACGGTTGGGGATTTGGTTCAGACCCGATCTCTGGGCGTTGGTCAGCTTCTTATACTTCATGGACTCCTCAAAGCCACTAGCCTTCTCCCTGGAAGATACAACACATAGCAATTACATTCCATGTTCATCTTCAGGAGAAATGTCATTAATCTGTCATCATCAGCCCTCACTCCCAGTATAACATAAATTACATAAATATGAGTGAGTGAGTTTAGTTTTATGCCGCACTCAGCAACATTCCAGCTATATGGCGGCAGTCTGTAAATAAACAAGTCTGGACCAGACAATCCAGTACTCAACAGCATGAGCATCGATCTGTGCAATTTGGAACCGATGACATGTGGCAATAAAGTCAGCGAGCCTGACCACCCAATCCCGTTAGTCGCCTCTTACGACGGCATGGGTTACTGAAGATCAATTTTCTAACCTGGACCTTCACGGGTACATAAATATAACAGCAGCCTGTAAATAATTGAGTGAGAATAGTTTTACCCCGCTTTTAGCAATATTCCAGCAATATCACAGCTGGGGGACACCAGATATGGGCTTCACACATTGTACCCATGTGGGCTTCACAGAATCGAGCCTGGGTCTTCGAGCCTGGGTCTTCGGCGTGACAAGCGGACGCTTTAACCACTAGGCTACCCCATCTCCCATGTAAATAATGGAGTCTGGACAAGCCAGAGATTAATATTGCGAGCAACATTGTATGTCGTCAGTGTACGAGCATAAGCAATCCCTCAAATCATCACGCCTTAGTATCTCAATCCAATCAATCCGCTATCAAATGATCAATTTTGGGACCTAGGAAAGATTTGGAAGTCTCAATATCCTCAGGGACCTTACTAGATGAGACCCTTCAAGGTGGGGAAGTATGTCCCCTTGAAAAGAGTGTGTTCTTGGATTCCCTCCACACCTCCTAGGGCTTTGATCAGCAACTGATGTCATGATCAACAACCCATGCCATCAGAGTACAAATGACACCCAATCAACCAAATGACTGAGTCTGACTTGTTTGAGTGGCATTTTAGAAGTTGGACGTACAATACTGAACAAACTTTATGGATAACAACTTCTTTATTTCGTGAGTGTGACGTTTCAATACAGATTCTTGTATTGTTGTCAAGCGGGAATGAATCTGACCATACAATACATTAAGCCTCTTTGACTGCTAGGCCTACTGAAACACACAACAGACACTCCAGTTCTATCTGTCGATGCATCCATCCTGACTGACTTACCAGAAGAGACCCTCCCAGGTGGGGAAGTAGGTCCCCTTGAAGAGCGTGTGTTCTAGGATGCCCTCCACACCTCCCAGTGCCTGGATCATGTCTGTGCGGTAGTTGTTCAGGTTCCACAGCTTGCCGTCGTGGCGCTGATGGGTCCACCAGAAGGGGTTCTGCTTGAGGACCTGGTACTGCTTGAAGTCTGTCCTTACACGCCAGCCCTTATCGTAAGCAAGGGTGTGACGATCTTTCTGGAACAGTGTGTTTATACGAGGGATGCCACGGTCCCAGGAGTCCTCCAGATCCTCTAGTGTCAGACGTCTGAAACAATATTTCATCAACATCACCATCAGGTAAGAGGAGAGAGATGCTGCATTATTATCAATCAAATAAATCAGTGTGTTTATTTGCTATCAAAAGTATTTCAGACATGCATCTGACTGTAACATTTATAGGAAGAAAGAAGATGTAACACAGGTAACAGAAGTGGCCCCTGTGAAGAAACCCACTGTGATGGTGCAGACAGTCCCAGGATCAAGTCACACAAATCTTGGAATTTAACCTATTATTTGCACATTGTGGAAAGCAAATCTGTGTCAAAAACCTATTTAAGTCTACTAGCCTGAAGATGGCACCTTCATAATGTTTTGTGTTTTTGAGTCATCATATAGACTAGTGTCAGTTGAGCTAACTACACTACACGGAATTGTACTACACTGGGTCATCAGACCAGAGGCTGAAGTAGCAGACATCTTGAAATGTTTCGTTTGATAGTTTCTTCAAACAAGCTGGTAATGAGCCAGCTATATCATGGAAGCCTGCAAGTTACAATCTGGACCAACAAACTAGTGGTTGTAACATTTCACTTTCTTATTTACACAAACCAAGCCACAAAGTGTGACTCCTGGAAACAGTTTGCTTATTATGACAAGCATAAGAGTGCGTCTCCACAATGTACTGAACACATGAGATGACCAACACGGCACTCACCTGTTCTGAGCATTTGCTTCCTGTCTCTTAAGAGCGTACTCTGCCCACACTCGCTGGGAATCAATGAACTCACTCTCCCATGGCATGATGTATCTGTAGAAAACAACACAGAAATCATCAAATAATACAATCAAGCTGCATTGTTGGCTTCAATATTCCAGATATAAAACACTCAAATCTAGTTGGAGAGCGGCTCGGATTGAACCTCAGCCGTACATTGTCATTGAATTGAAAATTTTAACTATCAATTGTATATTTATCATACTTATCCTATCTCATGGAGTGTACTCTCTCTCTCTTATATTCGACTATTGAGTGGTGCTCCAAGACGAGAATGACTAGACAGGAGAGTCACGTGACCAACTGGAGAGCATGCAGCATGCTTCTCAGGAGGCTGCCAGGCTGTCCGGGAGCAGTGGGGAGTGTTTGGGCGCAGGTTCCAGACAGGCCAGAAACCTTTGTTTACAGTTCGTTTCCACTTAACAGTCCAATATAAGAGAGAGTACACTCCGTGAGATGGGCTAAGTTTAAATATTTGTGCATTATTAACAATACAGATATTGCTTTTTTGAGAATGTGATAAACTACTTTACTCTTTTGACCCATATATGATCAAATGGAATTTGGGTACCAATTACTGTTCAACTATACAATTTTGGTATGAGTCCAGTCAAGTTTGATCTCATCATACTGACTCAATCAAAGAGATGAGCATCAGTTTGCACCCTGCAGTGTGTTAAGTTACTTTACACATGAAGAGAATTAAGTGAGTGAATGAGTTTAGTTTTACGCCGCACTCAACAATATTCCAGCATGGGTTGCTGAAGACCTATTCTACCCTGGATCTTCACGGGTCTGAAGAGAAATAAGCCAGGCATTAAGTAAATAAGCTTTGCCAAACAACTATACTCATAACAACAAAGTAAGACTCCACAAGATCACATACCTGTACAAGTTTGGAATGAGCTGATCTTCATCGTGACTCATACCAGAGCGGAAGTGAGTGATGCCTACATCTGTCTGTTTGGACCATCTCAGATCAGACTGGGGGATCAACACGTGACCCATGGACAACATGCCCAGGCCTCCAAGTTCCTTGGGTGTGTAGAACACCACTGGAGGGAAACGACTGGGCATTTTGGAGTTGAGACCGATCTTGATACGTGTCTGGATCTTGTTTTCACATTTGACTAGCAGATCAAGGAGTTCCTGTGTGTTCACAACAGCTTCACGGAAATATGTCATCAGACCAATGAGTGCTGTGTTCCATTTGTTGACAATCTGGAAGATGATGTCAGAAAGATTTTAATGAAGGCTGTGAGAGAAGTTATACAATCATGATTTGACTTCATAAAAATACAGGATGAATTGTGTTATTTAATCTACTATAATCCATCTACATTGTGGTAGAGTTTACTAGTGTTGGGAATTGGTTGAAATATCACAAAACTGATTATAAGTTCCTTACCAAAAAGCAAAAACAATTAGCATCATTTTTCAGATTTTCCTGTTCAGATAAGTATAAAGAAAACACTTGTGGTTCTCTGTTGCTATTTTTTTTTATTTAGAAACAGCACAAATGGCATTAGCAAAAATGTAATTTTTAGAGTAAAATTGATATTTTATACTTATCCTGACTCATGCTCTTTTGCTTGTCTTCTTCTTCTTGCGAACATAGTGGAACACTTGTATCTCCTTATTTGAAGCTCCCTTCAAAATAAAATCACTAATTGGTACTCACCACGAGTTGCTCCCCTTTGTCTCCCCTGGCGGGAAAAGGTGTCGCCACCCTCTGGCCATGTGCTCCACTCTCTCCTGATTTAGCGAGCCCAACACTTGAATTTACAGGGAAATCCAAAGTGTTATGTGGGGAGGATGGGAGGAGCTAACCTCATGAGTCAGGATAAGTATAAAATATCAATTTTACTCTAAAAATTACATATTTTCCTTATCCTGACTCATGCTCTTTGCTTGTAGCATCCTCACGGAACGGAGGTGGGTAACAGAATACTTTGGATTTATAATTAGTGATTTTGTATAGATATACTGTAATATCTCCCACGGAACTTCATGAAGCCTTAGATTTAGGATGTTTCCTGTATAAAAGAAAACCATAGGTTATATAAAGCCATTAAAGGGGAATTACATTATGAATATATTGAACAATACATATAAATTATATATATATATATAGGTGACTCTGATAGAGGCACTGAAATTGACTATATCCAAGTATATGCTTAAGGTAGAATACTTAAGCTGAACATATATACATAGCCCTAAAACTCCTTAGAGTTATAAGCTAGATGAGTATGTATAAAATACATATTAATCTTGTGAGGCTAATATTTTAACGCCTACTTGAGGGACTGTCAGTTGCTGAGCGAGGACCAGTGGTCCGAAATGGTGAATGCCAGAGACATCTTCTGTAGTGATGTCTCTTAGGTAGTGATTAGCAAATACCATGTTAGATTTCCAATAGCATCCTTCCATAATCGCGGTTCAAGGAACAGTTACCCGTAGGGCGAGGGTAGAGGCCAGTGCCCTGATCTCATGTGGATTTGATGCTGTTGGTGGGTCCAAGCCTGCTGCCTTGTAGGCACGGAGAATGACAGTCCTTATCCAAATAGATATTGTGGTCCGTGACACTTCTGTTTGATTAGAGGCTATAATGGGATGAATAAACGTTTGAGAAATCTTCTCCTTGTTTTGGATCGTCAGTAAATAAACTTTGAGCTCTTACCGGACACAGTGATAGGTCTTGTGTATCTTGTGATCCGAGAATAGAGGATAGCTACCGGATGTGGAATAATCTGTCTGGTTGACCTGGCAGTTGATTCTTTGCAATGAAATCCCATCTTAATCCGAGGTGCGCTGTGTTATGATTGTCATCAAACTGTATCTCTCAGAATCCAGAGCGTGAATTTCAGACATTCTTGCTGCTGTGGCTAGCGATAGCAGAAACAATGTTTTCTGTGAGAGAAATTCAAAGTTTGTCGATTCCAAGGGTTCATAGACCTCACTCGTGAGGTGTTGTAACACTACATTCAGATCCCAAGCTGGGCGTGGAACTTCCGCTTTTGGTCCTCCAATCGAAAGCTCGTAGTAAGGCCAGTAACTCTGGAGATCTTGTCAATTTGACACCCGTTCTCATGGTGATTACAGAGCTAAAAGCTGCAAGATATGTTGATATCGCTGAACCTTTTAAATGTTTGTTTTGGCGTAGGTAACACAAATAGTCTGCCACTTGAGGTTGTGAAAGCTCTCTTGCTGTAAACCCTTTCTTTGTTGCATAATTTTCAAACTGTGCCACTTGTCGCCGCACAAGCCACGAGTTGAGTAACGAAGGCAAGCGTGACTGCTTTTGCCGCCCTGGCAGAATATCCTCTCTTGTTTAAACACATTTGTATACAGTCCATACGTGTAGTTGGAACATTGCTGGGTTTCCGTGCACTTGTTTGGTGTGAGGATGAATTAACAGGTTTTGCGCTTGGGTAGCTCCAGTGTTGGTTGACCGATTTCTTGAATTAGTATGGGAAACCACGCTCTGGCCGGCCAGTAGGGCTGCACCAAAGTGAGTTGTAGGCTCTGTGTTTGTCTGATTTTCTGTAATACTTGAGGTATTATTGCTGGCGGCGGAAACGCTGATACGCATTGAGGCCTTCCCATGATAGACTTAGAGCGTCCGCTGCCCAAGCTTGGGGGTCTGGGACTGGTGACACTAATGTCGGTAGCTGATTGTTGAATCGGCGTGGCGAATAGGTCTATTAGCGGCGCTCCTAATTGCTTGATTATCTGTGCAAAAATTTCGGTTGATCATCCACTCTGTCGGTGATGGTAGATGAGGCCGAGAGAGAGCGCCTGCTAGTATATTTCTGGCTCCGGGAATGTGCACTGCTCTGACATGTAGATTTAGATCTTGTATTAAATCGAACAGTTGAAAGCTTAGGTTCAAAAGGTTCATCGATCTCGTTGAGCCTTGCTTGTTTATGTAGAACGCCACTGTCAATTGTCTGTATGGATCATTAGGGCGCATTTTGTAGAAATGTGCTCCAATGTAGAATGGCGCTGATTACAGCTTTCATTTCTAGACTGTTTATATGGAGTTTGCATTCTTGCTGATTCCATAACCCTGATATCGCGGTGGTTGGTGAGATGAGCTCCCCAACCTTGGAGTGACGCGATCTACATACAGATGGGTTTGTATTCCTGCTCTGCTAAACAAATCCTCGCGAGACATTCGATTTCTTGGTCCACCATAGTAGATGTGGTCTGAGATGTTTCGGTAGACTGAATGGTTGTACATCGCTGAGATGTGCGCTGATGAGGACCTGTAGGGGACGTAACTGTAATCTGCCTGTGACAGTCATGTCTTGGGCTGATGTGAGAAGACCTAGTAGGCTCTGCCATTGTCGCAGTGGTAACGGAGAGAGTAGAGCTGGTGGAATGGTCTGTTGTATCTTGAGCCAACGGTCTTCTGGTACCATAATACCGGTGGCGTATTTGTGATGAATCGAATACCTAGGAACTGTAGGTCTCTATGCGATGGTACTAGGTCCGACTTTATGTAAGTTTACTAACCAACCTAGTTGTGTTAGTAGCTTTATGATGTAATTTAACTGTAGTTTGAGACGCAGTGGATCTTGATCTACTTGTATCCCGTCAGTCGAGGTAAAACGCACTCAGCGTAGCCCTTGACGATGTAGAAATTTGATAATCGGTTTCGTTATCCTCGTGAATAGCCAGGGGCTGATGATATTCGAATGGGAGTACTTTCCACTGGTAATGTAGCCCTTCTAGAGTAAATCGTAGGTATTTCCTGAATCGGGATGAATGGGGATGTGCAAGTAGGCATCCTGTAGATCTATGCTGCCCATGTAGTCCATAGGACTAATCATCTGGCGTAACTGAGGTAAATGTATCATGCTTAAACTCGGTGGTTTCATGAGATAGTTCTTGTTGAAAAAGCTCATGTTGTAGATGAGTCTGTATTTCTCGCGTGGAGTTTTTCTTGGGAACTAGGAAAACTGGGGAGTAGAAACCTGGTTCGACGCTTGCTTGGTCTATTACTTCTATGGCCTGTTTGGATAGGAGTGATGAGACAGCCTCTTTTATCTTTGGTAGTTGCTGCTTTGTAAATCGAACTTGGGGGTTTGATTGTCAGCGAGGCTTGTCCTGTAGAGGGATACCAAACCGTGTTGAATAATGTTGGAGACGTAAGGATCTTGCAGTATTCCCCAGTTTTCCCAGTGTAGTTGGAGGCGCCCACCCACTTGAGCTGGTTGTACTGGAACGGCTGGGGTGGAAGACTCCAGTCGTTCGAACCTGTGTTTCAGCCGCCTATAATTGCGGGAACCTCTGGGTGTCCTGCCTCTTCCTGATCCTCCTCTATAGTTGCCATATGGGCTTAATTTTAAAAGAATCTTTACCTCTAGAGCTGGCTATCTTCCTGTCTCTTGCTCTTTGTAGGCCCGTGAACTTAGATCTGCCTGAGTATCTTTTGTGAAGTCTGACGAATGACGCTGGCTAGTGTGTCCATCGATCTAATCATAAGGACTTCCCTGGATCCTTAGAGACTTCCTTGGCGCACTTTGTCGCATTTCTCCGCACAAAGATGGATGTTGTAATGCACCACGGGCTGTATAAAGTGGGCTGTAAAGTTCTCCCCAATTACAGGAGGCGAGGAGGCCTTGACGACGAAGCCAAGGTCAGTGCTGCTGAAACAGATGTAAGATGATCCGCTAAAAACTGCTGATCTTTCTTTGCATAAGTAAGGCAGAATAAATCATTCTATCATCTTCCGTCGCGGAATCCGAATCTAGTAATAAGAGTCTCATTGATCGTCCTAGATCTATTTAACCCAAAGAACATAATGCCTGCGTCATGGTTTCTATATGAGCCAACTTCGCGATCATCCATCTTGTAAATCTTGTTCTTTACATCGCTGATGATCTTATAGTTCTCATCGATGTCCTGGGCCTTGTAGAAGGAGTCCATGTTATGTGGAGAACTCTTGGCTTGAAAGTTGGTAGATGTGGTATCTGAACTTTCGTGAGCTTTCTGGAAAGCTGCATCTAGATTCTGTGGCACTGCCCGCCAATCGGGTCGTCGGGGTAGAGTGATTGCATCTGATCATCTTCCTTCATCAAATACGCCTGAGCTGTATTGCCACTTTTAGATGGTGATGTGAGATCTAGGTTATTGACCATCCAATACCCAGATCTCTGCATCAGAAAATATGATTCCTCCATCATCCTCAAAACCATCATCATTAATAAATTGTAGATGCTCTTCGACCGCGGTAGCTGTCTGTATATCTGATGAGGTTTGTATTATCTAGTTGACTTGTGCGCCGCCTATGTGGAGATCTGATGGGTGATCGACCTGGTGATGAACGGAGTGGAGATCGCTCTATGGGATGATCTTCTCGAGACTTGTGAGGTGAATGTTGATAGCTTCGGCTCTTCGGCAGTCCTCGATGTTCTTCTAGACGATGAAGATCTGAATCATATGTCCTTCGCGAATGCCTTCGCTAAGCTTCATTTGGCGTCCGTCCGGGATCGATGATATGACCTTCGAAGGCTTCCGTGATGTCTGATGGTCTGAGTCCATATCTAGAGATGAAATCGAAGATGGTGATGATCTCCGCCGCTTTCGCTAAGGCCTTCGCTGAGCTGTACATCTAGGTCCTTCGTCAAGGTGGTGCGGGACTTCCTTCGAAGGTGACATCGCCTTTGGCTGCTACGTTGACGGGGTGCCTCTGGGGTGTTGTTCACGTTGGAGCCTTCGGCTGGTTTCGGATTTCTTGGCGCGAGTTTGTAGTGGTCCTCCATGATGTTCATAATCTGCCGCGATCATGTCTTCTGGGATGATCTAGACGAAGTCGCCGGCCGCCTTTTCTGCGATGGGGTTCACATCAATGACGCTGGCGACGCCGTGTAGAGGCATCAGGCTGCATGGAGATCTCTGCAGAAGTCACAGTCGCTGACACCGGTCGCTTCTTCTGCAGAAGTCGGGATGATTATCGGCTGATCATCGAGAGGCCCAACTCTGCTGCTGGAACGATCTCGGCTGGAGAAAGTTCTTGCTGTCTTCAGATTTCCCTTTGAAGTCTGGCGCTGCCCTGGGTGTCCTCAATCTGCGTTGAGACGACGATGAGGCCCTCTTAGACTTAGTCTGCAATGACGGATGTCTGGGGAGGCCGGTCGCTTTTTCGAGGTAACGGACTGCGCCCCACGTTCCTCTGCCGCAGGGGTCTCTAGCAGAACACCAGACGGGAGAGGGTCGATCGCTAGCAGCTGACTGGAAGGAATATCTGGACTCTCTGCCATGTTTTGCCCTTGTTTGCGTGATCTATCTGCAGCACGTCTTAAGACGCAAAGATGATATTTATTAAATGCAGAATGAGATAAATTAATGCAGTAACTGCAACGATGAATTAAACGCGACACGGGCGAGAACAACTAGGGCATATTACATGTGGATCGGAGGCAGAAAAACGTAATCTACAAATCGCACAGATTTTCATGAACGTAAAGCTAGCTGAACAATCACGTAATACACGTGAATAAACAGTAGAAATACGATAATTAATCAATACAAATAGTAAAGGATACTAGCTATACCTCTATAGTAACCTATGAGAGGTAAAAACTAAGAGATTATCAAAGGATATGTGTGTAAGGAGACACAAGGCGCTCTCACATCCTGTTCACTGGGCGAAGAAGGAGAGAGTGGAGCACATGGCCAGAGGGTGGCGACACCTTTTCCCGCCAGGGGAGACAAAGGGGAGCAACTCGTGGTGAGTACCAATTAGTGATTTTATTTTGAAGGGAGCTTCAAATAAGGAGATACAAGTGTTCCACTATGTTCGCAAGAAGAAGAAGACAAGCAAAAGAGCATGAGTCAGGATAAGGAAAAATTTCACATCCAATGTATCATAATACAACTTGCTACTTTAAGGTGATGACTAATATATCATGCACATACAGTTCCCAGTGTCTTCAAGAAATATTCAGTCATGACCTTTCAGTTAGTGAAGTGAGTATTCTAACAATAAAACACGTTTTCAGACCCTGACAACTTCGAAGATATGTTCCATCGTCAAGTGTTTCAAAAACTAAAACAGTAGTTCCACAATCGTCCGTGTTCGATTATGAGAAAATATGATCGATTGCTTGGATCTTTGATAACACCAATTAACTGGAACACCACTACTGGTAACAGACCCTGGAATTCCCCACAAGGGTCAAATACAGTTGCAACTAGACAGAATTCATTCATCAAGGTCAGTTTATTTACAAAATTAAATCCCACAGAAGAGAGACCAGACAAAACAGTGATTAATGTTATGAGGGTCCAGATACACAGACACAAGTAACCAAGACTGAGGATAACCACCAGATTCCAGGAGGTGCCTGACCAAAGAGCACTGGGTGCTTAAACCAGAGAATTTTCATGAATGGAATAAATAATTGTGTACTTTTCTATGAGTCCATCTGCAATGTTCTTGGCCAATCTAATACACAGTGAGACATTTTGGAAACATGTCATGTGTAATGTTTGTGTAAGAAAATATCTCTCAGACTCCAGGTGACCTCACAAACAATCAGATATATGCTTGTCATTTTGTCATCACAGAGATAAACTCTATCAACACAATGAAACCCCCAGTCCAGCACCATGAGAGTATTAAGTCACTGCATCTGACCAAACTATCCAGGGAGTCACTGACTATTGCAAGCATGTTTTGCTGTAGACCTGAGTTAACCTGCAACCCAAACAGAGGCAGCACGCCACAATAACATATTATGTCAGTCTGGGCTTATTCATGGGTGTTATTTCAGTAAGAGAGTGAATGAGGTTAGTTTTATGCCCCTTTTAGCAATATTCAAGCAACATCATGGAAGGGGACACCATAAATAGGCTTCACACATTGTACCCATGTGGGGAATTAAACCCAGGTCTTTGGCATGACTCGTGAACGCTTTAACCACCAGTCTACCCCACTGCCCTTTGTTTCAGTCAGAAAATACCTTAATACAACTGTGATGGTGTTACAGTCGTAGTGAGTAGCAATTACTGACATCATGAACAGTTCATCAGGGATTTACCTAAGAATTCTGTATTTGAGGGTCCCTGGGACTCATATTCTTAATTTTCAGGGGGTCCTGAACTACAAAATTGGGGTCCCAGACACTTAAATATTATTATTAATACTGTTATTGTATTGTGTATCATGATCAACACAGTAATTGTTACAGTAATTAAATTGCAAATGATACCATAACCCAGCTAGTTGCAAAGTCAGTGATAACTTATTGTTACTTGATTGGAATTTATACAAAAAGCATATGGACTTTTTCTGCATCCCTGTGGATGCGCTAATACATTTCGTTGCGTCCATTGTCTAAATTTTATGTGTATAGGACGCAGCAATTCGCGTCCTGTACATCCCTGGTTTATCTAACACTTGTTAGGGCACAGGACAAAGGGAGAGAGGAAGGGAGACATGCACAGGATATTTCATAACACATTGTTGGTGAAATAGGATTGTAACAACCTGTCTCAAATAAATTCATTTTCCTCACTAACTGGTCAAATGTTTACATATCAGAAGTATTTAATACATCCTTTCAATGTCAACTTTGTCACTCATTACAGTGAAACAGCTGGTCAAAAAATCCTTGTTAAAGGTCTGAAAAAGTTAAGAATGTGCAGTTCTAATTAATTTTGTGCAGCCCAGATTTCTCTTTCTCTTTATTCTTACCTTGGTAAATGTCGTGGAACCTGATGCCATGAGGATCTGTCGAACTCGGTTGTGGAACCTCTGCATGGATTCTTCATCAACCCGCAGGAAACACTGGGCTGTACGCTCCTTGGTAACCTGTGACAATAAAATGTCATTACCAAACTAATACCCTCAATAAACAGACCTATACGATCAAACAAACAGAAGCAGAAACAGCCTCATTACAAAAACTTGACCTTCTGTTCCCTGCTTTGAAACTGAAATTTCACCTGTCAATGAATTCTGTCTGGCAACATTTCAGAAAAAGGAAGGGTTCAAATCTACTTATTATGGCCCATATTTCTAGTTGAATAAATCTCCCAATAGACAATACCCACAATTTCAGGAAGACAATTTATATAAATTAACAAGTGTAGCAAATCTATCATTCGATTGAGATAAATACCCTTTAACGTTTGCTGCAATTCATTCATAACAATCTAGTGATTAATGCAAAATGTCAATGGATTGTCATTTGAAGCCAGGATTTTGAATTGAGATGAATGTCTAGCTTGCATAAAGAAAGGCATTGTGACTGAAGATTTCAATTTCATACAAGAAGGTAATTCTGTGAATACAAGTGACAAAGATGGTAGAGATGGCAATGTCTCTTCTGAACAAATCTAAGGTAGTGAATGAGTGATCGGTTCAGAGCATAATAGAACAGAATGGTAAATTTGGAAAATCAAAGAAGGGGGTTTGTCTCCAACCCACCTCATTCTGCAGATTCCACACTCCATCCTTGTGCGTGAACTCCTCGTGAGTGGTTCGGCACTTGGGAAGGATGCGGCACTCAAAGCCACACATGTTGAACAAGAGGTTGGGGTTGTCCTTGCTGTACACAGACACGAAGCTGTTCTCCCACTGTATCGTGGTCACCGATCTCGGCAGACGGTTCTTGATGTCCCAGAATACAGCACGACCCCTAGAAGAGATAGACAATGGTGAGATGAGGTGAAATGGGGTTTAACGTTGTACTTAAAGATTATTATTTTACTCATTTGATGTGCATGTGTGTGTATGAGGACCAAAAAGTACCATATTTTAACGTCTTTTGATATGATGTGGTTGGGGACCGAACCTGTGACATTCCGCTCTCGGGGCGGACGATCCAACCACTACACCACAGGGGTGGTAGATAGACAATGGAAACAATGCAGTAAGACAGCAGTTGTATCACGCCACATCAGCTTTATGCTTGAGGATAGTAGTAAGATACACAGCTCATAAGTATATCATTACTTTGATGGAGCTCATGGACAATTTGGGAAAATCTAGAATTACACTTTAGAATCCATGATCTTTTGACCCTAGCCATACTGAAGACACAACTCTGCACAATGAATTATGATGCCACTACTGGGCAAATCTACACCCCCATTCTTAATTATGGGAGATTAAAGTTCAAGGCCTACCTAGCAAAACAAATTTATTTTTCAAATACAGCAAGACCTTGCTGTCTGCCATTATAATTCTGCAAATATGCTCAAGATGTGGTATATCAATGTAGGTTTATATACAGCTTTAAGTTCGCAACAAATGAAAATATTCATCTCAAAAACAGCTGCCAAAACGATTTATAGACCAGTTTAATCCATTATGTCAATGTCTACAGAGACTGATGTGAAAAATACCCATCTCCCATCAGGATGCTGGAGACAGTGTTTCTGACGAGCACTTAAGGTACAAGGTAATGGTTTTAACTTACAGATTAACATCATGCTTCATGAGCCTCATCCTGGAGTCTCGTGGCCAGCACTTCTTGTTGTTGTAACCCACAATGTTCTCATTGTTGGGATCAGGATGCTCAGTCAGGTAACGCTGGATCAAGTCACGTGCTTCCTCCGCAGTAAATCTTTAAAGAAAACATCGAAATGAAACTCGACCCTGCATGAAAGTGAGTTTAGTTTTATGCCACGTGGGGAATCAAACCTGGGTCTTCAGGTGACGAGCGAATGCTTTAACCACTAGGCTACCCCTACCCCTGATACAAAGTACATGTAACTTTGTGGATATGCATTTAGAAGTTGGAGCAGTAAGGAGGTGGGGTGAAATTGGGTTAAATGTCGTGCTTGAGAATATTTCGCTCATATGACAACATGCATGCGTGTGTATGTGTATATCCGGCTGCTTGTACTAGCACAGACTTAAGCTGGTTTTATAGTGCTAGCCCACTGAGATACCATGCCGCAGTGAAGCATGAATACCCCCACTCAGACACATTATACTGACTCCGAGCCGACCAGTCCTTGTTGTACCCATTAATGCCGAGCGCCAGGCAGGGACCAACAAGTACCATATTATAATGTCTTTTGGTATGACGCGGTCGGGGATTGAACCTGCGACCTTCCGCTCTCTGGGCGGACGCTTTACACTATACCATGGAGGCGGTCTGGTGCAGTAAGAAAGGATAACAATATATGGAAGAACATCTTTAGTACTGTGAGAATGATGTTTCAACATTAGAACCTACACCGAAACATCGCTCTCACTGTAATAAAGAAGTTGCTCACCCATATACTGCTATCTTTCCTCAAAGTACATGTAATTCTGGATAAACAAGTAACTGATCATATCATATATATTGTACAATAGGCTTATTGTCAGAAATAAGTCAAGGAATGGAAATCATTTTCAAGGAATACCTTTTGAAAAGGAAAGAACAGTCCCTATCAAGCAAACCCATCATTTATTATGTACAAAGGATTACCACAGAAATCGAACAATATCAATAACAATACATACCTGAAGTAAATGTGTATGCGATCGATGTATCTGGAGAAAAGACGTATAGGATGTGCTGTCTCTGTTGCCACATCCTAGAACAGAGAGACACAAGTGAACAAACTGGGTTATAGGCAGCTTTCATCCATACAGCAGCTATATCATGGCATGGCAGATCACTGTTGGAAATTATCCAGAGATGCAGGTACACTTGTTTGTCAAGTTAAACCTCCAAGCAGTTATCAAATGAATGGCAAACTGGGATTCAAATCAATCCTGCTGTTTAAGTGCAGATTGCTGAACAAGACCACTTGACTATCACAGTACCCCAAGTGAGTGACTTTCATGTGCCTCAAAATAAACACAGACGCTGCATTACTCATTTAATCATTAGGTGAGGGTGCGAGTTTCAAGTGAACAGTACATGGGCACATGATGGTCATTGAAATTCACAATAACCCTGAAAAGCATCAGCAAGGAAGAGAGTACTTACTATTACATTACTAGTGATGGGAATTGGTTAAAATCTCATAATTGATGATTGGTTCATTACAACTGATCAATCACTGGAAAAAATTGGTTAGCATCATTTCCAGATTTTGCTATTCAGGTTGTTATTACAGATAAGTATAACATGATACAACTTTCTTCTTTAACCCATTCAACACCGCAGGCTGAATAATCGGCCACAACGTTATGAGTCCCCAGACACCGGAGGCCGATTAATCGGCCAGGCAGTAGTCACGTCAAAATGAGACATAAATTTAGGAACCTACCTGACTAATGATTCATATATATAATCTATCACATTTCACAATGTCTGAAAACACTTATTAAATTTCAAATGATCATATATTATTGGCAGAATTAGAATTATAAACTATTTTACACAATGTCATTGAAAACAACGATTCTTCGCTAGCGGGTCCACAATAAAATTGTCAAAGAGCAAAGTAACGATGTTTCAAGGAAATCATTAAATAAATTGAATAAACGAATGAATAAAATCAACAATAGCATTCATAAAAGTTGTCAAACGTACACATAAAATTACTATTTCCGTCTTTTTGTGCGATCATGTAATGCAAGTCAAGTCACTGACAAGTGAAATCTTGGCTTTCGCCGCCTCAATCTTCACTCTCGGACACAATGTTTAATGCGAAAATATATGCATGAAGCATTTTTGTCATAGGTCATAACCTCGCACAATTCGTCCAATAAGTTCCATAATTTACATATAGGTAGCGATTTCTTGCTTAATACGTTCAAAACAGCATTATTTAACCCAAAACTTTCGTCTAAATCTAAAAAATTTGTTTACGAGGATGGTATCCATTGCTGTAATATGATTGGCTGCCTTAGGTCACGTGTCTGATTTTGACCAATCACGACCCTTATAGCAGACTAAGGCGAAAAAGCGTCTTTATCCAATAAAATCGCTTCTTACAACTGCGAAAATACTCTAGGCAAGGGTACAGTGATATTGTGGATGTTCAGAGCTTTCGAACGATACCCGCTATAAAGCAATTTGCCTCTCATGTTATTCATACGAAACTTCGAAAACGGAGGTATTTTCCGTTGTGTCGTGTTACCGAGCGGAATGCCACTGATATCGGGAAATAAGCAACCATACATATTATTTAAGAAATCTTTTTATAATAATTTTCTGATTACGTAAAAATTAAAATATATTAAAGAAAAAGGCACGGGGATGTTATGACATGTCACAAATGGAAAAAATAGCTACAGTTTTTGCTTCTTTCGTGGTTTATCTGGACATTATAAAGGTAAGCTTGCATTTTCATTAAAAATAAATTTATTTAAGTTGTAGTTGTATTATTTGAATAATATGATAAAAACAAATTTCAAATTTATCAACAGTATGATTAGATCTTTCAAACGGTGTATGAGATGTAGTAGCAATAACGTTTTACAAGCTCATATTTTCCTTCATAAACATAGGCTCCAGCTATGACCTTAGAGTCTCTGGGAACTCGGTGTCATGGCAGTAAAAGCTTCTGGTTGATTGGTGTTGAAAGTGTTAAAGTGATGACTAATATATCATGTACATACAGTTCCCAGTGTCTTCAAGAAATATTGTCATGACTTTTCAGTAAGTGAAGTGAGTATTCTAACAATTAAGCAGGTTTTCAGGCCCTGACAACTTCGAAGATATGTTCCATCGTCAAGTGTTTCAAAGACTAAACCAGTAGTTCCAAAATCCTTTGTGTTCGATTATGAGAAAATTAGATCAATTGCTTGGTCGTTTGGTCACTGCGACCAATCTTCGATTATTTCAATATTTATAAGAACACTACTATACGATACACTTGCATTATTGTGACTTGTGACTTGACATTCCATCTGTTATCTACCAGTATCTCATACCTGGAATGTGAGGAAGTCATTGGGCATCTGTGGAGGGCCGGACATCTCACTGGCTCTGTGTAGGCCAAGAACTAGCAGGTCTAGGATCAACCCGTAGAACTGTACGATGAATGAGGCAAACTGCAGACCTCGGATAATACCATACGAGTTGGTGTGATTCATATCCTACAAGGAAAGAATATCATAGACAATGGTTACTGCTGGCAATTTTCACTTTGTGCATAACATGCAATGAAAAATATTAAGTGCCTTATTCGGAAAATTTCAGTACAAAATCAATTAATCTTTCTATGTCTCTGTGAGAACTACTGATGTTCTATTAAACAAGGCATGTGGGTAGGAGAGAGTGAGTTCGGTTTATTGTCACCTTTAACTGTATGCCACTGCATGTTAGCGTACTGCGGAAGGAGAGCCACAAATCATGCAAGCTTCTACCGTCTACCACTTTGGTTTCAAAACCAAGAAACATAATTGGTGCAAACCAAGTTCAAAGGTATCTGGCATGCCTAAGGGAAACAACTCTGCACTGAGGAATTATCTCTCAGACTCCAGGTGACATCGCCGACAATCAGATATATGCTTGTCATGTTTGTCATCACTGAGATAAGTTGCAGTCTTCTTATTTTAACCAACAATGATTATCAATATGAACCCACAACACAATGATTATCAATATGAACGAACAATGATTATCAATATCAATGGACAATGATTATCAATATGAACCTATAATAATTATCAATATGAACCTACAATGATTATCAATATGAACCTACAATGATTATCAACATGAACCCACAATGATTATTAATATGAACCCACAATGATTATCAATATGAACCCACAATGATTATCAACATGAACTCACAATGATAATGATTATCAACATGAACCCACAATGATTATCAATATGACTGACAATGATTATTTAGCAATACAACATCACAATGGGGACAATGAAATGGGCTTCACATATTGTACCCATGTGGGGATTGAACCCGGGTCTTCGGCGTGACGATCAAACACTTTAACCATTAGGCTACCCCACCGCCCCTATCAATATGAACCCACAATGATTATCAATATCAATGCACAATGATTATCAATATGAACCCACAATGATTATCAATATCAATGCACAATGATTATCAATATGAACCCACAATGATTATTAATATGAACCGACAATGATTATCAATATGAACCCACAATGATTATTAATATGAACCACAATGATTATTGTTATCACTATGATCTACTTTCTGTAACAAACCACAACAACAAGAGAAATAGAAACTATCATTGAGCATCTATGGCAACAACTCTGTAACGACTAAATGACAATGACAGCATTGAGGCAGAGACAAGATTGATTCAGGAGTCCTACCTTATAGTTGATGACGACATTGTTCTTGGCTGTCATGTAATCAGCTATGTTGTGGTCCACGATGAGACGGAGCAGCCTGTTGAGTAGCGTCAAGTCAATTTTCTCGTACATCTTCTCAAAGTGTGATTCCAGCATGACGTTACACTCTCCCTCACTTGTGTCCCACACATCCTGGAGGTTGTTAATACCTGTAACAACAGAAACCAAATACATAACACCAATCACCTCAAAGGTGGCCATGGCTTGCCTGATTGGCATTCCCAGCAAATCTGATTTGTTTCTCAAGTGAGAGGGTGAGTTTAGTTTTTATATCCCACGGTCTGTAAATAATTGAGTCTGGGCCAGACAATCCACTCATCAACAGCATGAGCATCGATCTACACAACTGGGATACGATGGCATGTGTGAACAAAGTCAGCGATTCTGACTACCCAAACCCCTTTAGTCACCTCTTATGACAAGCATGGGTTGCTGAAGATCAGTTGATTGGACTGCTGGTTCAAACTATGAGCGAGTGAGTTGGGTTTTATGCTCTTCTGAGCAATATCACAGGACACCAGAAATGGTCTTCACACAGTGTATGCATGTGGGGAATCGAACCCAGGACTTTGTTGTGACGAGCAAATCCTCTTACTCACTGGGCTACCCAACAGCCCTCGTTTAGACTATAAAGTGTACCTTCTAGATCTCAATGATTAGACTCATTGCACAGACACAATACCTTTTTCATATATGGTGTTACATGCAATGTCTGTAAGTGGGGAGGAAATAACACGCCAACTAGCACTACAAATAGTATCATGGATAACAATTTTCATTATACGTTGAACCTTTCTCCAGCAATCAGAGGTACTCACCCTGGCACCACTTGTACACCAAGAGCGGGGGAGGTTCAGAGTCCGAGGGCTTACTCCACGTAGGGAAGAGTCGTCTCTTGTCAGCTTCGTACCACAGATACTGATCCAGGTAGGCGTCTGTAATTTTCTCCAGGGGCTCCACATCGTACACTGGGATCAGGTGACTGTACAGGTCCATGAACTCAATACCAACCTGAGAAAAGCAACAGTCCAAACTACAGCAGCAGCAGCAAGATTTCAAAACAAAACACTAGGAGCAAGTAAATAACACCACAGTGGCCTGTATATAACACAGTCCTGAGAGTATGTATAATGATCTATGCAATGAGGGCACAAGGACATGCAATCTGAGTCTGACCATTAACCAATTGAGTGAATACAAATGCACAGGCTATGTGCACGCAAATTTCATCCTAAAATTCAGACTGAGTAGTGTGTAGGGAGAGGTATACATATATTTAATTTTCTGAGAAGGTTGGGCCAAACTTTCCAATTGATTCATCTCGGTAAACTTCTATACACTCTTACCTGTGTGAAAAAGAATTACACTTTTTTGTCAAAGGGGACATGTATGCCATACCAAATAGTATTTAACTTTCAACATGTTCAACTCAACATGTGATAACTGCTCTACTTCAGCATACAATTCTCATGGCTTCTAATCTTATTCCTTTTCAGAATGTAATGTAATTTGGGGGAAATTACACAGGCAGCGTGGCAACTGTACTTACTTCTTTAAAGGCTCTCTGTGTGAGGAGATGACGCTTGATTCTGGACAAAGCTTCGTGAGGATTATCATAGGCCTGCTCAATCAAACCCAGCTCCTCTCTCTGGGATTGATTCAATCGACTCTTTACACTGGAACAGAGATCTTAAACTGAGCAACAGAATTAACCTGAAGATCTTTAACTGAAGTTCTTCATTTAAACCCAAACCCAGTTTAACCACATTTTCAAAATCTAGATGAATTTCTTACACAGAAAGGAAATGTTTACATGTACAGATTTATCAGTAGAGTGACTGAGTGAGTGAGTATGGTTTTATGCCGCTTTTAGCAATATTCCAGAAATATCACGGCGGGGGACACCAGAAATGGGCTTCACACATTGTGCCCATGTGGGGAATCGAACCTGGGTCTTTGGCATGATGAGCGAACGCTTTAACCACTAGGATACCCCACCACCCCTTATCAGTAGAACACAGAATACAAGTTTGTACTGTTTTTTTTCATTCAATGATAAAGACACTGATGTTCCAGCTTTATCACATCTGTCTGTAAACCAACAAGCATTGTCACTAAAGTGACATAATCCCCCGCCACAAATTATCAAATCAAACTTAAAAAGTAATGAAAGTTTAAGATGAAGTTAAATATGAACAAAAACATGACCAGTCAACCTCTCTTGATATCTTCTCTTTAGTTGTTCAACCTCTCCTGATATCTTCTCTTTAGTTGTTCAAACACACAAATATTTTCAAGACTGACTTTGACCTTGACATGAATGCCATAGTGTATGAAATATGCAAAACTAGTACTAAAGAAATTGCCTATTGAAAAACATTCAAGGAAAGTCTTGAAAATCTATGAAGAAAATCCAGTGAATTCAGGTTAACTTGCTGAAATCTTCAGAGTGTTGCAGTGACCTTGAAAATTATGTGAAGGTCACAAAAATCGACTGGGCCCTGCGCCTTCCCCAGATAAAGCTTGGTGTTGAATATGAAAAAAATCTAGTGAACGGCTCTTGAGATATCTCGCTGACTAGAGTAAAACCTTAAGGTCAAGATCACCAAAACTGACTGGGACGTTTCTTATACTGTGATGAACCTAGTTAACAAATATGAAAAGAATCTAGTCAACGGTTCTTAAGATATTCCAATTTGTACGTACGTACGGACGGAGCCTAATACTATATCCCCCCCACTTCTCGCTAAACGCGTGGTGGGGGATAAAAATCAGAATCAGACATACCCAGGATTGACATTAGGTGCACAATATCCAATGCCATCAGGATATTCTGACACAAAACTCAACTAGGTCATTGTACTGAATATTTCACTCATATGACGACATGCATGCGTGTATATGTGTGGCTGCTTGTACTAGCCCAGACTTAAGCTGGCTTTATAGTGCTAGCTCACTGAGAATACCATGCTGCAGTTAAGCCTGAATACCCCACTCAGACACATTATACTCCAAGCCAACCAGTCCTTGTTGTACCCATTAATGCCGAGCGCCATGGCAGGGACCAACAAGTACCATATTTTAACGTCTTTTGGTATGACGCGGCCGGGATCTAAACCGCGACCTTCAGCACTCCAGGCGGGTGGACGCTTTAACTTCTACACCATGGAGGCGGTTGGTCACCAAGTTAACTAAGATTAAGTTGGTCACCTGTTGTGATAACTAATGTAGTGTTGGGGACTAGTTTGAGCTGGAATCCTCACACAGGACATGTTTTCAGCACACCGGCTGTATCCTACCTGTATGCCTCCTTTAGTCTCTCCAGAGCCAGGATGAGGAGCTTGGTGTCATGTTTGTATGACAGAGGAGGGAAGGGGATGGGGGAGAAGCGGCGAGACTCCAGCCAGTGGACCATGGTGGTGTAGATGGCCACAGCCTCCTCAGCAGTGATGTATGGGCCGTCCTACAACATGACAGACCACATTAGCATAAACACACCCAAATCTAAAATAATTAACTGTCTTCCAACAATACATCTTAAACATAGTTTTCAAGCTTCTAAATAGTTTTCTATCTTTTAAAAAAAATTCACTGTATCTTAAGGGACGTACAATATTATTCATTGTACTGACAACACATGTATAACTTTGTTAGGTGTTTGGTTGTTTCTTTCAAAGCAGTTACGTGCGTAATTTCATCCACCAGTCCATATGATCAATGATTCATTCCAGGCTCTAAAGAAATTATCAAAACGTACAGTCCTCTACACTGTTTCTTCATAGGACCCTCACATTGCCTGCAAGGACCCCTAAAACTAATAATTGGGGGTCACAAGTTGTGAGTCAAGGTAAAACTCTGTTGATGTTATACAAAGTTTTCTGGTTGCCTACCCGAGTACATAAATGGACACAAGCCATTTCTTACCTTCAGGTAGTTGTGCTGTCGCTCCTGTTCAGCCTTCAGATAAAGACGAGTCAAGCGGCCAAGGTTTTTCTTGCAGACAGTTTTGTCAACCTGTTGAAATCATGCAGACTGTAAACACAGGGACGCATACAAACATTGACAGACCAAGCAATTACAAACATCCAAGGTGAAGGGACTTCCATATAAACATCAACTCTGACGATCAAATGTTTACATGGTGCACTGACAGAAAAGTGTTTAGATGTCATAATCCTATGCTTGGGTTAAATATGTTTCAGGCAACAAAAGATGACCATGTTTCCATATATTTTCCCCTTAAGTTAATTATCACAAGCTCTTCAACCTTAACTGGACATGTTTGTGTGTTGCTTAACACCACACTTGACAATATTCTAGCAATATGTCTCTACCTCACAATCCAGTGATAGACATCATGAGGGGGGGGGAGGCGAAATGGGGCTTAAAGTCGTACTTGAGAATATTTCGCTCATATGATAACATGCATGCATGTGTATTATTTGTAGCTGCTTGTACTAGCCCAGACTTAAGCTGGTTTTATAGTGCCAGCTCACTGAGATACCATGCTGCAGTTAAGCATGAATACCCCACTCAGACACATTATACTCCAAGCCAACCAGTCCTTGTTGTACCCATTAATGCCGAGAGCCATGGCAGGGACCAACAAGTACCATATTTTAACGTCTTTTGGTATGACGTGGCCGGGGATCGAACGCACGACCTTCCGCTCTCCGTGCGCACGCTCTAAGCACTACACCAAGGAGGCGGTCATAGACATCATGAGAATTGAAACTCCTTATGTACTGACCGTGGCTCCCCTCCTGATTCTCTCCCTGTTGTAGTGAGCTGTGTTAGTCCACCAGTCAGCCTTTGCCTTCACAAACCTCAGGATCATGTTTTCTATAGGAGTCGGCAATCCAGGAACCTAAAAGCAACCAAAATATTAACATTCATTTTTCAGTTAAACAATAATCAAAGAATTCATTGTCTCTTTATCTCATTCCTAAAATACATTATGAAGTGGTCAGCTAATTTTTTTTTAAATACAAAATTTCAAATTTATGCATCTGGATGAGAATGTATCTATTATCACTTGTTCAAAAAGCACAGCCAGCGCATTCCATACCACGTACGCCCAGGTATCCTATCCCACTCACTAGGGAGGACTATTGAGAATTTGTGATAGCGATAGTCTATTGCAACATACTATTGAGATAGCGATAGTCTACTGTGACCAACTATTGCAATAGGGGATTTTTTCCCCTTGAATTGTCGTATTTGAAGTCATTTACCAAGTGAATGCATAGTTTATATGAAACAAAAAACAAGTTGAAGTAGTTTCTGTCTCTTTTAATAACTGATAAGAAACTTGAAACCCAGATCAAGTAAACAGTTAAAACCTAAACTTATTTTTATTTACAATTTCAAACTTCAAGTCGCATGTCGTGTTTGCCGCCATGTTTGTTGAAGAAGTAACAGGGGCAGATAACTCCAAATCAAAGTGAACGAATGTGGTACTTCCTGTATTTTGAGCTGCGGATTTATCAACAGAAGTCAATTACTAAACTATCGATAGTCACACATACTTTCGACGCACCAATAGTTTTTTGTTTCTACCATCGATTAATTGCTATTGGAGACTCAACAATTGCAATCCATCGACAGTTCGTTGCATCATTACATCACTAACTCTCACCTTCCATGGAATGTTGGCCTTCCAGCATCTCCAGGCTTCACTTAGATGCTGCAGGATGGTCCTGGCCTTGTTCTGCTTGATTCCTTCTGGCATCATGTCCAGGATGTCGTGCATTACCTGAAATATGAGTACATCTTAAAACATTTACCCAAATATGTACACACTTATTTTCTGGGTTGCAGAATCAGAAATCGATAATAATCAAAGGTCATTTTTCGCCATAATGTTACTCACGTTACTGATACTAGTCTGAAATTTATTACAGACCACTTGGATTAGACATATGAACTCCAAATTTGGACAAAATATGTACATTATCATCACAAATGAAATTTTAACAAAATAAACATAAATTGCATATTTATAATACATATCCTATCTCACGGTTTGTACCCCCTCTCTCTCTCTCATGATCGACAGCTGAGTGGAAACGAACTGTAAACAAAGTTTTGGGCCTCTCTTGTACCATTCGCCTGAACACGCCCCACTGCTCCCATTCCTGGACAGCCTTTTAGCCTCTGTGAAGTATGTAGCATGCCCTCCGGTTGAACACGTGACTAGTCTGATCACTCTCTTTCTTGTCAATCATGAGAGAGTACAAACTGAGATAGGATAAGTTTTAAAAACCATTAAACTTTAAGACTGCGACAATTTACAGGTGTGTTACTTACAGCAGCTCTCAACTCCAGATCAAAGTGACTCTCCACTCTCTGTTTTGTGACAGTCTTGGCCACACCCTTTGAGTGTCGCCCCTCGAACTGACGGGACAGCAAGTTGCCAAGCCACCGCTCCAGAAGGGTGTGATTCCACGCATGAAGAACAGCCACACCCTCCAACCTGGCGCCCAGATCCCACAGCCTGGACCCTTGCCCACTGGGCCCTGGGGAGCAACAGCAGCAGTTAGCGGACACATTTGGAAGTGAGTTAAGGAAATCAGTTCATATGAGCAATGGCCTGACTGTTGGGGTAAAGTCACACGTAGTCTGGCTTCATCCAGATGTGATGAGGATTAAAGACTGTTAAAGTAATGGGTCTGTGCATGAGGATGGTTTTACGCGCTTTTAGCAATATTCCAGCAATATCACAGCGGAGGACACCAGAAAGGGGCATCACACATTGTACCCATGTGGGGAATCAAACCCGGGGCTTAGGCGTGACGAGCGAACGCTTTAACCTCTAGGTTACCCCACCGCCCTGTGACACCAGACTGACTGACTGACTGAGTTTGGTTTTACGCCGCTTTTAGCAATATTCCAGCAACATCACGGCGGGGGACACCAGAAATGGGCTTCACACATTGTGCCCATGTGGGGATTCGAACCCGGGTCTTCGGCGTGACGAGCCAACGCTTTAACCATTAGGCTACCCCACCGCCCCCTGTGACACCAGAAGTTACAGTAATGTAACACTGTAACAACAGTGTGCACCACAATGATCCATCCTATGGAACAGAAGTTGTTTATGGGAACTTCCAGCTACCTAGGTGGCTGTCAAATAAATTACAAATAATGACTTATCTTGTGCAGTTCTCAAGATATTAGCACTTAAAAAGCATAAGTCGACACTGGTAAAACTTAAAACACAGATGCCACTTTCATCAAATTTTCCACAAGAATTTTTCAATAGACACAAGTTTTGACTTGTGAAGCTAAATGTATGTAAAATGTCTACAAAAGTTCAAAATAAAAGGAGCAGGCAGCATGAATAGTGTTCAGATTTCATATATCCTCGTTTGTTCCATTACTAAAGGTAATAGGTTACAACAGCTGCAGTGTCTACTCACTGTGTTGAACCTGTAGTAGATGAGATGTTTGAGATCTTTACACATCCGGATCTGCCTCATCAGCTTGTACTTGTATCTGTACATGCCAGTCAGCTGACCCACGTTGGGCGAACACGTACTGGATACCATCAGATAGCTGTAACACAACAACAGAGTAATGGACGGAACACATCTGGGCAGGTTAAAGTCTATCTAGAAGACATGGTCATCAATAGCAGTGTTCTGTTCCTATTTGGTTCCTGTTATTTAACTCCACCACATGTCCTGAAAACACACACCAAATTTGGTTTTCCTGTCTATAACGGTTTCAGAGAAAATCCGTCCCAATTAGGGATACTGTGCACTGCACCAAGTTAAGAAACGCATGGCAAGGGCCATAACTCTGTAACAAATTGTAACACGTTTTCCGTATTCAAACTCCATCAAGGCATTCATGTCCTGAAAACATGTACAGACTTTTCGCTATCTACATCGGTTTTTGAGAAAATCTGTCTCCATCTTGGACAGACGGATGCAGCTCAAACCTGTATCTCCCTCCCACTTCATGCTAGGGGATAATAATGGATTCATTAGTCAAAACCTCATGTCAGTGTAGAGTACAGGTAAACACAGGGTTCCTACACTAAATTGTAAAGTAAGTTCACTTATCATCCTGGGCCTAGATTTTCGAAGCTCTCTTATCGCTAAGATAGTCATAAGTGCCATACATTAACATTAACTTACGACTATCTTATCGCTAAGAGAGCTTCGAAAATCTAGGCCCTGGACTAGAAGAGCGAGTGAGTGGCGGCGGTCTGTAAATAATCGAGTCTGGACCAGACAATCCAGTGATCAACAGCATTAGCATCGATCTATGCAATTGGGATACGATAACATGTGTCAGACAAGTCAGCAAAAACCTGACCACCTGATCCCGTTAGTGGCCTCTTAAAACAAGCATGGGTTATTGAAGACCAATTCTAACCCGGATCTTGCTGGACTAGATAAAGGGGGTGCAGTAGACTGTACATGTCTAGTTCTACTTCTCTGAAACACAAGCTATCAAGACTGTTTAACGGAAAATTCCATACTGGTTAGCAGCATGTCTACAACCCCATGCTGTCCTTTGATCCTACCTGGAAGGCATCAACATTGCCCAGTCTGTACTGTACATGGCTATCCACCACAAGCTTGGTCAGACGCAGGATCTCACGACACAAGTGAAAAGCATTTCCAAAACGGGACTTCTTTCTTTCCTATTTGAAAAAAAAGAAGGCAGAACATAAACAGGAATTTCTATGTAACACAAGAACTCACTTTGTAATGCTAAAGCTCAGGAAATCAAAGAACCATTACCGAGTTCAGGGTCGGAAATAACCCATTGCCCGATGTCCGAGTCTAGTGGGTTTTTTCTGTCGGGCAAGCAAATTTGTATATCACACTGTACCGGTGTCCAGTTGACTTTCCAATGTTAATTATGTTGTTTATTTAAAAAATCAACAAGAAAACGGAGGGCATAGTGGAACAATTATCAGGGCAAGTGATTTTAAATGTGCCACTGTACCAGAGTACACTAGCAATTTTAAAGTTATTTCCACCCCTGGAGTTATATACATTATTCACAGATACAAGGGGGTTGAGCTAATGTCTTTCGTTTTCAACTAAATGATTAAAATTCCAATAAATTTATACACCATTGTCATCATTTTCCACTGCTATCTGGGATTATTCATCAATCAAATTCATCAGACTCTTCACCATATCCCATTAATTTCGACATGGTTTATCTAGATATACTTCAATTAAAATTTCCCAGTTAGAATTAGACATTTGTCTTTTCCTCAGAAGTTATGAAAATATGCATACTGAAAAATTCAATAGATTATTTTCAAAATTTACCTGCCATGTGCAATTAGTTTGGGACAAAGAAAACCCATCATCTATGACAACTCACCATTTAAGGAATCAACCACCCTTTTCCCCAAAGAATTGCTGTACAGCAGTTGTAGCTCACTTACTTAAACCTAGACCTAACACAGACAAATCCCCAAGCCTTGTGGAGTCATATCAAACAGTCCATTGGCATTACCTTGGTGGTGAGGGTCTTCACTGGCTTCAGATTAAAGTTGTAGTCCAGATGAAGATAGTTGAGATTTTTACGATGGATGAGGAGGTTGAGCATGTTGTAACCTTGACGACAAACCTGCAAGCCAACCTCAACCCAGTCCAGCTGTGTGGTCTGGAAAAACTTTGTAGCTTTGAAGGATCTGAACAGGTACCTGAAACACAAAACTTAAATATGAGAGGGTTTGAAGATACACCTAGTCACACCTGTGAAGTGACCGAGCATGGTCTTATACAATATCTATATTATGGCAGGGAGCACAAAAAAATGGTTTTAGTGGAATCAAACATGGCCCTTCTGCTGATGAGCAAACATTTTACCCACTGGACTATTCACTACCTTGGAACATGACAAATGAGTGAGTGAGTTTGGTTTTACGCCGATTTTAGCAATATTCCAGCAACATCATGGCGGGGAACACCAGAAATGAGCTTCACACAATGTACCCATGTAAGGATTCGAACCCGGGTCTTCGTCGTGACGAGCGAACGCTTTAACCACTAGGCTACCCCACCGACCCGAACATGACAAATGACATTCACAAATTGAATATATTGGAATGAAACCTTGGGTCTCAATATACAATGAAGTTGGTGGGTGAGCAATTTGTTTGAAGGTCAAATCAGGCATATCACAGATATGCAGGTATTAAACCAACTATAGCCAATTGACACGGAACATTGACATTTCTACAAGATGGTATGGTACAGATACTAGCACATTAAATGTTGTGACTTACCTCTTCTTCTGGGCTTTGGGTGGCTTGTGTTTGAGGGCATTGAGAACATAGTACTTGAGCAGCTTCTGGTAGGACACTCTCACCTTCACTGGCATACCGGCAGGACAGTGCTCTCTGTACCTGAAGGAGGAAATACTCAACAGTTAGACGATATTACCCATCTCCCCCTTTCTTAATGAGCATTCAAACAAAATTCAAAGTCTTTGCAAAGAGGTATTTTGGCTCACACAAAATCAGCAAAACACACTTTCACTGATAGATTCAGGGATGGCAGCATGAAAATCTATTTTCAGCTGAAAACTTAATATTGTGTCATCAAATGGGGGGTTTGAATTGATCAATTTGAGGTGAGGTGAGGTGAGGTGAGGTGATATTGGGTTTAAAGTCATGCTTGAGAATATTTCCCTCATATGACGACGTGCATGCGTATGTGCGGCTGCTTGTACTAGCCCAGACTGAAGCTGGTTTTATAGTGCTAGCCCACTGAGATACCATGCCTCAGTTAAGCATGAATACCCCACTCAGACACATTATACTGACTCCGAGTCGACCAGTCTTTGTTGTACCCATTAATGCCGAGCGCCAGGCAGGGACCAACAAGTACCATATTATAACGTCTTTTGGTATGACGCGGTCGGGGATTGAACCCACGACCTTCCGCTCTCCCGGTTGGGACGCTCTAACCATTACACCACGGAGGCGGTCTTGATCAATTTGAAATAAAATGGGCAGAAATCTAAGGATCAGCAGAAAATTGTCTTCCCTGTAGATTTTATTGGTCAGTCAGTAATAAAGAGGAAGTGATTGCTGTTTAATGCTTGATCAGAATCTCACATCTATGACAAGAACATTCCGAAAACAAGATAAAAAAGATCTAGAATGAGCATGATGACAAGAAACATTTCAGTTGAACTTCATTCCAAATTATCAACAAGCTAAACATTAAAACAATGAATCACAAACACAAGCAACTTCCTACCAGTTTTTGACAATCGGAACATCCATTGCCCGTCTGCTCCTTCCTGACCGGAGGTTGAAAGGTCGAGGTGCCCACAGCAGAGCAATGCCATTGGCTGTGTTGTCAGTGTACAGGGGGGTTTCAGCCAGGAATGGCTGTACAAATTCAGGCAGCTCAAACTCTTCATCATCATCAGGCAGAGGCTCTGTACCCTAAGAGAGGAGGATCTGTTAATATCTCACTGATCATTGGAAACCATTAAAATCATTGTGCGCTAAGAGATTACGAATAACAATAAAGCTGGCTTTGTTATGCAAAATAGGTTTATAAGATTTTGGGTCCAACTTATCGAAAACAAAAGCCATTTTATTTCTAAAACTTACATTTAGTGATATATAGTTCAAGGTATCTCTGTACATTAACTGCTAATGGATGTGATTTACTTCATGCAAAAACTTTGGGTTAGACAAGACTGGAGCTGACTTTCATGAAGAAAGAAAGGAAATCTTTTGCCATTTCCTTCATTTGTACTTAGGAAGGTATAATGATCTGTAGGGAAAATCTCAATCTTAATTCACCTTCCAGACACAATTTTAAATTGAATTTCAAATCTGTCACTTATAAAGTAAAATAGTAAATGTCATGCTGCTTAAGGTCATGACTTTCACAAGATTGACAGTATCAGAATAAAGTGCACCATTTGGAAATGTCTTGTTAATCATGGTGGTAGCCAAAAGCTCCACAACTCCTGCATTACCTTCACTGTGTTCCTGTGTGAGATTGGATTAATGAGAGGATCAAAGTAGAACGCCGGCAAGTCAGGGTCCTCCGTCTTGATGAAGACAACATTTGGGGTATGGTACCTAAAACAGCCATTATCATGTTGTTTTTGAAACGTAGAGAATACTGGGCAACTGCTAACATAGTTAATCTACATGGTTCACACAAAACTTGAGCCATAAAGTTGTACTACACGTTCAGCAGGTGGCTGCACAGACTCAGTGCTGCCAACCAATATACCATGCAGCAGGTCTGATATATCATGACTTGACACAAGGAATCATGGACTAGCTTCATGCCTCCTTCCATGTCTCATGAAATGACAAAATTACTGATCACACAATCAACATGCTCAAAGCTTTCACCAAACAATTTGGGAGAATTGAAATTTTAATATAAATTGTATATTTATATACTTATCCTATGCACTTCTCTCTCTCTTGATTCGACACTGGGTGAAACCATGTAAAAAAATTTCCCTAGGCCTCTCTTGTCCATCCGCCCAAGCACTCCATGCTACCCTCATTATAAGACAGCTTCCTAACTCTCATGCAAAGCATGCGGCATGCACCACTAGCTGCCCAAGTGACTATCTCCGAATCATTATTCTCATTCTTGGAGCCACTGGATAATATCCATCTTGGAGAACCTGCATAGCGGAGGGGATGGGTGGGAATCCGTCGGTCGGACGGCGAGACGCAGATACCCTGTGTCTTGACAATGCGAACAGCAGGAACTGTGTAGACTGGAAACGACTGTAGATAGCGATGCACAAGGTAGGCCTGTTACGCATGCACGCAACTCCTATGCTTGTGCTGAGTTCTCTTGAACTCCTTTGTCTTACTAAGCACAACGTCTCCCAGGGAGATGGGTGCTCCCGAGTGATGTGGTGTTCGGCCGCAACCTCCGAAGAATGGCGCAGCTCAGCAAGAAAGGATGTCACTTTGCCACGATTTTCAAGGTACCCCCGTAAATTAAAGTCGGTTGACAATAATTGGGCCAGGCCCTGCTTCGAGAAGACCCCTACAGGCACTGACCAGGGGCGGGTGGAAGAGAAGCACAACCCCGGGAACTCCTAGTTTTAACGTTCAGTCCCGGGACAGCATCAAATTGACACTCACTCCTTTGCATAAGCTTAGTCAAAGGATGTGCCCAGCAACTTCGGAGTCGGAACGCAACGAAATCCACTGGAATTCGTGAGTGTCACACTTCACTGACGTAATTGCTCCGTGGAGTAGAGGACAGTAAGCGTGAATGTCTGCATCACCGTATTCCAATGCCTTGGTATAGAAGCAAAGTGAAGTGGTTCTTAAACCCATAACATGAGAACAGTGATTGAGATCCTGTTCAACTTTGTTCCATATGTAGAAAGAAGCAGTAACAGGCAAGCGGAACTCTGCCAGGCTCCTTAGGTCAACAAACCAACTTCTCGCTGGTCAGGAAGTGAACAACCAAAAGCAGTAGAAACTTGTTGGTGGTCGAGTGCGTAGAAGAGGAAGTCCCATGCTGACGAGAAGACGATGTCGTCGGAGGTGACTTCGATCGAAGAACCGATCTCAACGAAATAGATGGAGGCGTTGCTTAATTGAATGCAAATGAGTCACAGAATGGCGTCTCGGCAGTGAAGTCGACCTACCAGGTATATCCAGTGAACAAATCCGAAGAATAATAGGAGCCTGGTCCAAACTACTCAGTGAAAGCAGCGTCTGTGCTGAAGAGACATAACTGTAGGATCCAACTAAGTTTTGAGAAATACACAGATGATCCGGAGAAGGTCATTCCGTTGAATACCGCTTGGAAGAAAGCCGTATCGGCGAAAGTCGGTTCATTAGAGTGAAGTCTTCCTTTTCGGCGAACGTTGATTCAACGTGGCAGGCTTCAGCGAAGCAGAAGGTCGAGGTAGCTGGACGCAAGGAACACTTCTTTTCGCTGAATGGGAAGGAGACGATGAAGTAACCACTGACAGGCGTTGAGGCAAGGTAGACTGATTCCTCTTACTACTGGATGAACGACGAGAGTGGGAACGGCTTCTGCACATGCGCTCTGCGCAGTCAGGCGTAGAGATCAGCTGATTCTTGTCCGAAACAGATAAGCCAGGTTGCCTAGATAACTGGTCCAGAGGGAGAACGAGAGACAGAGAGCGTAGTTCGAAGTTCGTAGTTCGAAGTTTACATCGTTCCACTCAGTGTCGAATCAAGAGAGATAAGTGCATACCGTGAGATAGGACAAGTTTAAAAATCAGAAAACTCAAAACCACTGCTAAGTTGAAATGAATATCTATAAAAATCAGTTAATAAATCAATATTTAAATGCAATTGCAGTTAACCACCAATTTTGACAACATTTTTAATGTAATGTGGACCTGACAATAAAAACAACAGGATAACAACAGTAAATGACGAACCAGCTATACTGGGGACTCACAGTAATTTACTTCATTTAACTCAGGAGAGTCAATTACTAAAGTAAATGAATGTTGTTTAATGCCACAGTCAACACCTCTAACGAGTAAATAAATAAATTTGGATAAGAGAAACAAGTGATTCCATTATCCGGTTTATACCGGACTTTGACCGGTACAAAGTTGGAGTGTCCGGTAATTTCAAAGGCTGTCGGTCATCGTGTCCGGCAAATTTTAAAATCAATTTTCTAATTACCTCTGTCAAGTTTATTTCTCCTCGAAAAAAGATTACATTTTCACAATGACATCAATGTGTTGTCAAATAAGAAATAGCAGTTTTGGAAAACCCCAGGCTAAAAATAGCAGCATTGATGCATGGCCATACCCTCTACATTTCTGATTGGTTGTCTCACGCACAATGAAAAGCGTGATCACTTGATCGGTAAATTTTACAAATGACCGGTATTTGAAATGCAAGTCGGTCACAATGTCCAGTTGTAAAAAAATGCCAGCATAAACACTGTAAACGCATATCTTAACAAGGCTAAAACTTTTTCCTGAATGCTATCCTTTCAGAACAATCATATTTTAACAATGCCATTTGATTTAGCCGTGACATTGTCATTATTACAAGGAATTTCAAACTGTGGCCATATCATCAACCTTAACAAACACTGCTCCCTCCTGTGTACATACCATGACAGATGCACCTGGAATGGGATGTTGTTGAACAAGTAGGGGAAGGCAATTCTGTACTCTGTTCTCACTGGCTGCCGGATGATGATCTTGTTGATGTCATTGAACTCATTCCAGTCCTCATCACTGCAAAACAATTGTTTTCAAACACATAAGAAAACATATCTCAAACAGCAAATTTCATGACAGATATAGACTCACAGATTTCTAAGTTCATGTTACATATTTATTACTAATGTTATGGCTGTATTGTTTTATCTCTCTAACTAGTTTGAGCATAGAATGAACATTTCTCAAAGTGCCTGCCAAGGGCTCAAGGTTTGGAATTATGGATAATTCCCTGCACCACCAGTCTGAACCAAGAGTAAAACATTTACTTACTGCATGTCCTTATCTTTGACCAGAGGCTCAAACTTGGGTCCACCAGGAATAGCCAGGTTGAGAGCTTTGGCTGTGAAGAAGGACTTGAGGTCAAACAGATAGAAGTAGTTCCTGTCGACCAGATCAGTGAGCAGCTGATTGGCCAGTCGATACAACACAGACAGCTGGGGTAGAGTCAGGTTCCACTTCCTGTATGTTGTCCCATTCACATGTCTGGAGGAAAAAGGAGCACTGACAATAAGTAAAGCAAATACAAAAGTGACAATTTAAACCACAATCACACATAGAAACCATCAAAAACATTTAGAACTGCAATGCCAGCTGTCATAATAGAGCATATCTAACTATTCATAACCACACATTTCAATTTCCTGACTCTTTTAGAACTGACATGGAAAAGAGAACCACAATCCTAATTTCTAAAAGTGAAGGTGCATAGTTTTAAGCTTCATGGTGATTGAATGAGTGAGTTGGGTTTTACACTGCTTTTAGCAACATTGCTATCACGGGAGCCAGACATTCCATGGCAATATAGGCTACCCCACCGTTCTTTAAGCTTCAATACTGAGACTCCAATATTCCAGCAACATCACACATGGGCTTCACACATTGTACCCATGTGGGGATTCGAACCCGGGTCTTAGGGGTGACGAGCCAACGCTTTAACCATTAGGCTACCCCACCGCCCCTTAAGCTTCAATAAACAATAGTCACATCATATCATGGTGCAGAACACCTTGTACTTCTCAAACGCTACCAATACAGGAATATAATGATTGAAAAGAGAGTGACCAGCTGAAGATTTTAGCATCTACATGAACCTGTCACTGACAGTACCATCAGGTGTGTCTGGGGAAGATAAACTTTCTAAATGTCATATATCTCTCAGACTCCAGGTGACCACACAGACAATCAGATATATGCTTGTCAAGATTTGTCATCACAGAGATATACAATTCTAAAACACCCACCAGACCCTGAATAAAATGGGTCTTTGAAGACATGTTAGTATTGTTACAAGACAGGGGTGGAAATAACTTTAAAATTGCTAGTGTACTCAGGTACACTGGCACATGTAAAATCACTTGCCCTGATACTTTTTCCACTTTAAAATCCGTTTTTCTATGTGCCATTTCTTAAATAAAAACATACGGTTTAATAATGGAAAGTCAACTGGACACAAAGTACAGCATGATATACAAATCGAGAAAAATAACAATGACAGCAAAAAAACACTGGACTGGGATCATTTTGCTGAAAAATAATGACATATCTCCCTGGACCCCAAAAATTTGAAAGAACAAATCATCTGACAGTTACTTAAAGTCCAACTACATCCCCCACATTACATGCTGAGGGAATAATAACGCTACTTACTTGGAGTCAATGAGTGGCTTGTGTTCGTACAGCCAATCCCCGACATCTTTGTCTTCATCTGGGTCCAGATCCATCTGAATTGCCTCCAAAGGTTCCACATCCAAGACGTTGTCAGCATAGTCTAGAGGGGGCTCCTCATCATCAAAAGGTGGGAACCTCATCCGTTTGAAGTGACGCCGATCACGTTTCTCTCTTCTCATCATGATCCACATGGTTCTAAGCAATTACAGATTAATCAACATTAGTTTCAGGATTAATCAACATTAGTTTCAGGATTAATCAACATTAGCTTCAGAACAACTCTTTACAATTGGTATACAGTGGAAGCTCTCAAAACCGGCAGCCCTCCAGTCCGGCATGCTCTCAATATCGGCACTAGAATTTGGTCCCGGCAGAAGCAAGTTATTTTATGATCATTTACATGCCCTCTAATCTGGCGTGAGCCTATTCCGTATTTCGGCACAACAAGACTGCCCAATTGACTGTTTGTACAGTAATTAACGCTCTCAAAACCGACATCGGGTATCTCGGCTCTCCTGTTGATTGGCTGAACATGTATTAACAACACAGTTGATTACCATCGGCATTAAGCTCATTAATGTTGCCTGATAAAAGGAGTATGGTTATGGATTAGGCCTAAGTAGGTGAGGTGAGGTATTATAAATTAATTGTGTCACAATTTGTCAGTCGCTCACAGTGTCAACATGGCTAGACCAGTCAAGCAGGCTAGATTGGAATTAACTCTTGAACAGAAAATTAAGACACACAGAAGATCATTCTCAGGTTGAAATGGGAGACGTTCTCTAAACCGACACGCCCTCTATACCGGCATTTTTTGCCGGATCCAACAAATGCCACTTTAGAGGGCTTCCACTGTATTAAGATACGTTTTAATAAGAAATCTGATCACAGTCACCTAATTCTACCTTCTGTATGAAGACGATCAGAAATTTCTTTGACAACATAACAGAATTACCCTTGAAGGATACAATGTAACTTTGAGACAACACCTACCCCCATTGTGCAATATACACCGGTTCAATGACCCAGGGTATCTCGTTGACAAATGTGATGGCGCCGGTGATGTGGTAGAGGACACTGACGTCACGTATCTGCTCCCATGGCATTGGCATGTTCTCCATTAGTTTCATCACTGCATGCGGCATGTACTTCAGGGCACTGGCAACCAATTAAATTATATTTTTCAGAACAATGTTGCACACATCTTCATCACTACAACCTGTAAATGATGGTCTTGGACAGAGGTACATATAAGCTGCGTATCTGCGTAAATTATGCAAATATTTATGTGAAAACTCAATTCCTATTAAGTCTATTGCATACAAGTATGCTTGAATTTTTGTAAATACTCGATAAATGTGATCTTACATGCGTACACAAATGTCAAATCTTAGCTCACGTACCGGTGGATAGATAAAATAACAGGTATATTGAGAGGTTCTATTTCAGGACATGAACTTAGCAACTTGCAATCTTTCTTATCGTTTCTCACATTACAGATCAAATATAAATAACAAACACAGCATTTAAACTTTATTATTATGTTTTTAAAATTAATGGAAAATGGCAAAATACCCAATTGAGTTTGAATGAGGTGGGTACAATATATTTGGTTACTCAAAAGAAAATAAGGATACGCAATTGAGATGAACACAAGCGAGTACATAACTCAATGACCCAAAAAGTTATCTGTAGCTCTGCTTGGATGAACCAGTTACTGAAAGTCCTAGCAAATGTCAAGGCTTATCTGTGGAGGATAAACTCTAAATGTCAGATATATCTCTCAGACTCAAGGTGACATCACAGACAATCAGATATATGCTTGTCATGTTTGTCATCACTGAGATAAACTCATCGAGGAACAAGGTGACCGAACCAATCACTGCATATGACAAACATAGGTTGCAGTCTTCTTATTCTAACCCACAATGATTATTGATATGAACTCACATTAAGGATATTGACAGCACTCTTCAGAGAGGATTTGACACACAATCAGTTAAGACATTCATTGATGCCACTGTTTCTCATTAATCATCTCTCTCAACAAGCACAGGTTTCAGAGGACAGATTGTCACACAAAATCTAAAAAAAGTCCAGGGCTGGCTAAAATGGCCGATAAGCAGAAATATTGTCGATATTAAACAATATTAATGATTATCGATGTGAAAATTGTGGCATTAACTTTGTGAAAGAAAAGAGTTTTAATTTTCTCACATAATACACAAATTTAGGACTTATTTCATGGTCTGCTTCTAAATTATGTTCAAGATGCTGTTTTGTTAATAATCCATCACAAGTCACCAGTGATGTGAAACACATTCATTTCTTTCAGACATTTTTGGCCCATCTGCTCAAAGTTGCATCTCCAATTTTTATCAATAATCGATCAATACTTAGTTATCGATTATTAATCTCTATGAATAATATCGAGACCCAGCCCTACAAAAGTCTTCAGTTGTTTCTATGGAGGACAGTCATACAACCTCAAATTTGAAATTCTATTCCAGTTTATCAATGGAGGTGAGGTGAGGTGAAATTGGGTTTAACGTCGTGCTTGAGAATATTTCGCTCATATGACAACATGCATGCGTGTGTATGTGCATGTGCGGCTGCTTGTACTAGCCCAGACTTATGCTGGTTTTATAGTGCTATCCCACTGAGATACCATGCCGCAGTGAAGCATGAATACCCCACTCAGACACATTATACTGACTCTGAGCTGACCAGTCCTTGTTGTACCCATTAATGCCGAGAGCCAGGCAGGGACCAACAAGTACCATATCTTAACGTCTTTTGGTATGACACGGTCGAGGATCGAACCCGCGACCTTCCGCTCTCTGGGCGGACGCTCTAACCACCACGCCATGGAGGCGGTCAGTTTTATCAATGGAGAAATCAGTAATAGATCAGTTGTTTCCATTGAAGACAGTTACACAATGACAAATTTTGTTATATAACAATAAACAAACCATTTTCTGACACCACTCTGTCATCTTCAAAGAGAACATTATTTTAAGTGAGGGCAGTGCATATAACAAAGCAAATCATAGAAACTTGATGTGTCACAGTGTATAAACTCACCCTAAATACACTCTCTTGTCATGTCGGAACTTCCTGTTGGTCATGTCCCCGTGATCCCGGATAATCTTCCGCACATGTTCTGGGGGCATGTCTTCCTTCTGGGCATCAATAAAGCCAAACTTTCTTTTCTCAGCATATCTCTTTGATTGAAGCTGTTGCCATTTACGAGCTGAAGGAATAAAAAAATACCTAAAACTGCTGCTGTCATCATCATCAATGTATTAACTGTCGATGTAATACATTTGATTTATGCGATTTTATTTGTTTCGTTACTAGAGTGGTCGACACTGACAGTGTTTCAAAGTACATAATAAAAATATTGTTGGTTGATTTTCAATTATTTTCAAAACAAGGCCATTACACTTTATTTCTCTTCCAGAAGCCCTGAAAATACATCATGCTGTTTAACTACGGTAAAGTTACCAGTGTTTGGTAAATATTTTAATGCATCATTTCTTTATACCTGTGTATCATATATGTACGACTGAAGAAAGGTCACAGATAGCCTAACTTAAAGTAACACCTTGGCGAGTTATGTGACTGGAACCACATCACTGTTATTTAAAGTACCAACCATCAAACAATATCTTACCCTTCTCTTGCAATTTCTCCTCCGTCATGTAGTCTGGCACTTTAGGTTGTTGAGGCGGGGGAGGTTGGGGAGGGTGTGGCATGGGTGGCTGCTGCTGTGGGGGAGCCATAGGAACTACTATCTGCTGCAACACTGGCTGACTGATCAAGAAGGGCTGGCCTCCAGGCCCTATAACAGTATAGGGGAAGGCCATCCTGGTAGTTTAGCTTCTGAAACAAAAGTTCACATGTTCAGTTAAAAGGGAATTTTGAATTTTGAGGTATGTATATTGTCAAATCTACACACATTTTCCGTCAATCAAACCTTTTAAATCACAACAACATGTATCTGATTGTAACTGCTGACAGCTGAAGAAGCTTTATTCATTGAATTAGAAGGAAAAAGATTGAAAAGCAGATGGGAATATTTGCCACTGGTCATATTTATGTGTGTTCTTGTTTGATTGTCAGTCCAGGAGTACTGCACACTTTCTCAGATTAATTAGCGCTGCTGGGGTTCCCTAACCCTAGGGATCGTAAAGGGTGGCATACCCTAACCCTAAGGATCATAAAGGGTTGCATACCCTAACCTTGCACTATACCAGGAATACGAGTTTATTCATATGAACTATCCCTAACCTAAAGGGCATTCTAGCCGTCAATCCATATTTACATTGGAAAAAAACATTCTGTCATGCATGAGTAAATAATCAGTGTGGCAATTATGATGTTTCATATAATCTTATTTTGACATGTCTGTATGTGAAACATAACACCAAATCGATGTTACAATAATCATAATGCTGAACAATCTCGATTAGTCCCAAATTTTGTTATATATGTCTCTGGATGAAGATAAACATGTATATACCTTTTCACTGTAAACCTGTTTGGTTTTCATTATATTTCAATGATTAATGACAAAGAAATAACAATAAAGTTATCTTACTGACATTAAACAAACAATGCCAATGGATGAGTTTGGGGGATTAGTGGTCTTCATTTTAGTTGCTTGCAAAGAGGAAAATGCAATCTGAACATACAAAATATGCATGATAGATGGAAAAGGCGTGTGGGTGTTAACTGCCGCAAACCGTTGGCGTCCTCTTCAACATTAAACATTACAAATCGACATGCAGCCAAATTAACAACAATGATCAACAAACACGTTGGGAATCTTTGCACACAGAACAGATACATGTATACCAATGAAATAGTTATGTGAACATGTAAATGAATGCAAACAGGTTGATCTCCAAATGAGAATAACTAAATGCTTGCTTAGAGCTTACCTACGTTTCCTTATGAACTGTCTTTCAAAACTTCGTTCGATTATTAAAGTTTCGTCCGCTGCACGTTTCTTATACGCGCACAAAGATGGACGCGACGTGCAGTTTACGTAAACCACGTGACTTGCATGGATTGTACAAAAGAAGAAATCGCATTTTGTAGCGATATTATTCGGAAAAGGGGTGGCCATTTTCTTTATCCTTTCATATTCCAAACCACTTCTTGCCTGAATAATATATGTGTTCACGTTGTATAGACTACTCATTTAGAAAAGCCTAGAACATTACTCTTGAGTTGAAGAATTTCTATCCTATTCTGCAACATGAAATCAACTGTTGATTTTTGCAATACCAAGAGCAAATAACTCTATGTTTTCCATTTACCCGGATACGACCGAATATTTTAATTCACTAAACAACACACGTCCATTTCGGTGAAAATAATCATGACAATTTACTGAAAAAGCAAATGTTTGAAGTAGTACATTATCATTAAAAATCCATGAATTTTCATATTAGTAACCTTCACATATCATATAACTAAATACAAAATGACCGTGATTTAAGGTGTTAATCTTGGAAATACAGATAAAGGTTCAGAGGTCCCTTGGCTAATCTCTTGTTTATTGTTGATGTTGATCTTATTGTTCATATTGAGGGTAAGGCAATACTCATTGATAATGACAGCATGCTTCTAGGTAGGTTTTATTTTGCATATGTACACAGATATATTGATTTGCATAAAAAAATCTCTAAAACAAATCCATGAAATTGAAAGATTATATGGTAGAACACACTTAAACAGGTCAGTAGATTATATGTGTAATTTAATGGCTAGATAAGTGAATTGTTAAGAAGACAAGTCATGTCTGTGCGTGTGTGGCATGTGGTCTGTTGTCATAAATATATGTAACAGCAGTTGTCAACCTGAATTTATTACTCTTTATGTTTATTTAATTGACAAACAATATGTACACACATATACATATATATATATATATTTTAATTATTTAATTTTTATATTTGAAAATATTTATTTCCTGAGTACTTTTGACAAATAAGGCGATACAGCCAGGGGACTGTAAAGCCTTCTACAAAGTTGTTATAGAGGTGAGTGTTGAACAATGGGATACACCTGGATTGGTTTCTTTTAAAAAAAGACACAACAACACACTACAACTTATTCACTCACCAATCACTCATATAATGTTGAAACAATTACAAAACATTTTGACACTTTGGGGTTCAACATTATCAAGACTAACTACTTGACCATCAAAGGCAATTAGAAAACAATCAGAAAGATCACTTGAAATTTGCAAGATCATGATATAACATCCACTTTCAAAAAAATTATCTTCTTCGCTTTCACTAAATGATATATTCTTTTTGATAAGATACCTATTATGTACATATTGTTTAATGTGTTTAAAACTAAGAGTAATTTTTAATACTTTACATTTATAGATGAAAAATTTACCTAACAATAATAATAGATAAAAAATATTATCAGTATATATGTTTTTTCTCATTCCAAACACAATAAGTCGTAGATCAAAGTTGATATGTTGATATACATATGTTTATATATTATTGTTCATGGACTCATGATGTTGATTGTATCGCTAAAACGATGCACCCATTTTACTGTCTTAGAGGTTTTAAATATCGTCTCTCATGTAAAACCCTACAAACAATGTGCAAACAATTTATTTTCCAAATTTTCGATTATTGTTGTCACATCTGGGACAATTGTACCAAACAGCAAGCACTTACACTTGAAAAACGTATTCTTCATGCACTTAGAACTATTTGGGGTGGTGTTCACATTATGAGTCATAAAATTTTTTATTATAAGACAAATTTCCAACCACTATGCACGTGAAGAAACATCCAAAAACTAACAATTTTTTAATAAAATTAATAACATTTTAACTCCAAAATATCGTTCCTCCTAAGGTATCTGACACTACAAACTACAATTTCCGAGGCTGTTTCAAACTTCAAACTACAGATTTAAAAAGTGCAAATTATGCCAAGTCAGTTCTCCCAGATACAGTAGAATTGTGGAATTAAAATGTATTTTTATGCTGAAAGATATTCATTACTATACAGCTCTAATGGATCTTCTAAAGATGATCTTGAAATATTTGAATCTATCCATTCTTTCATTGTACTATCAGGCAGATTTGTGTTGTAAGTAGTTAAAACGAAATTGCACTAACTAGTACTTTGTGACACTTATAGTTCTAATGTTATAGGCTATTGGTTGTTTGTTTGTTAATTACATGTTTTTCTCCACATGATTGTTATATTAATACCTTATTTGCATCCCAGAGCTGTATTGAGATGAGGAAACATACTGCTTGTTTTCCAATCCGGTTACACTTTTTTAAATAAATGTGTTTAAACCATTTATATATGTATATATATTTATAACATGACACATGTCAATTTGAAATGTATTTCCTTGCTTTGAGTTACTTTCTCAAACACGTGTTTACTATAGTGAGTGAGTGAGTTAAGTTTTATGCCGCTTTTAGCAATATTCAAGTAATATGACGTCGTTGAACACCAGGAATGGGCCATATATGTAGGGAACCAAACCAGTGTCTTCGGCATGACAAACAAACGCTTTAACCACTGGGCTACCCCACCACCCTGTTTTTATAATATACTACTACTACCACTGCTGCTGCTGTTACTACTACTACTACTAGTAGTAGTACTATAGTATGACCAGAAATTATTGAGAATTTTAGGAATATGTTTAATTGGATTTCTAGAATAAACAACCTTGACCAGCTATCAAGTGCTTGGTTTCATTCAAGAGAGACAACTCCATTAATCCTTTTCATTAGTTTGTGAAGAGTTATCCCCCTTTGTTTACTTGCTAGCAGACGACAATTTCAGTGATCCTCAGTATGGATGATTTAGAGAAGAGGAAGTTGATTTCAGAGTATTATAACAAGGACATCAGATCAGCTAAAGTGATTTCAAGCAGAACAGGCATCCATTTGTCCACTGTTTATCATGTTTGAAAAATATTGCAAATGAATATGGCATTGAGCACCAGGGAGGCGCAGGTAGGTCCAGAAACTTGACTGTCGGTGACAGCAGGAGGCTTGGTATTCTTGTTTCTAAAAACAAACGAAAGAGTTTAGAAAACTTAAGGCTGGATATGATTGATAGAGGAACTGTGGCTGTCGGTAAGGAGACAATTAGAACTGCGCTGCATGCAATGGGTTGGCAGAAAAGCCGAGGAATTCCATCACCGATCATGAAACCTGAACAAAAGGAGCGAAGGATGAACTGGTGCTTACAGCATAGAAATTTTAACTGGGACAATGTGATTTTCTCAGTTGAAAGTTCTGTGTGGCTGTTTCCTAATACACTGAAATTCTGGACCAAACAAACTGAGAAACCTTTGTATCAGCGCCCAAAGTACAGTCCGAAATTTAACGTGTGGGGTGGCATATCTGTGTTAGGGGCAACGCCCCTCTGTGTATTTGAAGGGAATATAAACAGTGAGCAGTACACAGATATATGCTCGAGGGACATTTACTTCCATCTGCTCATGTGTTCTATGGAAATGTTTGGATTTGCCAGCAGGACAACGACCCAAAACATCGTTCAAAGCATTCACAGGCCTGGTTTCGGACCCAAAATATGACATTATTAGATTGGCCAAGCTGTAGCCCTGACCTAAATCCAATAGAAAATGTTTGGGGACTTATGAAGGAAAGTGTCAATAAGAAAAATCTGACAAATATTGCTGAAATGAAAGAAGAGGTGGTCCGATATTGGGACAGCATGGACCACGACTTTCTAACTTCTTTGATCAGTAGTATGCCCCGCTGCATTGAAGCCTGCATTGCTGCCCATGGTGACTTGACAAAATACTAACTGTTCACCTGTCTTTGAATCTGGAGTTATGTTCTGCTAATATTCACATTAATACGTGAGTAATGAGTGAAAAAAATATTAAAAATTACAATCTTTAAATTGTCAATAATTTCTGGTTGTACTGTACTACTATTACTAATACTACTACTACTACACTAAAATGGATACACAATGCCAGTTAGAAAGTGGTCAAATGCCATTTCAGAAAGTGGTCAAATGCAAAATATGTAATATCTGGAGATTTCACTTTCATTAATGGGTACAACAAGGACTGGTCGGCTTCGAGGAGTCAGATTTGAGTGGGATATTACTTCAGCGGCATGGTATCTCAGTTAATCCCCATCTGGGCTAGTACAAGCATTTGAACTGACACTGTCAGAATGAGGCACCTAATTGCCAGCACACAAAGTCAGTGATCTAACCCACTCAGCCACCACATCTTCCACAACAATTCAGGAACTCTAATAACAAATTTAACATCTAACATAAATAATAGTAGTTCAGATGAAATTCGTCTCTACAGCCAGACCAATTTTATTTCATGTTTTACGGATTTTTTTCCTCAGAAAACCTAAAGGCCGGAGATAATGCAAAAACACAAAACAAAAAACAACATCACCAGTCATAGTAATATTCCTTTTAAATGCTATACGTATTTACTTTTGGCAATTTATGAAGTGTATATGGGGCAAAAAAAACAGTCCAAAAAGAGTTTCTTGTTAGTTTACATTTTTGGCCAATAAAAACATTATGATTTATAGTTTGAGCGGGGAAAATTAAATATTATATTTTGTCTTATTCTTGAAAAAATACAACCGGCGGATCCATAAAACAAGAAATAAAATTGGTCTGGCCTAAACTAGCTAAAAATTATCTAAATACTATGCAATGTAGTTGTGAGAATCGATGGTGGTGTCCAATGCTACAATCCAATAGACTGTAATATCACATACCTCTTTCAAGCAGTGATAGTTTTACTTGTTTTGATAGGTGGGTATGTCCATGAAACAGGTGTTGTAGCTAAATATATATTAAAAGTGGAAGTTACTGGTGCATGATAATGTGTTTGTGCACAGTCAACGACATCTGATGAGCAATGGGATTCCTCAAACATGGAGGTGTGTTCTTTGTGTCATTTTACCAAGTTAACTATGGTGCAACTGCATCGATGTTTTGTCACAATATCTTTCGTTGGTTTATTTTAGGAAGTTATTTTTTGAGGGACAGACATATAGCTTGGAGCCCTGTATTCTGAATGACATGTTCAATGCATTTATGGAGATCCAATGTACCTACCCTTAAATCTGAGAAAAATATAGCATAAATGTTACTTCAAACTTTATGCTTGACCAGATATGTCCAAAATCTGCTTCCTTGACAGCTTGTTTTGCTTGAAACGTTTATTTTCAGAGTTACTTGTAGAAACGGAATCAAGAACTGTATCAAAAACTGTATAGCCTTCTTAGGATAATAGCCTCAGACTTTTGCATGTATTTTCATTAAAACATATAATTGAGATTTCCCTTAGAAATGAAGGCACCCTTGAAATTCATTTGTAAATTTTCCAATGTCTGTGTATCCACACATTAACATGTGTCACCTACTAAGCTTGCTTTTTAACAAAGCACTTATCATAATAATAATAATGTGTCCATTTATATAGCGCGCCTCACTCCACACCAGGTATGCCCACAGTGCTAACAATGAATAGCACAGCACATTATTACCCTGGATAACCAAAGCTGTTATGTGCAAGAAGGTTATAGTCACATGACTTATCCCACCGGGTACCCATTTTCTGCTGGGTGAGCAGAGACAATTTTGAACAAACTCACTTGCCTAAGGTGAGACCACAAGTCAGGATGCAAGCTGCAAAACACGGTCACCCATCCAAGGACTCTCGTTGCTCAACGTTGCTTAACATTGCTTAATTTGCTTAACTTTACCTGATTTGACCTGAGCTCTGTGCTCAAGACCACCACACTCAGCAGTATTCCAGCTATGTGAAAGCAGTTGAATCTATACTGGACAATCCAGTGATTGACATCATGAGCATAAATCAACATATTTGGGATAGAATGACATGCATCAACCAAAATCAGAGAGCCTGACCATCTGATCTGATTAGTTGCCTCTTGCGATAATCATGGGTTATTGAAGACCAGTTCTAACCCAGGTGTTCAATCAGGGGTGGAAATAACTTTAAAATTGATAGTGTACTCCCGTACAGTGGCACATGTAAAGTCACTTGCCCTGATAATTTTTCCACTATACCAACCGATTTCTTGCTGATTTTTTAAATAAACATCATAATTACCATTGGAAAGTCAACTGGACACCGGTACAGTGTGATATACAAATTTGCTTGCCCGACAGAAAAAAACACTGGACTCGGACGTCTGGCAATGGGTTATTTCCATCCCTGTCAATACTGACAACTTAATGGATAACAACTTCATGTTTGTTGTGAGTGTGTACAGATTCTTGTACCATTGTGTAGCAGGAATGTTCAAAGAATATTAACTGAAGAGACTTGTGAGTATCAGAATGCTGATTTCTATTTTCAGAATTGAACCGAGTTGGGAAATGGGCTGAAGAAGGCATCCACTGTGACCTATGCCAACATTGATAACAAAAGACGCACAAGAAAATGTCATACCCGCTATATTTGTTGTCGTGTTGCCATGGCGACAGTGATGGTCATTTACTCAACTCAACATTGTCACGTGATCACCTGATTTTTACTGATGACATCACCAATGTGTTTTGCATCATATCATCAACTTTGAGTTTACTGGGAGTTTTTTTATCTGCTGTTGCCTCGAGGTAACCTTGACCTTACCACACCTTTGACCCACACAAGACTTTTGACGGGTCCATCTCTCAAGTCAACAGTTTTGTCACTGTTTGCTGCGGATTGTTTGGCTGCAACTGGTAAGACACACATGTAAAGCCTTGTTCAATCTAACTGAGATCAGAACTTTTATTGTGATTCAGTACCTTTTTGTTTAAAGGAGTGAGTGAGTGAGTGAGTGAGTGAGTATGGTTTTACACCGCTTTAAGCAATATTCAAGCAATATCACGGCGGGGGACACCAGAAATGGGCTTCACACATTGTACCCATGTAGGGAATTGAACCCGGGTCTCAGTGTGACGAGCGTGTTTAAAGGATACTCCATGGGAGCAGTGTGCAAAATACCCACTGGCCTGCTACCCCGTGGCTAGTAAAAATCAAGTCAGGACAGTAAATCTCCACAATCACTGGCCCGACTGGCTAGTGAATTTTCATCAGGTCATTTTGTAAATAAATACTCTCTCCGACTTTGTGGAACACGTGCCTGTGTCATTTTGTTAATTTATAACACACTTTTAAATCATGCATGAATGAATGAATGAATGAATGAATGAATGAATGAATGTTTATTTAGACTAAAGGTCAATCACTTGTACATTCAATAATGATTTAACGTGCACATATGTATAACATTTCTCCCCGCCCCTCCCTCCCCATGGTGTCAGACCCGTAAGATGCATAAAGATTCAAACAAATTAAATTCAGCTGTTGCTTTCTCCTTAAGTAGGATTATGGTCTGATGAAATTGTTCATCATATTAGCAGCTTAATGATGAAACCCGTGTCATGCCGACAATATCTTATTCTCATTTATTTTGGTAATCTGTTCCTTAGTTTCTACATTCAAATGTTGGGCGAGTGAATTATTTTGTGGGCTAATAACTTTCAGGCATAACTAGTCCAACTGGCTAGCAAAATTTGGAAATTATTTTGCACACTGCATGGGAGGTAACACACCTCATAGACCTTTAAAATCATTAATGCAGCAGTTACTAGTAGTAATACTCACTCACCATAGGAGGTTGTGTAAGATTAATATTCTCATCAGCCTTGATTTAACTTATAAATTGTTGGTATGAGTGGGTGACACATTCAGACAAGCATATCTGATTTCTGGACCTGAACAAAATCAGTTCCATATGTGATTAAAAAGGTCAGGCTATAATAGTGTTCACAGTGAAAACATGTTAAGGACATATCGTGAAGGAATATTTTGAGCATGTCAAGCTGACTTCTTTGTGACTCATATTGTTTGCCTTCAGAAATTGTATATGGATTTGAACTGTAAATCTAGTGAAAATGAATTAGGATTTATTTTCAAACTTGAGACTTTGGAACTGCTATCAAATAATTTTAATAGTTATGACATCAGAACTTTTATTCATCAATTGTAAATCTAGTGAAAGTTGAATGTCCATAACTTTTAAAGGCACTATATCACACCGCACTTCTCTAAAAATAAATAATGCATTTCTCTCAATAATACTATCAGCTCTCAGGGAAGCTACCATATAATTTACAACAATTACATATTTAGATTACAGTACTAAATTAAAAATTTCAAATGAATTAATGCAACGTTGCATTAAATTGACTCTCGCGCCCTCTACCGGCCAAAGATTCTTTCAAGCGAAACCCTATAGAGTTATGTCCCTTGAAGTGCTCTTTACGAATGTCATACACACAACTTGTTATTGAAACCAGTTCGGCAAACACCGACAACACTGTGTACAACAGTTTTCGATGTACGGTGCAATTGTTTACATTCCATATATGGCAAGTCTTCTCTGTTTGGAAGCTGTTTGCCTCAAAGTTTCAGTTATCAATTTCAGGCAAGTCGTAAGGAAAAATAAGTCTTTTATTGAATCAATAGGAAGCTAAAGTGAGTGCATATGACCCAAAATATATAATATAGGCCAAAATATTGTCGAAAATGTGTGACATTGTGCCTTTAAGGAATAAAGATTTATTTTCCAACTTCAGATTTTGAAACTGCCCGATGTTGTTATATTAATGTGATATTGCAGGGATCCTGATCCGATCGTGTGTGTGGCTGGGTGGGTACCCAGTACCGGCTGCCTACTCTAAAGGAACTTTGGAGACAAACTCCTACGGATTCTGTATTGCAATAAATGTGAGTGAACAATGTTGGAATGGAATACATTGCATAGAATTGTCCCAGACTAAACAGGGGAAACGTGTGTCACGTCTGGGCTTACCATATGTATGGAATCAGCCCAGACTCCCAACCTCCCGGTCTGAACACACCAAACATGGGTGTCTGGTCTTACTGTAGCTTACATCTTCCTTCAGGATATTGCACCGATGTATGTCAGTCGCAGCCATGGCTACAATCAATGAGTATGGTCTTCACCCTATTGTCTTCATTTCTTTACAGAGACTCCATTGTGATTCAGTTCTCAAAAGTGTATAATTGTGGGAAAGGAATCTGCTTATAAATATATATAGAGATAATTAGATAAAACTAGTAATGTTTATGCCTTTAGTTCAGTCTTTATATGAGAGGTTCACAACTTATCAATCACTCCTCATTCTGCAAAAAATGTACATTTGGTACACTTTTGTGTCCAAGTTTATACACTCTGAATACATACTATTCCGTACATTGTGTCTCATGCACCAGTGGAGGTCCGGGTTAGAATATTGATCTTCAGTAACCCATGCCTGTCGTAAGAGGCGACTAACGGGATTGGGTGGTCAGACTCGCTGACTTGGTTGACTGCTAACTCTTTGTCCTGCTTCACAGGTCTTGATCCAGTACTTCTATTTGTGCACATACTTCTGGAATCTCAACTTTGCACTGGAGCTCTTCACATCACTTAAAAACTGGCCAAAGTGAGTTTCTCTTTTGTCATCATTTAAAGGAAAAGTCACAGATAGATTTCTGTTTTGAATCATGGTTTTAGATCAAGTATGACAGTTGTGTTAGGCATAACATTTAGATTGGAGTGTGTGTAAACTGTTATGTATTTTGGCTGTTGAATATTCATGGTCAATCAGGTGCTGTTCAAAATTAAGTAAAATATAAAATAGTCTCAAATCTATGTCTGCTTCTGATAACTGGTACTCCTGCACCAAATTATGTCAGTGGTGTCAAAATACTGTTATACCTGTTGACTGATGTGGGCAGACAGGTGTTGAATAGTGCTATGGACACTGTCACCAGGTCTGCCTGGTCAAGGAACATGCTGGGCTGGGTGCTTCCTGGGGTTCTGTGTATCATAGGAGCAGTGGTGGCCTTCTACCCTTCACTAGACAGGTGAGAGCTTCCCTCCCTTCACTAGACAGGTGAGAGCTTCCCTCCCCCTCCACCAGACAGGTGAGAGCTTCCCTCCCTTCACTAGACAGGTGAGAGCTTCCCTCCCTTCACTAGACAGGTGAGAGCTTCCCTCCCTTCACTAGACAGGTGAGAGCTTACCTCCTTCACTAGACAGGTGAGAGCTTACCTCCTTCACTAGACAGGTGAGAGCTTACCTCCTTCACTAGACAGGTGAGAGCTTCCCTCCTTCACTAGACCTCCTTTCACTAGACAGGTGAGAGCTTACCTCCTTCACTAGACAGGTGAGAGCTTCCCTCCTTCACTAGACAGGTGAGAGCTTCCCTCCCTCCACTAGACAGGTGAGAGCTTCCCTCCCTTCACTAGACAGGTGAGAGCTACCTCCCTTCACTAGACAGGTGAGAGCTTCCCTCCCTTCACTAGACAGGTGAGAGCTTCCCTCCCCTCACTAGACAGAGAGCTTACCTCCTTCACTAGACAGAGCTTTCCTCCTTCACTAGACAGGTGAGAGCTTTCCTCCTTCACTAGACAGGTGAGAGACAGGTGAGAGCTTCCCTCTCTTCACTAGACAGGTGAGAGCTTCCTCCTTCACTAGACAGGTGAGAGCTTCACTCTCCCTTCACTAGACAGGTGAGAGCTTCCCTCCCTTCACTAGACAGGTGAGAGCTTCCCTCCTTCACTAGACAGGTGAGAGCTTCCCTCCCTCCACTAGACAGGTGAGAGCTTCCCTCCCTCCACTAAACAGGTGAGAGCTTCCCTCCCTTCACTAGACAGGTGAGAGCATACCTCCCTTCACTAGACAGGTGAGAGCATACCTCCTTCACTAGACAGGTGAGAGCTTCACTAGACAGGTGAGAGCTTCCCTCCTTCACTAGACAGGTGAGAGCTTACCTCTTTCACTAGACAGGTGAGAGCTTCCCTCCCTCCACTAGACAGGCGAGAGCTTCCCTCCCTCCACTAAACAGGTGAGAGCTTCCCTCCCTTCACTAGACAGGTGAGAGCATACCTCCCTTCACTAGACAGGTGAGAGCTTACCTCCTTCACTAGACAGGTGAGAGCATACCTCCTTCACTAGCCAGGTGAGAGCTTCCCTCCCTCCACTAGACAGGTGAGAGCTTTCTTCTCTTCACTAGACAAGTGAGAACATTCCTCTCTTCAATGGACAGGTGAGAGCTTTCCTCTCTTCAATGGACAGGTGAGAGCTTTCCTCTCTTCACTAGACCGGTGAGAGCTTTCCTCTCTTCACTACACAGGCGAGAACATTCCTCTCTTCACTAGACATCATGACTTCACTATTATCATGACAAACTCAAAGGGACTACATGTACTTATTTTACTTCAATATAACTGTAGTTATACCCATTTCAACTAAAATGTCATCTTCAGCATGTTCAATATAAATATAGTATACAGTATATAAAACCTACTGATGATATATTACTGTTTTAAGTGTTCAGGTATGTGAATATTATTATCGATGTGTATGAATGTGACCAACTGTATGATGCTGACAATATGGTATTGTCTTCAGATGCTACGGGACGAGGAACCTGGAATGGACAATCCTCTTCCTCTGCTTCTTTGTTCCAGTGTTGGTTGTGCTCTTCCTCAACCCCATCATCTTCCTCTATGCCACGAGAACCAGTAGGTATCTGGGAGGGTCTGACCTTTCTAATATCATCCTAGCCATCGATACACCATCCTCCCCTTGCCACGAGTCCATGCAGTGTTCGAAATAATCACCGGCCCAGAGGCCCAGCACCGGTTGTTATTGTATCGGGCTGGCAGTTTCAAATATTTGCAGGCCTTTGTGGCCTTTAGTAGATTATCTGTCATTATTTTATCTGTCATATATTTTTTTTTATCAACTGGAATCTTTCCCATAATTACTTTCTTTATTCACCCTCGGGAATCATCCATGATCCATCATGTTACGATAACTTTTCTCATACAGTTTTACTTCCTGATATTTCAGGTTCAAGCACATAGGAATGTCAACTTTCTGGTGTTCCGTCTTTAACAAAGCGGCATAAAACCATGTGCCACTCTCTCTGTGCCATAGGTTTAATTGATTTTGTAGAAACGGTATGAAATTGTGTACAGTGTAGTCTATTTTGTTTTTATTGGTTTGACTTACAAAATGAATCTGCAGATTTTATTCAGGGCCCGTAGATTTTAAAGCCTGCAGGCGGCAGCAGACCCTGATGGCCAAATGGCAAATTTAAGTATTGCAAACACTTTGTCCATGCCTCTTTATCTGTCCACACTGTGTCCATGCCTCTTTATCTGTCCATAGTTGTCATTAACTACATATATGTTTAGATCTATACAGTCAGTCTGGCATTCTAACTGCCTGTGTAGGGATGACCACGAATAGGATGTGCCCTTGTCAAAAACGCCCTTAGGTTTGCTGGAACTTTATTCACCACCATAATATTCTGTTCATTGTGTATTTGTTTAATGTGGATATATATTTGTGTAACCATCTAAAAACATTTGGACTGTCTTCATCCTCGTCATCGTATAATTCTGCTAGTCCCCTGTTTAGATGTGTACATGTTGACAGATGTATATCTGTCTGTACAGAGACAGCTGATCATCGTCAGCTCATTATAACATTGATGAATGTTTGTCAGTTTCAAAACAGATGTTCATAAATTAATTGGATATAATATTGATGCATGTATGTCTGTCAGTTCGGAAACAGCTCAGAAACAGCTGATGATCGTCAGCTCATTATAGCATTGATGATGTTTGTCTGTCAGTTCGGAAACAGCTGATCTTCAACTCGGGGAAGTACACCCACTCGGAGCGAGACCTGGTTGAGGCAGTACAGCTCAAGCTTGCTCTCATCTTCATGGTGTTCATATTTTGGTGAGTTGCTGTCTTAAGGACTCGTGAAGATCCCGGGTTAGACTTGGTCTTCAGCAAACAATGCTTGTCGTAAGAGGCAATTAACAGGATCCCGTGGTCAGACTCACTGACTTTGTTGACATCAATGTATCCCAATTGCGTAGATCAATACTCATGATGACGTACGTTTACTGGAATATATATTATATTCCACCGCCATACAGAATACTGCTGAGTGGTGCCTTAAACAAAGAAAGAAACATACTCTAAGCCAGCTGTAGCAATCAGCTGTGCACACATATTCTTCCCAAGCTGCTGGTATGTCATGGCCTATTCATCATAAATATCACTGTACCATGTGCATGTTTACCTCAGGTTAGGTACCCAAAGTTGTTCAAGAGGTTCTCAGATGTTCAAAATGGCCGCTGTGGCAGCCATATTGAAAAATCAAATTAGGCTTGATACAGGATTTACTGAATGATCCTCTTACTTACAGTAAACAAAGGTGACATTTTTTACAGCTGGACACCCAATATCATAGCTGCTGTACTGGAAAGTATTCCTGGAGAAGACGCCTCTTTCTTTGATGTTCTTCAGATTCTTTGGATAGTCATGGTAAGTCGCTGGAAGAGGTATGAATTATTTGGGTTTTAATACGCCTTTTGGATTATCTAGTGTAAAAACGTATCTGGTAATCAAATGAAATTAATACATTATACTAATTTAGATGATTTTGATGTAGATACAAATATAAACCCTAGGGGTAAAAATACATAAATTTTAGGCAAGTAAAAATTTCGACCTTTAATTGACTTAAATCATCTACATTTTAGGGGTAAATTATCGTGTTTACAGGCTTGTATAAACCTGAAATCGTGACAATTGTTGTGGAAAATGAAAGCTATATGTTCTCACAATCTACTGTCATTTAATTTTCTCTTCTGCTTTGCCTAGTTTCGAGGGGAGTTACAACTTGTTTTCATAGGCGCTTCTGTCACAATTGATTGGTGTCGTTAGGCCCTATTTGTATAATGACTGATCCAAATTGATCCCATTTCTGTGTTTTTACCTCGATATTTAATCATGTCATGTAAAAATCTGTTTGTATTCTCAAAACAGTGTCGGCCCATAAGTTTTCACATGCAATACAGCAATTAATACTCCCTTGTTGTAACCGTGTTAGGTGGTATAAACCTACACATGTTATTTGTCATCATTCACTTGATGGTCAGTTAATGAATTTATAACAGGTATAATTAGTGGTAACACACTTAGATTACCCGACAAAGGTTCCCATTTGGCATTTCTTGTGTCTGGAGTAAATATTCAACATTTATGAACATCGATCAAAGGATTAACCGATAACACGCTGATTGATTAATTACTTTTATCTTACACAGCGGAATTGTCAAAAGGTAGTGTTTATGTATGTAGATTTTACTAATCTATACTGAATACACTCTGCATTAATACGGTGTCTGTGTAAAAACAACGTCCTTCTTTCAAAGGATTAACCGGCAATACATTGATTGATTGCCCATTATTGGCTAACTAAATTACTGTTTTAATGAAAGGCGGACATTATGCAATTAGTTGCCAGGTGTGCTATCTTGGGTGACCAATGAGACTATACACCAATACCTGAAAAGATTTATCACTTTTTTCGTATATTAAACTGTTAAAAGACACATCATTTGGAACAGTTTTGTGGATATTGATGGATACATTCCTCAAACAAGGTAATGGCCTGATATTGTTCCTATAACTCCTTTAATCTGTTTTAATTTTAATATTTGCATTTTGTTTTTAATCATTTTGTCGAAAGCATTCAACAGAATCATTGTTTTCGGCCGTGAAGTGTAATGAGACAGACAACATACACTAGGGTGTGTGAGCGAATTATGATTCACATTGACAAACTATAAAATGTCTAGATATTACAGTTCTGTTATAAATTCACTATAAGTATCAGCAGATCGTCAGCTTTTTATTTAGTTTCAAAAATGCATAAAAGTATGATAATAAACTAATTAGGATTATAAGACCAAATATAAAGACATTAACATCGACTAGTATCTACATACTGGTGAGTGGACATTAACCATGTGAATGTAACAAGAAATTTATCGCTATGCAGTATTGTGACTTCCCCTCGACCCCACCTCGGGCTTCGTGGAAGAAATCGCTATGTTATAAGTTGTGTCATGCAAAACCCTTTGGTTATGATTCCAATACATATTTACTTCGAGTAGAAAGTAGTTTTGATTTTCTAACTTGATGAAAACAAACTATAATCTCATTAATTCTAACAGACTTTACGGATTTTCAAAATGATGGCTATCTGTCGGGAAACATCCGCCAGTCTGTGGATAAATGCTATTTAGGTTTGTTTTCACCGGAGTTACAAAAATCAAAACTACTTTCTACTGGTAGTAAAATATGTATTTTATTGATGGCTAATAGGATTTTGCATGACATAGCCGTGAAAACATAACAATTTCTCTCCTGGCAGCAGCCAGGTGGTGTCAATATAATATACTACTTTACAATATTATTGTTACTTGACCACAACCTCACTTTCGAGGAAGAAATCGTTATGTTACAAGTTGTGTTATGGAAAATCTTTTATGGTCATCAATCATATACATATTTTACTATAACTAGTAAGTAGTTTTGATTCTTTAACTTCCGTGAAGCGATCTGAACACAAGTAAGATATCGCTTTCAGGCTTCCACAACGCTAAACCGACTCACAAACATAACCCATTTAGAAGCACCTAACTCGCGGGTCCTGTGGAAATCTGTGCATGGTGACACCATCGCCTCGACCCAGAGCAATTGACGACAAAGCAACGATTCGCATGTCGTCGTTCATGTCGAAATCGTGCTACACTTTTCTATACAACTAACTGAAAATCGCGTTCCTCATATGAGCGTCACTGCAGTGCTCTGGCGACAGAGTTATTAACCTGTCTGTGGTTTCAAGTTGGCGTGAGAGGGAAGCAGGCGACTTTTTGGCCACTTTTAATCAGCTCGGTATTAATTAACCACAAGTTTTAAAGAATAAATTTGGTGTTCCGATAAGACTAACCACAAATCTTTCATATGTAATGGTTAAAAGAGTAACAAAAAACAAAGTTTAGTGGTTCATTAAGCATGGTCATACTCATTTAGATAAAGAAGTTGTATATCCACGGAGCTATCTACCTTATTCATCATACTTACTTCAAAATGCCTTTTGAAAATATCATGAAAATTAGCATGGTCATACTCACTGGAATAAAGAAGTTGTGTTTCCTGGAATTATCTCCCTTGAAGAAAAGGACATTTTTTATGGATAGACAACTTGTTATTGCAATAGATGCAACATTTCGGTGTAGATCCTAACACTGTTATCAAGCAAATTGTCTATCCATAAAAAGCGTTCCTCTTCATCATCCCTGCTTCTAAATGCCACTTAAAGACATTATCTCCCTTGTTCATCACACAACAACTTCCAAAAGACATTTAATGACAACATGAAAATTTCAATTAAACACAGTCTGTGAATAATCCTTATAACCCCTCCATGTTGCAGGCTATCTGTAATCCATGCCAAGCTCTACTGAACTGTCTGGCGTACTATGGATGGCCCGGGTGGAAGGCATCGTGTGAGGCTATCACAGACTTCCTGTGTCACAAAAACAACACAGCTGCAGGGGAGAGAAGTGCTCTGTTCCTCTCAACATCGGACGGACAGAAAGGGGAGGCCACTCCCATTCTTACATTCCGAGGTCGGAGCGGAAGTGTCTTCTACACAGACAACTAACTGCAGTGAATTCCAGCAGAGACCATATATAATAGAGAGCTTCCCTCCCTCAATTATATGGTCTCTGATTCTAGGTTCCCAGTGTCTCAGCTCATCTAGATTGAAGGCCTAAGATATCATGTTTATTTAACCAGTCTGCAAGCCATTTTCATAGCACTTCCATATTTGTAAACCTTTGGTAGCTAGAACGTAGTGATATTTTATCGCACTAAAATCTTTGGTCTGTCTCCCCACATGGGTACAATATAGCCTATTGTCTGGTGTCCGTCACTAAGACTGACTGACTGAGTTTGGTTTTACGCCGCTTTTAGCAATATTCCAGCAATATCACGGCGGGGGACACCAGAAATGGGCTTAACACATTGTGCCCATGTGGGGAATCGAACCCGGGTCTTCGACACAAGGCTACCCCACCACCCACCGCCACTATGATATGGATATAGCAGCCTAGTGGTAAATGCAAATGAAGGCCCAGGTTCAATTTTGTGAAGCCCATTCCTGGTGTCTCCATTGCTGGAATATTGCTAAAAGTGGCATACCTTACTCTTCCACTCACTCACCCTAGCATTATGGTGACTTAAACATTGTTATTTGGTGAAACTATGAAGAACTCTGCTCAGCAAGTAATTGCAGTTACTTACAAAATAATTTCCACCCCATAATATGGCAACCCAGGCCAAGGTAGTGAGAGAATGAGTTTTTCGCAATATTCTACCAATATCACAGTAACACAAGAAATGGCCTCACATTATATACCAATGTGGGGAATTGGACCAGGCCTTCAATGTGACAAGTGAGCACTTTAACCCCTTGGCTACTCCACAATCTCTGTTAGGTGAGTGAGTTTAGTTTTACGCTGCACTCAGCAATATTCCAGCTATATGGCGGTGGTCTGTAAATAATCGAGTCTGGACCAGACAATCCAGTGATCAACAGCATGAACATCGATCTATACAATTTGGATACTATATGACATGTGTCAACCAAGTAAGGGAGCCTGACCATGCGATCCCGTTAGTCGCCTCTTACGACAAGATGGGTTACTGAAGATCGATTCTAACCCAGATCTTCAAGGATCAAGTAAGAAAGTACCGGGACTGTGTAGTCATGTCATTTTATAGAACCCATCTTATAGTCAGGAATAGACAGTGCCATTTAGAAAGTGGTCAAATGTAAACATATGTTATATTTGTAAAGCACAGATTCTCGTACGTTTTGGGTTGAGTCCCATCCGGGATTCAAACCCACACCCTCAGAGTCAGGCACCTAACCAGATTTTTTGTGGAAGCCACGGTGGTCCATGAAATTGTTTGATAATATTGACACGATGACCCTGTTTATTTTCAAGTAACACATTTTGTGTTTTGTGTGTAATTAGTTAGAATTACTATAGTAGATCTATAGATAGATTGATTTATTTCAGTAGTTCTGCATGGCCTAAGGTGCATTGAAGTAACCATTAACAAGAGGCCGGTGTAGTCCAAGGCGCCAGGCTAGTGATCCAGCGAGCATGAGGTGCCGGGATTGAGCCCACCTGTGACCAGATGTAAAAACCTTGGAGTCAACTTTGTGTGCAGACTCTTTCAGTGTTGTCACAACCCCTAGTGTACAGTACACAACCCTGTGCACTTAAAAGAACCTACGAATCCATTGGTAAATGACCACATGGTGGCCACATGAACACGTGCAAACACTTAGTTGTGGGTACAGCAACGTGCAGTAAACTTGGACAAAGTACTGTGACTATGTGTCCCAGTCCACCCAGCTGTGAATGGGTACCTCAAAAGGATGGGAAAGTCACATTAACTCGGTGCACCTAGTGGCTGCAAGAGTTGTATGATCCCCAGGGAGTTGAGATTGGCAATATGATGTGCCGCTGAGACTGACATCCAATGATCAAGGGAAAAACAAAGAAGCGCTTTGAGCATGCTTGTGGGATGGACTATACCGCTATATAAATACCCATATAATTAAGATGCTCTACAGTTACGTCATTTTTAGCAATATTCCAGCAATATCACAGCGGGGAACACCAGAAATGGGCTTCACATATTGTACCCATCATGGCCATGTGGGGAATCAAACCCGGGTCTTCGGCGTGAAGAGCGAACGCTTTAACCACTAGATTACCCCACCGCCCTAAGGTACTCTACAATATCAGAGGTTTAACACATTGTGTATATACACTGTAAAGTTAATGTAACAAGTGACATATCACCATTGTTGAATAACTCATCTTGTATATTTATGTCGAAGACACCATATTTTTTACAAATAATGTAAACGTGATACTCATTTTCAATATGACCATCTTGGCATTTATCTCGATTTTATTATTTGGCTGTCTAATAGATTTGTGCTGGTTGTCAGAGAAACATGTAATGTACATCTTTGGCTCTCATAGAGATGCAGTACTGGATGAATGAGACACATCTTAACGCTGAAATTTGCTTGTACCATGTCTGTCTGCCTTGCAAAAGAAGACAAGTACACATGTACTAGGCCTGGGGCGGGTAACCCGGATACCTGGGACGGCTAGGCAATGAGTTGGACCCGGACCCATTATGATCATGTGACTAATAGATTAAACAATGTATTATGTTATTCTTTCGTGATTTACAGGTTGTATTGTCTTTGAAGATTTAGACATAATTTACAGTCACTTCTTTTGAATACAATTAATGGTTAAAATATTGAAAAGGTCGAAATTTTAGCCTCCGATCTAAAGAATATATTGCCATTTCTTGCAAATCTGATGTCAGGAATTAACACAACGGATATCCGGATTGTTTAGGGTAATAGGGCTGGGGTACCTGGGTAGAAAATTTGGACTCAACCCAGCTCTAACCTGTACACACATGATTGTCGTAATAGGCAACTAATGGGATAATATGGTCATGCCTGCTGACTTAGTTTCCACATGTTACCAATTGTGTACATAGATGTTCATGCTGTCAATCACTTGATTGTCTGGTCCAGACTGGATTATTTACAGTTGGATGTGACAATAAACAAAACACAAACAAATTTTAAAACAAAATCTAGATAAACAAATAACACAGGTACATGTGTATGAAAAGCAACAAACAAATATCTAACTTTTGATGAATAGTTCAACTTACCTTTTCCACTTAAATATTTCATTAAAGTTAACAAATAACCTAATACAGGTCTCACTGATTAGAAAGATGGTTTGGTGCTGGAATGTTCCTCATCCTAATTCATTACTTAATATATATAGTATAGTAATATTAACGCTGAAGGGGCCGTTGTCGGCACAGGTACTATAGATACGTACCCCAGGTACCTTTCTGCATACAGATATGTACCCTAAACAAAGTCAAAATACAGAAATGTACCTGGCACCCTAAAAGGCAGACGAGTCCATATTCCGCAATCCAAAAGTGAAACCGTATGTAGTTGTTCCCGTTCAACTGATTCCGAGTGGTATTCATGTGCATCGCGAAATATCCGTTACTGTGTATTCTCATTACTTACATAACACAATCAAATGTATCTAATACAACAGTATGACAGTTCCGTCAAGAAAAGCGAATGGGAATGGAATCGTCCTAGAGTACGTTTCTGTATTCTCATTATGGCCAAGGTACACAGAAACGTACCTGGGGTACATATCTGTAGTACCCGTGCCGACGACTCCTTCAGCAATATTAACTATAACCATCCATCTAAAGGGGGAGTAAACAAATCTAGTCTCAGTTATTGATCTCAAGTTAAGCAGAACTGTCCATTTCAAAGGGTTGTACTCAAACCTGATCTCAAAGGGTAAACTCAAACTGAACAGTGCAATCCATTTGGATTAGGTAACAGTCTGATTCAGCCATTTGCATTTGTGAAATCCTGTTACTCCAGATGGAGTTGTTCCCAGTGCAGTCATATGAAGTAATCACACAGTAAGGGACCGTTCATAATTTATGGCTAGGGGGTGATCATGATTTTAGAGGCGGGTGGGTGGGGTGTCACCCATTTTGTTCTGGGGAGCTAGGGGGTCAGCAATTTTGTACATAAAAATATGTTTAAAATTATGCTGAGAAATTATGGGATGGGGGTCATTGATTTTGTATATGACATGACGGGTGGGTGGGTGGGTCACCTATTTTGTTCACATATTTTAGGGGGATGTCATTCACATTGTACTTGCTTCTCCATAAAAATCATCATCACACACACACCCCAGCCATAAATTATGAACAGTCCCTAATTGCTCCTGTAATTATACGTCACTAATCATCCAGAAGACAATTAAGGTTACCAAGTAACAAGATCCAGATGTAAGATCTATATCACATTAAACCAGTGATGTATCCTCTTCAAAAGACATATTTATTTTGGTTTATGCATATATCATGATTTATATGCTAACTGATATAGCTATTAATATGCTTATTTATGAGTGTGGCATTAAGATTGACATTAGATACTTTTTGTTATGTTTTGAAGTGCTTTGCCAAAGGAATATATTTATCCCAGTTTCGTCAGTACGAACATATTTTTCTGCTTACTGTTCATGGGAATACATTTTATAAATATATAAAGACCCAAAAAATTATGTTGAATAATATTTTTTGTTATATATCTAGTCAAGATCGTCTTGTATTTGATACTGTGAGTTTATAAAACTATTAATGTGACATCTGAGTTTGTCTTTATTTTTATCCCAATTAGTGCCAAATTATACTACATCTGTTTCATTTGTTTTAATGTCATCTGAGCATTTTATCCTTAGGCCAGACCAACTTTGTTTTTTGTTTTACAGAACCACCAGTTGTATTTTTTCAAGAATAAGAAAAAAATCAATGCACAGTAATTCTAATGTTTTTTTATGTAAACTTAAATGCATTTCTTTCCTAAATTATTTTTTTGCCCCATAAAGACTTCATAAATTGCCAAAAGTAAAATACTTTTAGTATTTAAAAGTAATATTACATTGGTGATTTTTTCCCCCTCTTGCCTTTATGTTTTCTGTGGACAAAAATCCGTAAAACAAGACATGAAATTGGTCTGGCCTTAGCAAACTTTATCTTTTCATTTCTAGAAATATGATTTCCTGCTGCTATTACTTTCTATGTGGAATAACCTTCTGACTCTACACAATTGCAAAATATCGGCTTCGAACTTCACTTCAGGGCAGTAAACTGTAGTTCAGTAGACTACTGTAGTACCTTGCCCTTCGCTTGCAAGAGGCTTCACAGACCGGATAGGAGCACAAGCGCTCTGGGACAGAGTCTAGGGGCACGATGCTGTATGGAGCTTAGTTCAATACGGCAAATACAAAAGATGAATCAAGTAAGTGAAAAACAATGTTGCTATTTATTCTAATATGTACTTATTAGACTACTGTATCATTTTTACTGCAAATAGGCCTAAACGTAAGGCCAATATTTACTTGCATATTTAAATCTTCAGTATTCCATTCGAAATGGAAAATGCATCTTTGTGTTTTACTCTCATTAATCTTCAAGATATTTCAGCTTTTGCACGCACCTTCATCAGCGAAAGGCTGTTCCGGAGTAGTAGACAGTTTTGTGTAACACTTCATTTCTTTTACTGGTAAGCCAATCTATGATGTTTTGTCAGATTTCAAATATTCTCCGTGATCAAGTTCACATTTGATTCTAATTTTACTTGTGTTTTGTTTCTCTCAGTGAAATATTCGTTGACTGTCGGCAGAGATCCGAATGATATCTCCTAGACTCTAGGGCTCTGCTCTCGGTAGTCCAACTAGAGGAGTTTGCACTACAGCAAGGTGTAGGCTTTGGCTGAAATACGAGTTTATTCATATGAACTATGCTCTCGGATTTTGATAATGTAACTAACTTGGATTATATCATACAACCATCGGAAGGATATAAACTATGGCTAGAGTGCACTTAACCAAAAAAAGAAAATGTGCTTAAAAATTACAATAAGCATCATCATTATCAGTTTACGACAAATTAAGACAATGCCAATTTTCATTCACCACATTGGAAGTTACAATTTTCATAAATATTGAACTTGACTGCTTGGCCTTTTTAAATTATGATACTGTGATTGAAATATAATACATGGGGGTAAGAGTTCCGCCCGTAACCCCCGCTTGAAATGTATTCTGTTTATGATTATTATTTCAATCAAGGGTTTAGGTTTAGATTTAGCATTATGTTAGGGTTAGGGTTACGGTAGTCTTTCTATAAAAAATATCTATTCTTACTATAAATCTTAGGCATAGAATGATAAAAATATTGGTGGATATCTTTCCGTAAGCTACAGGCATGATGGTCCAAGGTTTTATATTATTCACACTGTTAGATAGCTGCCACCTAGTATCAGTGGTGAAATATAAACATGGTGATGACAAGTATGAAACAGTTGACTTCAAGCTCAAATTTCATACCCAAAAGTAAAATAAACCAACATTTAAACTTTATTATATTTTACAATTAATGGAAAATGGCAAAATACCCAGCTGAGTTTGAGTGAGGTAGGTACAATTTATGAGGTTACTCAAAGGAAATTATCCAGTACATAACTCAGTCACTCCAAAAATTATCTGTAGCTCTACATGGAAACAGATCATTTGTACGATTAGTATGAATAGTTACTGGTATTTTATATACAAATCAATATGAGCTTCAATATTTTGCATGATTAAAGATATTGCACATGTCGCATAATCTGTTACATATTAATGTCATGTATGATTATCTTTCCAGGCTACGTTTCTGTCGCTGAATCACCTGGTGGAAGATGGCTAGATCATTTCCTAAAACGGTTAACCATGTGTCAATAGTGAAAAAAACTGTCTATGTACATTCCCCACTTCACAGACGTCTTTGATGAGGAGTCGTTCTACATCTTTGCATTCCTGTTCACTGCTGCAACAATCATTGCTGCCGTAATTCTTGCACGAAAAACAACACTCAAAGACCATGGTCATGTGGACTAAGAATATGATTCGGCAGGAATGATACGGTGGTGATACGCTGTGTATGAACAGAGGTGATGCACTATGTATGAACAGAGGAGATAGCCTGTGTATGAACAGAGGTAATGTCCTCTGTATCACACTATTTTTATGAAAAGAAAACCCTTGTGCAATATGTTTCTATTGAGCACACCAACATGTTGAGTTAATATGAAGATGAAACTACATGTATTTCTCAGCCAACTTAACATTTTCAGTACAACATAATTTATTTTCTTTTGTCAGTAAGAAAATCTCTTATACCCTCTTATGTAAAGAAAGTGAACTATTAGTGTGAATTTACATTTTGCATCTGTTTTTATCATGTTTATCATCTATTATTTGAGGGATTTGATGAGGATGATATGTGAGATGAATGCATCTAATCCCGACTTTGTCATGTTATATTTATTTTTCTTGGTTGTGAGTATACCAGTACTACAAGCATGTTTATCTATATGTCCATCTCTTGTTTGATTGTTTTGCTCTGCAGTCATGTAATACTTACAGAGAAACCTTGAAAGCTGATGCTATTAGTATTATCTGGATATATTATTTTAAAGACAAAGTGGTCCAGGCAGAAGCTTCATTGAAACATTTTCTGAAAAAAAGCACTGTACTTGTAGTGACTCCCAGTCAAAATGAGTCGACAGTGATGTACCTAGCAGAGATGCCAACCCTTATAGTGTTATGGTAGATACTGAATTGATCCATTACTATTGCTTTAAGAAAATTTGAAAAAAGAAAACTGGTTATCAAAAATCATATTAATCATTAAAAAATGGATTACCTGGGTGAACAGAAAAAAATGACTTTATGCCATTGTGGGAATATATTTGTTCTCCTCAGTGGCCAGTAATTATCCTTAAGACTGCAGGAAGTTTTTCAGAAAATCCCAAATAGGAAATTATAGATTTTCCATTTATTATATTTATTTAGAACTTAAGTTTAGTCTTTGTAGACAGAGAAAGACACTTTAATGCTAGTTTAACATTGTTGCACTGTGTAAACACACAAAATGACACCATGTGCTGGAGTTGAATGTCATTGTTACAAAAAACCACAAAGGAAGACAAAACAATTTCATTGCAAATGTAGGGATTCTGTATGTTGTTGTGCTTTCTTGTGGATTGTGCCATTTGATAAGAGATTTATTAACCACACCAATGTAAGGTTGGCATCTCTGACCTAGCCGATAAATAACAATACTCTACTGACGACTTACTAGTGGGCCGGTGGGGTAGCCTAGTGGTTAAAGTGTTCGCTCTTCACGCCGAAGACTCGGGTTCGATTCCCCACATGGGTACAATGTGTGAAGCCCATTTCTGGTGTTCCCCGCCATGATATTGCTGGAATATTGCTACAAACGGCGTAAAACTGAACTCACTTACTAGTGCAGGAGCGATTGATCCCGTTATTGCCCACATGAATTTTGTGGTGGTGTTTACAGCTACAATTGATTATTAATCAATAACTGAGCTCCAATTATCAATCTGCATATTGTGGGTGATAACCATCACTAATACTGACTGATATACTTTATATATATTACTTTGTACCAATAATAGTTATCAACATTGTATGTGACAAGCTTTCAACTGGTCGGTGATCCAGTATGTATTTCAATACTTGTAAAAAGGCTACTTACCCTCAAATCATACTTGGTGAGCAACAGGTAGAACCACTATACTGTAGGGTTGCCAGGAGCGCTTAATCTGATCACTGACTTGTTGGTTTTTGATGTCCTCTAAGACCATGAGTAGCCTAGTGGTTAAAGCGTTCGCTCATCACGCCGAAGACCCAGGTTCAATTCCCTACATGGGTACAATGTGTAAAGCCCATTTCTGGTGTTCCCTGCAGTGATATTGCCGGAATATTGCTAAAAGTGGCGTACAACCAAACTTACTCACTCCAAGACCATGATGATCTTGTGTCTGCTAGCATTTTATGTTTCCATCCTTGTGTTTCAACCTGTGAATATTTCATGTTAGTTTCCAATGTAGCTTGGCTGTTCAGTGCAATATTGAGAAACGGGTTGTGTTTTTGTGCAATACACTGGTGATCGCATTGTTTACCAAGTCTCACTGTATTATATATTGTACTTTATGTTTATATCCAATTGATATTTATTTTCCTCTTTACCCAATGCAGTGTTGTGTTGATCTCATACATTTACACTTATTTATATCTCGGTTTGTTTGTATTTTGAATTTTTCTGCTTATCCTAGTCTCACAAGGACTAAAATGCAAAAGGAAGATTTTTTTGTCCCTGCTTTAATAGTTGTTGTGAAATTTGGTAAAGGGCCTGAACCTAATTCCCCAATCCTCTTAAAAAGAATTTGGATCTGAAAATTGAAAATATAATACATCTTACACATACAGGAGAGTCATCCAGGACATACAGGTCATATTACTATTAGCATTATTATTGATTTGTCTTTTTTTAGATGAACAATACCAATCATATTCAGTATTTTTGCTGAAGTCGGTCAATTCATGATTGCACTTTGTCAGAGTTAAAGAACAATAAAAATCATAATAACGTCTAAAAGGAATGTTTGGAAAGAGCAGTGTAGGGTTTGTTGTTTCTGTTTATGGTTAATCCTGTTAATCCAGATAGTAGTGTCCACAATCCAAAGGTCAGAACTACCAGTAATATTTTCTCACCTGAACTATCATTTTACCCAGTTTGAACAGTGACGGAAAGAGTCCTGAAAACAAAGCATCCAGATTAATAGAGTCTGGGTTCTCCAGATTTCACTGTAGGTACAAATTTCAGTGTGCAATATGTATTTATTGAAGTTGCTCATTTGTGATCCCATCGATGCTGCTTCTTACTGTATAATGTTGGTGAAATAAACTGGTTGAATTTTGACATATCAAGACTTCTGTTTTAGTAGGTGTGACAATAAGTCCTGTTAACACAAGTAAGTCTCTGTCAAGTCCTTTTTCTTCTGTGTTATGTCTGTCAACAGTAGGGGCGGTGGGGTAGCCTAGTGGTTAAAGCGTTGGCTCGTCACGCCGAAGACCCGGGTTGGAATCCCCATATGGGTACAATATGTGAAGCCCATTTCTGGTGTCCCCCGCTGTGATGTTGCTGGAATATTGCTAAAAGCGGCGTAAAACCAAACTCAGTCAATCAGTCAGTCAACAGTATGGTTTTGATACACCCAGAGCTAGCCCTTCGTGGGATCCACCTAACAACTACTCCAGGAATTGTTTGTTGTAAGAAGACACTATATGAATCTTGGTGTTCCACAAATCCTAGTGGGGTAGCCTGGGGGTTAAAGCTTCTGCTCATCACAACGAAGAACTGGGTTCGATTCCCCACATGGGTGCACTGTGTGAAGCCCATTTCTGGTGTTCCCTGTCATGATATTGCTGGAATACTGCTAAAAGCAACATGAAAACCATGCTCGCTCCCTCCCTCACTCACTCACTCACTCACTCACTCACTCACTCACTCACTCACTCACTCACTCACTCACTCACTCACTCTAGTGCTATGATAGTAGACAGCATATGTTAAAGTATGGTAGATAGGATCACCATATTGGTAGAATCACCAGCCCCAGTGTACAGGATGGTAAATCAGTTGTCACATGGTGACCAGTGAGATGTTGCTCATGATATCAGTCACTGGTTTGTCTGTTCCAGACTCAGCTAACATTATGTTTACAGCTTGTCATGTTATACCTGCACTATTGCTGACTTCAGGGGTGTGTAATTAACAAACTAAAGGGAGAGAGCATGACTAATCTTCATTTATCAGATCATCTCCAATAATCTGGACTGACTCCATGCAGGTGGGCATTAGAATATGACCTGGACTGACTGGCTCGGAATACATGTACTGTGTCTTGACATGAGTGTCCTGGTCAAGCAGCGTATGTCATGAGGTTGACACTGTTTAAACCAGCTTCCAGAGTAAACTGGTCAGAAAGTTCCGTTAACGCCCATGCATCAGGAATATGTATGATTCAATGTAAAAGTAGTTCTGGTTGCACAAATGACACATTTTTTAAAGAGTCCCCTACCATCACATTTTTATGAAACACCATCTCTCTGTCCCCGACCACGGTACAATCATCCCCTGTCCCCTACCACGGTACACCATCTCCTCCCTGACCACGGTACACCATCTCCCTGTCCCCGACCACGGTACACCATCTCCCTGTCCCCGACCACGGTACATCATCTCCCTGTCCCCGACCACGGTACATCATCTCCCTGTCCCCGACCACGGTACATCATCTCCCTGTCCCCTACCACGGTACATCATCTCCCTGTCCCCGACCACGGTACATCATCTCCCTGTCCCCGACCACGGTACACCATCTCCCTGTCCCCCTGTACACCATCCCTGTCCCACCACGGTACATCATCCCCTGTCCCCGACCACGGTACACCATCTCCCCTGTCCCCGACCACGGTACACGGTACATCATCCCTGTCCCCCACCACGGTACACCATCTCCCTGTCCCCGACCACGGTACACCATCTCCCTGTCCCCTGACCACGGTACACCATCTCCCTGTCCCCGACCACGGTACACCATCTCCCTGTCCCCTGACCACGGTACATCCATCTCCCTGTCCCCGACCACGGTACACCATCTCCCTGTCCCCGACCACGGTACACCATCTCCCTGTCCCCTACCACGGTACACCATCTCCCTGTCCCCGACCACGGTACACCATCTCCCTGTCCCCGACCACGGTACACCATCTCCCTGTCCCCGACCACGGTACACCATCTCCCTGTCCCCTACCACGGTACACCACCACTGGTACATCATCTCCCTGTCCCCGACCACGGTACACCATCTCCCTGTCCCCGACCACGGTACCTACCACGGTCATCATCTCCCTGTCCCCCCCGACCACGGTACACCATCTCCCTGTCCCCGACCACGGTACACCATCTCCCTGTCCCCGACCACGGTACACCATCTCCCTGTCCCCTATACCACGGTACGCTTTCATCTCCCTGTCCCCGACCACGGACCACACCATCTCCCTGTCCCCTGACCACGGTACTGCTCATCGCGGCCCTGTCCCCTGTACCACGGTACATAACATCTCTTAAGCCTGTCCCCATTATACCATGTGTACAAAGATATAGGTCGCGTCTTACATGAATATCGTTTAGCGGTATCAGCACATTCGCACACCGGAGGCCGCGTGTATGTGGGCATGGTGAATATATTTGCATAACGAGATTATTGATGCAGTTTGTATAACATATACTTCATAAATATTCACAAAAACAAGCCACAGTCTTCTACTGCACACACGCACGCGTTCACTCTCACACACACTCTCACTCACTCACACACACACTCTCACACACACACACACACACACACACACACACACACACACACACACACACACACACACACACACATAGTGCAATCTGCTCGAAGCTTACACGTCTAAGTAGAACACAGTGAAAATCCCCCGAGATATCGCCAGTACATCAATGGGGAAAAAAGGAAAATAAATCGCAGTTGTTATAAACAAAATAATTATATAACCTTACATTTAATTAACGCTGTCTCCATATCGTCCGGTCAATTGGCACGTTTTTCAAATTCGGGACTTAGGACGAAAGACATTTATTAAGGAAATTATTCATGCATAGTGAAATGTCGAATACTATTTGATAAACATTTTGCAGTAAACAGCTCATTTGTGATTGACGCAGTCCGTGCAGGTTGGCAAGCAAGTGCATGTGTGAACTAGTGGTGGTCCGATTAATTGAAATAATCGAAGATTGGTCGCAGTGACTAAACGACCAAGCAATCGATCATGTTTTCTCATAATCGAACACAAGCAATTCTGGAACACTTGTTTGCATTAACAATATTTTTCACAAGGTTGGTTTTGTCTGTTTCATTTCATGACTACTGCATGCTCGTTCCAAGTCATGGTTGAATTTATCTTCAAGACTCCAAGAAATTAATGTTCCTAACCTACTAGTCATCCTTTAAAGATGTGAAATTTGCCAATGCCTTTTGTGCAATTTGCAAAAACACCAAAGAAGAACAGGTTTTTTTCTTTATTTTTTTGTCCATTAACAAAAATAATCAGGAAAATTCATAAATAACGCTAACCAATTATTTTCGATGATTGATCGGTTGTAATGAACCAATCATCAATTATGAGATTTTGACCAATTCCCAGCACTAGTGTGAACACAGTACTTTCCTCATCTGAATCAGTCATTCGCTAAAAAAAGGGCGCTTGGTTTTAATAGGGAGCAAATCATAGCATCAAATATGAATATATACACATGGAAAAAAGTATCGCAACACCTTTCATTTGTAACCCCCACATAGCATATACATGCATAATAATGTTTGCTTGTATGAACATATTTTACCCATACATTGACTTCAGATATGCACACACTACGATCAAAGGCGAGCATCGCATGCAAAAAGTATATACCAGTCAGTGAATTGTTCTTACAAAAAAAAGTGATTGGAAAAAAAACAAGCGACTTCGTTGTTAATAAACAAATATGGGACCACCTCAACTCCTCAAATGACAACTGCTCAAAGATGGTAAGTCGAAAGTTGTTGCAAGAGTTGATGGCTATCATCCATTGACTATCATCCGACTGGCCAGAGAACATCAGCAAAATATATAGCGTGAAGGCACGTTAGTGTTCAAGTCGACCTTTTTAAAAACAGAGTGGCTTTCACGTTGTCTTTTGTACAACAGAAAGGTCCGAAATCGCCTAAAGTCGGTCTGGTATATAGAGCCAGATGACATATCAGACGCCCGCTGTTATCCCAGAGCACAAAACACATTAGTTTGGCGTCACGGGAATTTAAGGTCACGAGGAAGGGTCAACTGGTCGGCGTAAGTCAATTTCTTTTGCTAGGCCCTTTGTACACGTGAATTGGTAATTTCTTACGTCAAGAGGCGGTAGGAGCTTTATCATGGCCGGCCATGAGTCCAGATCGCAGTCCCACAGAGCGTGTTTGGGACATAATGGATCTCAGAATGCGCCCCAGAGATTCTCCAGTACAAAATCCTGCATGAAGAATGAAACACCTCAACGTGAAATTCAACATCTGGTACAGTCAATGAGGTTCAGGGTCTGGAATATTATTGCTGTTGGCGGAGGTTACACCAGATGTTAACAATGTGCTCGCTCATGGATATACTGTGATTTCTTAAAATTGTATGCCAGAATGACCACACTTGTTATAGTCCGTTTGACTTCATTTGAGACCGATGAATTGCTCACTAACACAAAATCTAATAATCTCGCGTCGTGTATTGTCCTCTCCGACGTCCGCGCGCTTACATTGTAGCTGAACGTGGCCAGTTATCCAACATACTTGGGGAAAGTCTAGACTGCTTTGTGCATGTCGACCAGCTACCTAGATGTCAATCGCCGCATCGTGGGACGGGGACCTGAGGACCGAACTTGGGTGCTCAAGACTGTTTTTTGTGATGGTCTATCTTGTTCTGGTCTGTTTGTCCTGTTGGTCACTTGGGGTGTTAAGTGTTTATTGGCCCGATACTCTCCCTGTAAGTGGCAGTAGTTAGTTCCTTAGTATCCCCCACTCAATATATGCCCTGATCCCAGAGCTAGTCTATTAAGGCGAGTTTACTTAGCTAGCTACTTGTTGTTTTTAGCGGCTTGTTGTGATTGGGGTGCAAGTTCATTCATGCTTGAGCGGGTACTTAGCGTTGATAAATGGTTGTATCAACAATCTGGTTGTGTATTTGCTACTATTTTCCGTCCAGTCTCCCTGGACGGTAGTTGGCGCCGTGACAGTATCATTGGACAAAATACTGTGACCATTTGTCCCAGTCTACCCAGCTGCAAATGGGTACCTTGTGAGGATGAGGCTGTGTGAACACTCGCTGCGCCTAACAGACTGCTGGAGTTGAATACTCCCCAGGGAGTTGAGTTGGGGAACACACCAGCGCCTTGAGCATGTACTAGTTGCGTGGATATGTGCGCTATATAAATATCCTATAAAACAATTAATAATATGCTCATGATTTCAATCACTGAGTTGTCTGGTTGACTGAGGTGATTATTTTCAGACCTCCTTCTTATAACCGGGAGATTGACGAGTGCGGCTTTAACCTGTAAACGAACAAATTACTTCTACAGTAACAAAGTCATGGATCATTTCAAATGTTGAATCTATTTTAAAAGACCAATTTTTAAAATCATGGACGAGCGATATGCAAAATACCTCTAATGGAATATATTATAAAGTTCTGAAGCGCTCTCCAAAATTTGAACAATACCTTCTTCTCTCAGATGATATTTCTAAACCGATCCTAAAATTTAGAACATGCAACCATAAACTTCCCATAGAAACTGGGAGATGGCAAAATACCCCAAAAGAACAAAGATTTTGTAACTTTATTTATGTGACTCACATTTGATTGGAGATGAGTTTCACTATTTGTTTAAAGGTAATTAGTTTGCAGACATACGTAAATCGTTGTCAAAAGAACCTTATAGTTCCTGGCCAAATTTGTCAAAGTTCCGTCAACTTTTTTCAAGTAAAATATCTACCCTTAAAAATGTATCCAAGTTCATTAAGATTGTTTGTAAACATTTTAATTGATGAATCATTTAGTCATCTTGTTGTACATTTTGTATGTACTCCTTTGTTATACTCATGTACCACCGATGGTGGTTTATTTTGAGTAATAAACGTGTGATGATGATACAGTAACATTTTAAAATTTGTTTTCATCTCATATTATTGCCTCCAAGTCCAGAATCATGGACGTTATGTGCGGTAACACGATCCCCTTGATGTCTGAGAAAACCTTTCCCTTTTGCGTTTCTGGCCAAACAGTAACTAAGTAATTTCAGTAATTTCAGTAATTTCAGACGATTTACGTAATCAAAGTTCCTATTACATTTTCAGTTTGCAATTTAATTTCGTCTTATTACAGAGACTGAAACCGGGGAAATTTGATTAAATCGAGTTATGAATTGTATTGCCCACGTTTCAGTTTATGGCTGCTGGAATGTTCTCGGGCCATGATAAATTTAGACACATCTAATCAAACGCTACTGCCTGAGTAGAGTATTGTCATAGTTACGCACATTTGTTATTCTCTAATTTCTGGTGGCAAATTGTTCCATGAAACTTTACTTGCGTCTCTTGTACAACAAGCACATGGTGTGACTTCAGCTGCTTCAACTCTTCCTCCAGCTTCTTCCTCTGTTCCTCCTCCACCTTCTTCTACGTCTCGCACGTCCCCGCCAGCTCCTCTAGCTAGTGTTTTCTTCACTTCCCACAGCTCGGCCTGTTCCACTGTGAAAATCAGTTTATAATTATAATAGTCCAGTCGGAACTGTTGTCTCCCCCACCCCTCTCTCTCTCACTCTCTCTCTCTCTTAAAAGAGTAACGCCTACCCATCAAATGTCTGCTTGTTCTCCCTCAATCTCATGTACCACCCTCTCTGTCTCATAAACTCATGCTTTTTAGTTACCGTAAACTCTATCTCTCTCTCTCTGTGAATAGTTTGGTTTCCCTCAATCTCGTGTACCTCTCTCTCTCTCTCTGTGAATAGTTTGGTTTCCCTCAATCTCGTGTACCTCTCTCTCTCTCTCTGTGAATAGTTTGGTTTCCCTCAATCTCGTGTACCTCTCTCTCTCTCTCTGTGAATAGTTTGGTTTCCCTCAATCTCGTGTACCTCTCTCTCTCTCTCTGTGAATAGTTTGGTTTCCCTCAATCTCGTGTACCTCTCTCTCTCTGTGAATAGTTTGGTTTCCCTCAATCTCGCGTACCTCTCTCTCTCTCTCTGTGAATAGTTTGGTTTCCCTCAATCTCGTGTACCTCTCTCTCTCTCTCTCTCTCTCTCTGTGAATAGTTTGGTTTCCCTCAATCTCGTGTACCCTCTCTCTCTCTGTGAATAGTTTGGTTTCCCTCAATCTCGCGTACCTCTCTCTCTCTCTGTGAATAGTTTGGTTTCCCTCAATCCTCGTGTACCTCTCTCTCTCTCTGTGAATAGTTTGGTTTCCCTGCACCTCTCGTGTGAATAGTTTGGTCTCTCTCTCTCTCTGTGAATAGTTTGGTTTCCCTCAATCTCGTGTACCTCTCTCTCTCTCTCTGTGAATAGTTTGGTTTCCCTCAATCTCGCGTACCTCTCTCTCTCTCTCTGTGAATAGTTTGGTTTCCCTCAATCTCGTGTACTCTCTCTCTCTCTCTGTGAATAGTTTGGTTTCCCTCAATCTCGTGTACTCTCTCTCTCTCTGTGAATAGTTTGGTTTCCCCAATCTCTCTCTCTCTCTCTCTTTCTCTCTCTCTCTCTCTCTGAATCTCTCTTGGTTTCTCTCTCTCTCTCTCTTTGCTTGTTGATTGGTCATATCATTTGTAGCTTGTTTCAGATTCCTAAATATTGGGGTTTGTTTCAGTTGAAACATTAAGATATCATTTCGCATTTCATATTGGCATCAGTTTTGTAATAAACTCTGTCAAAAAAAGAAACGCAACCCCTGTCCTCAGATATGAAAAATTCGTTTGAATGAAGTTATTGCTTCCAAACTAAATGTTATTCGAGATGTATTGAAATTATACACGTAATTAATGAAGATTACCATCCAAACAACTGCATTTGTACGCATAAGTGTATTTTATTGCTTATTCCGTCACAACGCATGAAATGACCCTCATGGTGACTTCGCACAAAAAAAAACACATGCAAATCCTTGAAAATGGCAGTTAATGTAGGGGTGTATAAAGCCCATGTGCTTTCGTATTATATTCATTCATTTTGTCGCATGAAAAGCTGTGTGAAAAATGCCACGATTGAGTGCTGCCGACCGAAATATCGCCATTGGTCGTGTTCAGAAGCCGGAGAAAGTTTTGGAACTGTTGCACGGCACCTAAATGTTCACAAAACAACGATATCCCGACTTTGGAGCCCGCTACAACAACTTCAATTTGACCAACGATCGCCCGAGGAAGTGGAAGGCCAAGAATCACGACCCCCTTCAAGATCGGTACATCCGGGTCCATCACCTGCGTAATCGGCATGCCCTACCAACCGTGACTGCCACACAAATACCAGGTTTGAGGAGAGTGTCAGCTCAAACGATTAGGAACCGTCTGAAAGAAGCGGGTTTACGTGCCTGTAGACCAGTTGTTGGACCTGTACTACGCCCCCTACATCTCCGCCGACGACTCAGGTGGTGCAACAACGTAAGGATATGGACTTTACCAAAACTGGAGGCGCATCTGGTTTTCTGATGAATCCCGTTTTCTTTTTGCAACATCACGACTCGTGTTTCTGTGACGTCATGAACGTTTTGCGCCCATCTGCGTCCGACAGGGGACAGATTTAGCGGAGAAAGCGTTATGGTTTGGGGATCCATCTCATACAACCAGAAATCAGACTTGGTGATCGTTGAAGGGAACCTGACAGCCCAACGTTACATCAACCACGTATTACAGCCTCACCTTCTCCCGATTATTGACCAACAGACACAGATTTTTCAACCAGACAACGCCCGGCCTCATACTGCACGTGCAACAATGAACTTTCTGCAGAATTCCAACGTCAATGTCTTGCCATAGCCCTCTAAATCACCAGACCTCAACCCTATTGAACACCTGTGGGATACTCTGGGTCGACGCGTACGTCAACGTCAGCCGCCGCCACAGACGCTGCAACAACTCGGCGTTGCACTGCAGGAGGGTCTTATCCGTTCTTGCATGCCGTGCAGTGATTGCAGCTCGTGGTGCATACGAGATACTGAGAAAGACGCCCCCTGGTGACAAACTGGTGTCTGTGAGATGACTTTTGAAATGAGCAATTTTAAACATGCCCATCTTGGTTATTATTCTGCCAAATTTCAGACTTCTGTCTTAAATAATAAAATGCTGTGTCGTCTTAAAACATCAGTTTTGTAATATTTATCTTGTGGAAGGTGACAACAGGTTGACAGTCGTAAGAATACTAGGAATTTGGTCACTCAAAAGCCAGTGAGTGAGTTTAGTTTTACGCCGCTTTTAGCAATATTCCAGCAATATCACAGCGGAGGACACCCGAATTGGGTTTCACTCAATGTACCCATGTGGGGAATCAAACCTGGGTAATGGGGCGAGCACCTTTGAAAGTGGATCACCGTGAATCGACTACTCGAATTAATTTAGCAACTACAACGGACAAACTACAACACAATTATGTGTCAGAACCATCAAAATCAACACATACATCATTATTTGAAAGGAGATCCACAAATATTTACCCTAATGGTACTGGTTGATCGAGGACGCTTGTTTGTTGTTTTACACCGCACTCAGCAATATTCTAGCTATATGGCGGCGGTCCGTAAATAATTAATCGAGTCTGACCCAATGAATCCAGTGATCAACAGCAAGAGCATCGATCTACGCAATTGGGATACGATGACATGTGTCAACCAAGTGTGCCTGACCGCCCGATCCCGTTAGTCGCCTCTTACGACAAGCATGGGTTGCTGAAGATCAATTCTAACCCGGATGTCCACGGGTCTGTTGTAGGACATGGTGGGTTGTGTTATCTTAGTTACACGATCAACCACACAACATCAACTACTCAAACATTAAGTGCAATGGATAGCCAAGTGGTTAAAGCGTTCACTCGTCGTGCCCTAGCCCCGGGTTCGATTCCCCACATTGGTGCAATGTGTGAAGCCAATTTCTGGCATGATATTGATGACTATTGCTGAAGGCGCCATAAAACCGATTCACTCACTCATTCACTCAAGCATTATATTAAGGGTAAGGGATGTTTGACACAGGTGCGTCACTCACCGTGACGAGTCCCGATGGTAGTGAGTTCGAATCCTGTATTCTCCTTGGTTCTGACTATCGTCTTGTCAGCATCATAACCGTAGCTGTCGTCCATTTGGTAAACATCTCCGACCGACTAGCACCTGCATTAAGCTGAAGGGACTTGGGGTAGCCTAGTGGTTAAAGCGTTTGCTCGTCACGCCGAAGACCCGGGTTCGATTCCACACTTGGCTACAAAGTATGAAGCCCATTTCTGGTGTCCTCAGCCTTGATATTGCTGGAATATTGCTAAAAGCGGCGTAAAACCCACTCACTCACTCACTCACTCATCAGTCCTTAAGAACAGAGTACCCGGTATGAAATGAGTCACAAGGCAGGGTTCTCGTTCAAGTTCTCACGGTCAGTATGTCCACCTTGTGCGTTGATGCAGGCCTGAAGCTGTTGGAGGATTCAGATGACGTCATAAACGTCGTTCCATCTTATCTCAGGCGTGTTCAGTGGATTGCAAATCAGCGTCTATTTGCAGAATTCCGTCTCCGTAACTCACAGCCGTGAAGATCCAACCACAATCATTGGCGGCCTTCCTACAGGCGTCATACAAGATCATAACACCCAGCTCCACAATGTACCCCTTGCAGAACACATGGCCTGGTGTAACGCTTAAGGGCAGCATTTTTAAACATGAACCCTACTCATGAGAAGTATACTAACGGAAAAAAGAATCTGTGCATAACATAACTTTGCATAAAATAAAAGTTATTTGAAAAGTTAACTTCAGCAAGACAACCACATTTGGTTGACCCATCTAAAGAATCGATTCCTGGCTTACGTCCAATCAGTTCCCGGACTGTACGGAGCCGACAGCGGGAGCACAACATCTGGCCCCGACGGCCTGCAATACGTCCAACTTTGTTCCAATGTCACCGACAGGCACGCCTTGCCTGGTGCAGACAGTATCTACGGTACATGAGACAAGATTTCTCCGGACCTGTGCCCTATCGAGCACGCTTGGGATGAAATGGGGAGATTTTTATGTCAAACCCAGAATCAGCCATTGGCGTCAGCTGAATTGGGTCAAGCGTTGGTTCAGACATGGAACAACATTCCCCAATCTTCTTTCAATCGCCAAACGTCGTCTATGAGTTGTCGTTGTCAAGCCTGCATCAAGGCCAATGGTGGACACACAAGATACTGAATTTGCGAACTGACTTTTGACACCACACCTCTTCAAGGACGTGTCACGATGCCAAGTGTCAAATCATTCAGATTTCGATATTGTCCTGTCAACAGTTAAACAATGATTAAGGAAAACACCACAAATCATGTTATTCTCTTTTTGCATTAAGAAGTGGCACAACATCAAATAATGCACAGTTACTTTATTCCTGTAGTATATAATGTGAATTGGATAAGACTAGACAAAAAGTTCTATCATGTGATATTAATGTTATAATGTAGTCAGCAAGACAACCACATTCGGCTGACCCATCTAAGGAATCGATTCCTGGTTTACGTCCAATCAGTTCCCGGACTGTACGGAGCCGACAGCGGGAGCACAACATCTGCCCCCGACGGCCTGCAATACGTCCAACTTTGCTTCAATGTCACCGACAGGCACGTCTTGCCTGGTGCAGACAGTATCTACGGTACAATACACCCAATATAAGTCTACAGTTCTGCAGTTTCAGGTTCTCTTTTTATTAAAAATGATTCTCAATATTCTTCTTTCAGAGACTAAATGTTTGGCGGTATCCAGGCTTCTTTTCATTACATTGCATTACAATAATTTCAGAACTGATTTTTCTGGGACTAAATTTTGAAATTAAAGAAGGTACCTAGCCCCCGTATTGTTATATTGTATTACTAAAAGTATTTTCAGAGACAAAACATAAGTCAACCAGACCATGAGCCGTCTTTTGCAAGGGTGAGGGCTACAATGTGTACCAACCATTCCCTAGAGTGAGTGAGTGAGTGGGTTTTACACCGCTTTTAGCAATATTCCAGCAATATCAAGGCGGGGGACACCAGAAATGGGCTGCACACTTTGTAGCCAAGTGGGGAATCGAACCCGGGTCTTCGGCGTGACGAGCAAACGCTTTAAGCACAAGGCAACCCCGACGCCCCACCATTCCCTAGACCTTGAGCGAATACTGCAAGCCGACATTATGATGCCGGACTTGATGGTAGTTGCTATGAAGGACTTATGGCTTCGGGGTGATACAATACAATACAATACAATGTGAATTACCCCAACCCCTCCCCGTACAATTTGTGAACAAAGTGACACCCCATCCCCCATCCTGTACAAAATCAATGCGCCCCCCTCCCCCCCCCTAATTTGTCAGCAATTTTTCAGCATACTTTTTTCAATTAATCATGTACAAAGTTACTGACCTCCCTAGTACTTGTGTGGGAAATTGATGGGACCCCCCTCTCCCCCCACTTAATCAGTACAAAATGTGTGTCCTCCCTCAAAATAATTTTCCATTCCCCCTGCGGCCCCCCTTCCCTTAACTATCGCCGTTCAAATCGTTCTATAAAAAATGAAACTCGGATCATCAGTCATGTTTAGTTTCTGTCAATGTCATACGTAATGATAACATCATGGTGTACGTACATGAACTGCAGCGATCTTAACAAGGCCTATAATAAAACTTAGGTAACGTTTACAAACTTCTAACTTAACGCATCTGCCCATTTCAACTGTGGTGCATCCAACACGCTCTTTTTGTGAAAACGCACCCTGCACGTGTCCGGGTTCACGTGCCTGACCACCAACACGTGCGCAGAATCTGCTGGTGGTTAGAAAAAAGAAAGCCAGGTTAACAAGCCTTGAGAGATAAACAATTCTCATGCCACACCTTACAAATGTTGAACGTGAACGTGCAATTGGCATACTGCGAGCTGGCCAGTCTGCTGTTGCTGCTGCACATGCAATGCTATGCAGCAGACAATTTACAAGCTGAGGACACGTGTGCATCAAACGGGTGTGACACGTGATCACCCCAGGTTCCTGCTTCCCAAAACGATCTTAGCGCAACGACTTTTGTAACCCCAAGTTAAAGTATAGGAGATACGATAGTCGTAGCGCTGTGATGGCTTTGTGAAACGCGGCCCTGGTCAGGGGTGACGTTACATGCCGAAAACAACCAAATTTGGCTACGTCAATTGCGTGATCGTTTTACGACCACTGCCTTCATTTTCGAAACGTTCGTAGCCCTACGAACTTCTTAAGCCTATTCTTAACACATTGGCTAACATCAAAGTTAAGAATTCTTAGGGATACGACCATTTCGAAAATCTCGGTCCTGGAACCTGATCCCCAAAGCGTTCCTAACGTTACGACCTGTCGTAACTCTATAGTTTACGAATGTCGCAGCGCTACGAATGCTTTGTGGATCGGGACCCAGAACGTCAAACAGAAGCGCACTGTTCAGGGGTCCAGTAACTGCCCAGACCATAAGAAACAGCTTGCGCGCTGCCCATCTTCGTGACCGACGTCCTTATGTTGAGCCGATTCTGACACAGATAAACCGTAATGAATGTCTACTCTCAATTGCATATGCAGATGGCTAAATGAAGGAAAACCAAGTTCTATGGCAAGTGACTTGCTTGATTAAAGAGAATTTTTATGTAAGGAAGAATAACAATAATGGATGGACAGCTTCTTGCTCTCACAGCAATAAAGAAGTTGTTCATCCATATTTTTTTATCCTTCCTTACTGCCCCAACTTCTAAATGCCTCTCAAAGAAGTTAAGTATTATGTACTTGTAAAACTTATCATTGCAAAAATACAGGGGGTGCTTAATTAAGTTCTTATATATATATGGGAATTGTCACAGAGTGACTTGTTTTGAGGGTACTCTGTTTTAACAATGTATTATTTTTCAAGATTATAGCTTTTCGATTGCTTCAATTTTGTAAAGCTTTGAGGTTCATCTCTATAGGGTAATTTAGACTACTCCACATTGGCTCAACTTTTTACTGTGATATTGTGTTTATGTACTTAGCTGTTTTTGTACCATGTTGAGGCGAGACGTGAATATAAACGGGGGATTATCGGTACTGAGGATCTTTAATGAGCTGGTAGTATGCAGGAGGTATGTAATAACCTTGGTCACGGTTGACTGATGGCTGGAGCCTTTTGATGTCGATAGCTTCTTGGAGTTTCCTGAGGTTAAAGTCTTTGAGGGTGGTGGTTAGGGTTTTGGTTCTGTCCCACTGGATACTGTGTCGGGACTGTCTTTGATGTGATCTGATAGGGCTGATTTGGAGTCAAGTTTTGATCCTGAGGCCTGATGCTCTTTGATTCGGGTTTTGAGGGATCTTGGTGTTTCGCCAACATGGGCATGTCTACAATCGCATGGGACGTGGTAAACTGTTCCCAGTCGTTGTTGTTTCTGGCTGCTTGGTGGTTTGCCAGTCGCTTTGATGGTGTTAAGGGTGTTGCTGTTTCGCTAAAAAAACACATCTATATTGGCCTGTGTTTTCAGGAGTCTCTGGATTTTGTGGCTGACAGTAGTATAGGGGAGGCTGATGATAAAGGGTGCAGATTGTTGACGGGTGGATTTCTCTGTTTTGTTTTTGAAGTTCTGTATGATTTGTTGCACAAGCTGTTCGGGGTAGTTGTTGTCCCGTGTGAAGACTTGTTTCAGGTGCTGGTGTTCGGTGGTAAGATGTTGCTTGGTGGAGCAGATGTTGTGAGCTCGACGTACTGGGGTGGATGATTGGAAGCGTAGTGAAGGTACTGGTCTGTGTGGGTTGGTTTTCGGTATTCTGTAGTGCTAAGCTTATTGCTTGTGTCCCTCAGTGCCAGTACGTCAAGAAAGGGCAATTGACGACTGGACTCTTCTTCCATGGTGAACTGGATACGTGTGTTTTGGGAGTTGATGTGGTCTAGTGGAGCTGTCGGAGTGAAGGATGACAAAGATATCGTCCACTTTCCGGAACCAACAGAGGGGTGTTGTGGGGCATGTTTCCAGGGTTTTTGCTTCTAGGTTGGTCCTGAAGATCTCTGTGATTAACACAGGACCAAAAGCCGGATAGTACACCACTGAAATAAACGTAAGTACAGTAGGAAATACATGCCATGACCGGATTTACGTATGCTTGCAGATATTTCCGAACTTCGAGCATATATTTCCTATAAAGTTATACCTTTGCTCATCTGCTCATCGTACATTTTCGTATGCACAAGCACCTCGTTCATGTATGCCATGACCGGATTGTCAGGGATTTCCAAACATGAATCGTAAAACAGATAGCCCAGTAAATACATGATCACACAGTATTTCCAATGCATTCCTGTGAATTCCAATGGGTGTTGAAATACCAGATTCCGTTCTAAGTTTACTACGGTTTGAAATATGGATATTTCCTTAGGCGGGGAAACACATGTAAATGTTCAATTCTGCAAATGTTTACATGCCTTAGATATTAATGTATCATACCGGATTTCAGGGGTATGTATATGAACGGTTTATACATGTTCATGTGACCTGTGCCCAAGCAAGATGGTCATATGTTCCCATGTTTTGAAATACTTGTTTCATGTTACTCCATTTTCACGACCGCCTCCGTGGTGTAGTGGTTAGAGCGTCCGACCGGAGAGCGGAAGGTCGCGATTCGATCCCCGACCGCGTCATACCAAAAGACGTTAAAATATGGTCTTGTTGGTCCCTGCCTGGCGCTCGGCATTAATGGGTACAACAAGGACTGGTCGGCTCGGAGTCAGTATACTGTGTCTGAGTGGGGTATTCATGCTTAACTGGGGCATGGTATCTCAGTGGGCTCGCACTATAAAACCAGCTTAAGTCTGTGCTAGTACAAGCAGCCGCACATACACATACACACGCATGCACGTCGTCATATGAGCGAAATATTCTCAAGCACGACGTTAAAACCCAATTTCACCTCACCTCACCTCAATCGGTTTAAATATCAACATTATAGTGATGGCTACTGTCTATAAGATTTTGATGCACAGCATCACTGTTTTGTTGTGTCTGCTATCCAGTACAATACATATATTTGCTCATGGATGTAATTGGATTGGCTGGCTATCCCCAGTGTCATGTCTTTCATAACGAGTATGTGTCTGCTGTCCAGTACAATACATATATTTGCTCATGGATGTAATTGGATTGGCTGGCTATCCCCAGTGTCATGTCTTTCATAACGAGTATGTGTCTGCTGTCCAGTACAATACATATATTTGCTCATGGATGTAATTGGATTGGCTGGCTATCCCCAGTGTCATGTCTTTCATAACGAGTATGTGTCTGCTGTCCAGTACAATACATATATTTGCTCATGGATGTAATTGGATTGGCTGGCTATCCCCAGTGTCATGTCTTTCATAACGAGTATGTGTCTGCTGTCCAGTACAATGCATATATTTGCTCATGGATGTAATTGGATTGGCTGGCTATCCCCAGTGTCATGTCTTTCATAACGAGTATGTGTCTGCTGTCCAGTACAATACATATATTTGCTCATGGATGTAATTGGATTGGCTGGCTATCCCCAGTGTCATGTCTTTCATAACGAGTATGTGTCTGCTGTCCAGTACAATACATATATTTGCTCATGGATGTAATTGATTGGCTGGCTATCCCCAGTATAATGTCTTTCATAACGAGTATGTGTCTGCTGTCCAGTACAATACATATATTTGCTCATGGATGTAATTGGATTGGCTGGCTATCCCCAGTGTCATGTCTTTCATAACGAGTATGTGTCTGCTGTCCAGTACAATACATATATTTGCTCATGGATGTAATTGGATTGGCTGGCTATCCCCAGTGTCATGTCTTTCATAACGAGTATGTGTCTGCTGTCCAGTACAATACATATATTTGCTCATGGATGTAATTGGATTGGCTGGCTATCCCCAGTGTCATGTCTTTCATAACGAGTATGTGTCTGCTGTCCAGTACAATACATATATTTGCTCATGGATGTAATTGGATTGGCTGGCTATCCCCAGTGTCATGTCTTTCATAACGAGTATGTGTCTGCTGTCCAGTACAATGCATATATTTGCTCATGGATGTAATTGGATTGGCTGGCTATCCCCAGTGTCATGTCTTTCATAACGAGTATGTGTCTGCTGTCCAGTACAATACATATATTTGCTCATGGATGTAATTGGATTGGCTGGCTATCCCCAGTGTCATGTCTTTCATAACGAGTATGTGTCTGCTGTCCAGTACAATACATATATTTGCTCATGGATGTAATTGGATTGGCTGGCTATCCCCAGTATAATGTCTTTCATAACGAGTATGTGTCTGCTGTCCAGTACAATACATATATTTGCTCATGGATGTAATTGGATTGGCTGGCTATCCCCAGTGTCATGTCTTTCATAACGAGTATGTGTCTGCTGTCCAGTACAATACATATATTTGCTCATGGATGTAATTGGATTGGCTGGCTATCCCCAGTGTCATGTCTTTCATAACGAGTATGTGTCTGCTGTCCAGTACAATACATATATTTGCTCATGGATGTAATTGGATTGGCTGGCTATCCCCAGTGTCATGTCTTTCATAACGAGTATGTGTCTGCTGTCCAGTACAATACATATATTTGCTCATGGATGTAATTGGATTGGCTGGCTATCCCCAGTATAATGTCTTTCATAACGAGTATGTGTCTGCTGTCCAGTACAATACATATATTTGCTCATGGATGTAATTGGATTGGCTGGCTATCCCCAGTGTCACGTCTTTTCATAACGAGTATGTGTCTGCTGTCCAGTACAATACATATATTTGCTCATGGATGTAATTGATTGGCTGGCTATCCCCAGTGTCATGTCTTTCATAACGAGTATGTGTCTGCTGTCCAGTACAATACATATATTTGCTCATGGATGTAATTGGATTGGCTGGCTATCCCCAGTGTCATGTCTTTCATAACGAGTATGTGTCTGCTGTCCAGTACAATACATATATTTGCTCATGGATGTAATTGGATTGGCTGGCTATCCCCAGTGTCATGTCTTTCATAACGAGTATGTGTCTGCTGTCCAGTACAATACATATATTTGCTCATGGATGTAATTGGATTGGCTGGCTATCCCCAGTATAATGTCTTTCATAACGAGTATGTGTCTGCTGTCCAGTACAATACATATATTTGCTCATGGATGTAATTGGATTGGCTGGCTATCCCCAGTGTCATGTCTTTCATAACGAGTATGTGTCTGCTGTCCAGTACAATACATATATTTGCTCATGGATGTAATTGGATTGGCTGGCTATCCCCAGTGTCATGTCTTTCATAACGAGTATGTGTCTGCTGTCCAGTACAATACATATATTTGCTCATGGATGTAATTGGATTGGCTGGCTATCCCCAGTATAATGTCTTTCATAACGAGTATGTGTCTGCTGTCCAGTACAATACATATATTTGCTCATGGATGTAATTGGATTGGCTGGCTATCCCCAGTATAATGTCTTTCATAACGAGTATGTGTCTGCTGTCCAGTACAATACATATATATTTGCTCATGGATGTAATTGGATTGGCTGGCTATCCCCAGTGTCATGTCTTTCATAACGAGTATGTGTCTGCTGTCCAGTACAATACATATATTTGCTCATGGATGTAATTGGATTGGCTGGCTATCCCCAGTGTCATGTCTTTCATAACGAGTATGTGTCTGCTGTCCAGTACAATACATATATTTGCTCATGGATGTAATTGGATTGGCTGGCTATCCCCAGTGTCACGTCTTTCATAACGAGTATGTGTTTGCGAATGAAAACCGGGTGAAATATGAATCTGTGCCCTGGAGAAATAATGTTGGCTACTCGCAGTTTCCAACAACACGAGCCGTATTGGACGTTCTGAGAAAACAGTCCTCAAATGTCAACACAGTGTTCTCTGTTTGGAAGCTGTTCGGCCTCGAAGTTTCAATTATTGATTTCTGGCAAGTCGTAAGGGATAATAAGTCTTTTATTGCACCAATAGGAAGCTAAAGTGAGGGCATATGCCCCGATATGTATAATACAGGCCAAAGTATTGTCGAAAGTGTGTGACTTTGTGCCTTTAAATATAGATCAATCCTGATGCTGGTTATATTTGACGTGTCGGTGGGAAGAGGTGGGACCAAAGGTGGGAATCCCAAATTCGCCCACGGTACGTTTCCTGGTCAAAGACGCGCACGTGGATTTCGCAAAAACTGTAAGTGTCCAATAGCTGACCAACGGACATATGTTCAAACGCAGAGTGAGACCCAGTTCACTGACTTAATTGATAATTACGCTCAGCATGTTATCATTCACAGCACAGGTGTATTACACTTTAGACGCGATACACAAAGCACGTGGCACATCGGAAGGGCACGTAGACCTATCTGCTTAGTAATGTGTCTCTAGGAAGCGGAGAGCTACTGTAGTACACATGCACCTGTGAACAGAAGGACGAATTATAGATTTACTGTGATAACAACCGTCAAGCCTCTTTGTGGTAGAAGTTAGGGACCGTTCATAATTTATGGCTGGTGTGTGTGTGTGTGTGTGTGTGTGTGTGTGCGTGTGTGCGTGCGTGCGTGCGTGAGTGCGTGCGCGCGCGCGCGTGTGTGTGATACAATTTTATATCTTTCACTGGGAGACCATCATTCTGAACATGCTTTATCTGTTGACATTTCTAGGTGTTAATTTCGGTTGATGTACAATGTAAACAACACCGACATCCAAATAGTTTTGGGGAAAAGCTATTAGATATAAGAAGAATCTTTATTTGGTGTCACATGTTTTTGTTTGAATAATTTTAATCTATTTTTATGGATGATTTTAAGAAGATAAAAATGGAGTGTTTAAAAACATATATTTAGGGGATAACTGTACTGTGTTTGACGAATTAGGGACGTATACCGGTGGTTATATAGCCGCAAATTTAGTTATATCGGCGACGCGTAAACATACATACATACATACATACATACATACATACACACACGCACGCACGCACGCACGCACGCGCGCGCGCACACACACACACACACATATACATACATACATACATACATACATACATACATACACACACACACACACACACACACACACATACATACATACATACATACATACATACACACACATACATGGAAGCACACTAACATACAATAAATGCTTCAAATACATTTTAAGAATCATAAATATACATAAAATATAAATATTATATACAATTATTTTCTACTTGTAAGCACCGTTATAAATTAACTTTTTTAGCGGAATATTTTCATCTTAAATTGCATTAAACCTGTTAGTATTGAATATATAATTAACAGTTAAGTAGTAAAGCACAGTTTAATTACAAATAACATTGGTTTTACACAGATGAATAACTGTTTGATGAATATTGCTTAAGCAAAAATCTTAGTTTTAGATAGGTTGCTATGGAAACTAAGAATTCTTACCAGACTTAAGAAGTCTTAAGGCTTAAGAATATTCTAAGAAGTTTAGTGAATCCGTCCCCTGGACCTTAAGTAAACAACCTGTTCAATAATTAAAGGAAAAAAGAGGATCTGATGAAGCTACAAGTTCCAAATGTCATATTATTGATCAGAACAGAAATTACAATCCTTAACAAACTGAAACTTCATCTTCTACATTGTCAGCGCTAAGGAATGTAGAGATGCCTCCCCTAAAGGGACTACTGGATGTGACAGTCTACAAAGTTCAATTTCAAGATTCAAATTGCCAAACGGACTTTACTAAAAATACGACGCTGAGACTCACCAAGAAAAGAACTTACATATATTTCAGTACAATGTATTATTAAACGAACAAGTTCTTAGTTCACTACCGTTAGGTTGAACATTACCATTCCACAAAACAGGCGCCTGTACTAATAATCCAGTGATAACAGCCATTCTTTTGCGATCTCAATGTCTGCCAAGGAAACATGATAAAGGTCCTACTTAAGGTCTACATGATACATGTAATAAAAACGACCATTATTGTTTCCAGAGTTCTCTTTCAGACTATCTGTCATATAACACTGAGTATGTTGCTATAATGTACAGACTGAAATGTAGGCCCAAATCGTAACATTGCAATGTTTGCTTTATTAAAGGCCATTAAAATCCAACACATGACACGTGGCATAATTTGCAGTCTTATTGCCAACTGCAAAAAGTAATCTACAGGCACGGTTTTGAATTGTGTTTATACATTTTTATCAGCATTTGACTTGAAATGACCAAAAAATGAGCCTAAATTATAGTGCAGTAAAATTTACTACAAACCTAGTAAATCAAATATTGCTGTCAGAAAATTAAAAGATTAGTAAATATTACTCATTAAGATTAAAAGTATTCATTACTAAAACCGGTTTGAAAGATAGTATTGGATAGTAATCTCTATTACAGTCCGTTTGAGACAAAATGATACCGACGAATATTGCAATCTAACACAAAAACAAATAGGCATTTTTTCTAGAGTTGGTCTGTTGTTTTTATTGCACTCCGCGTTGGTTTGATTCTTTTATTAAAACAACGCGGAGTGCAATAAAAACAACACACCAACTCTAGAAAAAATTGCATAATTTTTGTCACAAAAATATATATAAAAAGTTGTTTAAGAAACTGTCATCATTTATTTGTGCGGTTTCCCAGTTTGTTACAAGGGCACAGTGGCAACTAAAAGAACAACGCGAAGAGCGAGATGCACGTGCGTTAACGCAACAGTGGATAGGGGGTTGTGTCAAAATCTTGGTGTTGAAATAAATAGAGACTGGAACAACTACAATGTGGTTTTGAATTCATAACAATGCGCTTTTGATACATCTTTGATTTCTTTAAAATTAAACTGGACAGACGGCATTCTCTCTGGATGTTTTTATTGAATAAAGCTGGACAAGACTTATTTTAAAAGACAGAGGAAATGACTAGAGTGGCGACACGATTTCGGATCAAATCCCTTCAGAGTGGGAATCTGACTCCAAATCTGACTCAGTACCACTGCTGTCTGATTCCACTCTAACTCTAACTGGCTTTATGGTAGCATGGTCTAGACCACTTTGTGTCCAGTACTGGTTCTCTACCTCACTCTCCACCTTCTCTATGCACTTTTGCCAAGTCTCTTGTGAAATATTTTGCATGGAGTGAATCACTAACTTTTGGACGTCACTTAGTTTGAAGGTTGTGTTTTGCCTACCAACATCTGACGTCACAATACCCTAGATAAGCTCAATGGGATTCAAATCACAGTGGTATGGTGGCAATCGCAAAACCTAAGAAACTGGTCAACGTTATATACAGGAGCAGTTTTGTTAGATTTGATGATCTCGTATAGAATAGGTTTCGTCGATTTGTCAGGAAATGGTATTTTCTTTTTTTGTCCAGCCATGATATCATGTCCACCTTTCTGGTGTTCGATGTAGGAGCTTTAGTGTCCGGTTCCTGAACACTGTGATAGGGAGTGTTGTCCATTACCACTAAGCACCGTGTAGGCAGGGCTGGAATCAACTGATGCTGTACCCATTCTAAGAATACCTCCATTCAATTCCGTATGGTAGTCTCTATTGTCCTTGGATTTTGCTTTGAAAACTAGGGAACAACCAGATAAGAACCAAAAACTTTTCCACCCTGCGTGTAGTATAATGAGTCTCTCCCACTCACCTAATGACAGTTTTCTATCACATGTGTCAGTGTTGTCTGGACCGACCCATTGTGGACTTGCAGTGTGACTGGCGTTCACCCACGTTTCATTGATGAAAACAGGTTTGAAACCATCAGTTTTTCCTTATTATTCGCAAATAGGTGTTCCTCATTTGGACAATGTCAGATCGTTCGCAAAGTCCCCTCCTGTTTTCACCTTGCCTCTTTTTGTAACTGATGTTGACACGCCCCACTGATGTAAGCCATCGCTTGTAGAATCGCCATTTCGGGTTCTCAACAAATTTTTGAGCTGGCTCGATGACACCCCAAGTGCACAGGCAATGCGCTGTATGTACTTAGTAACTGCATACTTGGGTCTCCCCCCTGTCATTTTCATCCTTGAAGAAATTATAGAGTTTACGTCGGGAGCAAATTTCATTTTCTTTCACTTTGACAATCAACAGTAATAACATGTCTCTGACGTCACTAATGCACTCTTGTGTGCCATGCGTATAATGTATCATGTGTCTTGTGTGTCATGTGTGTCTTGTGTGCCATGTGTGTCATATATGTGCCTTGTATGTCATACGTGTGTCATATGTGTGTCTTCCATGTCATCCATGTGTCTTGTGTGTCATGTGTCTTGTGTGCCATATGTGTCTTGTGTGCCATGTGTGTCTTGTGTGCCGTATGTCGCATGTGTGTCTTGTGTGCCATGTGGGTCTTTTTTGCCATGTGTGCCATGCGTGCCTTGTGTGTGCCATGTGTGCGTCATGTGTGTGTGCCATGTGTGTGTGATGTGCGTCATGTGTGTGTGCCTTGTGTGTGCCATGTGTGCGTCATGTGTGTGTGCCATGTGTGTGTGATGTGCGCCATGTGTGTGTCATGTGTGCCATGTGTGTGTGATGTGCGCCATGTGTGTGTCATGTGTGCTATGTGTGTGTTATGTGTGCCATGTGTGTGTGATGTGTGCCATATGTGTGCCATGTGTGTGTGATGTGCGTCATGTGTGTGCTATGTGTGTGTGATATGTGCCATGTGTGTGTGATGTGTGCCATGTGTGTGTGATGTCTGTCATGTGTGTACCATGTGTGTGTGATGTGTGCTATGTGTGTGTCTTGTAGTTCATATGTGTGTCATGTATCTTGTGTGTCATATGTGAGTTATGTGCCATGTGTGTTTTGCGTATGTCATGTGTGTGACTTGTGTGCCATGTGTGTGTCATATGTGCCTTGTGTGTATCTTGTAGTTAGTATGTGTTTCATGTGTCTTGTGTGTCATGTGTCATGTATGCTATGTGTGTGTTATGTGTGCCATGTGTGTTATGTGTGCTATGTGTGTGAGATGTGTGCTATGTGTGTGTCATGTGTGTGTGTGTCATGTGTGCTATGTGTGTGTCATGTGTGCTATGCGTGTGTCTTGTAGTTCATATGTGTCATGTGTGAGTGATGTGCCATGTGTGTCTTGTGTGTCATGTGTGTACTGCCGGCGTTGCCGAAGGTCGACAGAGTATGGATTGTCTGGCGGAAGAGGATCTGTAATAATCACTACTCACGTCTGGCTCGCTCGACGCCCCCTTAACACATTCCGACCGTCTTGGAATCCAATTTAACAAATCCGGAGTCATATCAGTTTACACAGCTGACACAATCCTGAAAACAAAGCACGCATAAGTGCGCTCCTATGCTTAGAGGTGAATAATTTTTTTTATGAATTTCACTTATTGCAAGAAAGCAAGATGGAAATCAGATACAGCTTGCATGTAAAAATGACGTAACCAATTATTATTTAATGATACAGTAAATGTTACAGGTAGATGTTTGTCTGGGGACCACTCTATTGGCTTGCATGTTGTTTTACTGCACACTCAGCAATAGTCCAGCTATATGACGGCGGTCCGTAAATAATCGAGTCTGGACCAGACAATCCAGTGGTTGACATCACGAGCATCGATCTAAGCAATTGGAAAACGATGACATGTGTCAACCAAACCAGTGAGCCTGACCACCCGATCCCCTTTAGTCGCCTCTTACGACAAGCATCAACCAAACCAGTGAGCCTGACCACCCGATCCCCTTTAGTCGCCTCTTACGACAAGCATCAACCAAACCAGTGAGCCTGACCACCCGATCCCCTTTAGTCGCCTCTTACGCATCAACCAAACCAGTGAGCCTGACCACCCGATCCCCTTTAGTCGCCTCTTACGACAAACATCAACCAAACCAGTGAGCCTGACCACCCGATCCCCTTCAGTCGCCTCTTACGACAAGCATGGTTGCTGAAGACCAGTTCTAACCCTGATCTCCACGGGTCCTACAGGTCGATGATACACGACTTGTGTATGCTTAAAAGGTACCGGAGTTTGCACTGAAACGATGCACGTTATGAAATGGTTAAGCCGTAAATCTTTTTAGAAAGTTTACTATATTTTGCAGCTTTAGGTTCTCAGAAACATATATATCACTGTTATTGTATTTCATATATTACGGTACAACGGTATAAAGGGACGCTTGTCTGAGCCAGCAAGAGTCACGTGGTCACAGCATGATACAGGACACCGGTACGGCACTTGTTTCAACTTGATGGTCCAATAACACACTCGTTTAGTTTATTGAGTGTCCAGTGTTGAGAAAACAAACATGTCTGTACAGGAAGACCACACAAACAAGTCTCCGTTTATTTCAAGGGACGTCTAGTTGCCATGATACCGTCTTGTGAGAAAATTAACAACATGATCACCATCCTCTGCGGATGTGGTAGACTTGCACAAGTCTCTAAGGTAACAACTGATAATAAAAAGAACACGTTGTCCCTCTAACAGACTGACGTGCTTAGACTGTCCGCTTATCTAGACATGCGTCTTAGAGGTGAGGTGAGGTGAAATTGGGTTTCACGTCGTGCTTGAGAATATTTCGCTCATATATGACGACGTGCATGCGCGTGTATGTGTATTTGCGGCTGCTTGTACTAGCGAAGACTTCAAGCTGGTTTTATAGTGCTAGCCCACTGAGATACCATGCCGCAGTGAAGCATGAATACCCCACCCAGACACATTATACTGACTCCGAGCCGACCAGTCCTTGTTGTACCCATTAATGCCGAGCGCCAGACAGGGACCAACAAGTACCATATTTTAACGTCTTTTGGTATGACGTGGTCGGGGATCGAACCCGCAACCTTCCGCTCTCCGGGCGGACGCTCTAACCACTACACCACGGAGGCGGTCTATGCGTCTTAGAAGGATACACCCATCGACTTGGCGTTAGCATTCAGTACAGCCTTGGAACAAGGCTACCTAAAATCCAATATTTGCCTGCGTTGGACCAGAGACCATATACGGCATATGGTCTCTGGTTGGACTGATGATTCCACGCTAAAAAGACCGGAAAATTCATTTCATTATTGAAATATTGAGATCCGCGTACCAGAGAGATATTTCATAGCATCCCAGTATAATGGCATCAATTCGGGATACCGCTCAAAAGATCTCGTCATCCAGAGCGTCCAACCCACAGAGAAAAACAACAACTTGAGATACCAGGGCCTAATGGCGGCATGCAGGGGTAGCCTAGCTGTTAAACAGTTCGCTGAAGACCCGGGTTCGATTCTCCACGTCATGGGTACAATTTGTGAAGCCCATTTCTGGTGACCCCCGTCGTGACATTGCTAGAATATTGCTAAAAGCGGTGTAAAACTGTACTCACTCACTCCCCAAGGGCGGCTGACCCCAGGGCGGCTGACTCCAGGGTGGTACCTGTTGGGAACGCATCACTGCAAAAATCTCATCTCAGAAAAGTCACTGAAAACGATGTATTCAGAAATATTTTTTTAGATTATAAGTTGTCAAATGTGAATTTTAATATAAACCTAGTTTGGCGTGAGATTTTTAGTTTTTCAGAGCGTGACGCGAGTAATAAAATCATGAGTCTCAATCTAAAGGTGAGAGAGTCGGCAGGTATGTGCCATCGGTTACAGGCCGGGAGAGCCACATTTCCGAAACAGGTAGCCAAAATTGATGTGGCTCTCCCGGCAATAGTTATGGTTGCGTGAACATGGAATGTGGCTCTCTCGGCTATGCTGTCAAAACATCCATAGTGATTCAAAAGCGTTACTGTATTTAACACAACAAGACATGTTTCCTCATAATTTTATTCAGATCACAACCGTGATGTGGTGGCATCCGTGGGCGTTGGCAACAGCATTGTATGTTGACCCCATCTGCAACGTCCCAATGGCTCTTTCCCTCTCTTCAGCTGTTAATCGTGGCATAGTTCTCGTACTTGTGTATCATATCATGCATTCTAGGCTCTCTTTATACCCTATAGAATCATTTGATGCAAATACTGCTTGAATATTGCTACGTTTTGGCGATTGATATTGCTGTGTGTAAACAGAAAATAAAATGGAAAAATGTTACTGTGCAAGTAAAAATGTTAACCAAGATCATTTTAGGTGTTCCTAAACCCTTTTACACAATACCAAAGACACGTTTTACTTGTTTTCCCTATAATGCAAATCAGCAGATAATGTTTTAAAAGATTGAAATCATAGGAATGATTCTTTTACAATTTTACACACTCTACAACAGTTGTTTCTTGATTTAGTAATTGAAAAATGGTGACTTTAAACGGTTTATTTCTGTCTCAAAGCAGAATTTTATTTCAACCTTTTTTTTTGACATCTAAATCACTGTTATTAGGTTTTTTCGGCATGGTCGAAAATAGGAATATTTAAATCTTCTTTTTAAGAATTCATAAAGGTAGGAGGGTAACGTTTCTTTTGGCGTTTAGTGTGGGAACAGTCTTTTACCGGCATTGCTAAACACCACGCTTGTGAGTAGGAAAGATTGTGAAAACATTATTATACATGGGGACGCTCTTCTACCGGTTACGGTAATCCATTAATGAATTAATCTGTTGGAAATGTGGCTTTACCGGCTACAGCCATGTAATTGAAATGTGGCCTTCCTGGCAATAGTCATTTTTGAAATGTGGCTTTCCCGGCAATAGTCATTTTTGAAATGTGCCTCATATTAGCTCGAAAAAGAAGATCGATTGGCACAGCCATCATATAGCTGGGAAATATATTTCCGAGTGCTACGTAAACCGAGTCAGTAAAGGGTTAAAACATATCCAACAATAACTTGTTTTCTAAAAGAAACCATTTATTTATAAAAGAGAATATTCATTTCCTTACTTTGTTTTATCTAATGTAATAAATTTAGAAGTACATCAAAAACGTTTTCTAGGAAATGTGTTGTATAACATGTTTAATCATTGGATACACGTGAACGTCGTGTATCCTTTATATAGGATCACCTTGGTCACACCATCAAATATAGCAGTCAAGTAAACGTGCACCGAACTGTATATTACATAAATGGTTATATAAGTCCTTGGGGAAAACGAAACGTCGCACGTGCCAAGGGATCAGTTGTAAACAAATGTAACACGTGCAGGCTATGCTTTCTTGATTTTGGCCAACATTGGTCATATAAAACTGGGAAATTTGTTCTACAGTTGTACACTTACAACTGTAAATATATTCGACCTCACCATGGTTCGGTTATATGGAAAAGTAACCAGTAGCAAATCTACAAAAATATAAAAACAAATAACATACAATATACTACAATAACCGCTCCCTCAAATGGTAAACAAATATGGCGGTCACACATGGATTGGTCGACTGTCAACCTTGGATACTCGGTATTCCAGAGGAAATATGGGATCATATTTTCATGTCAGGTGTGTTGGATCATGTCGATCTAACGAATATTTCCGGTACTTGCAAATACTTTCAGAAGATATGTAAGAGCAACGAGTTATGGCGAAAGAAACTGCAACAAAGGTAGGTTTATGTCACTTTGTTCTACTTTACCCTTTCCCCAATGACTTCATGAAATTCTCCATGTTTATAACTGCTCCGATCCCATCCTATAGGGTGCACTCTTCGGGTTTCAGTGAGGGCCTTGGACGACATGCACTAAGTTTTGTCTTTGGGTCAGTTAAATGAATTAATATTCTTGTAACGTTGTTTGTCATGAGTTTCAAAACCAGACTCGCGCCCCCAGATTCTGGTCCAGTGAGCAAACTCACTTCATGAAAATTATTTATCTTACACTAAATTAACATGTAAGTAAATGGAAATTGCGTCAAGTGTCCGAATACTTTTTGCACGACTGTATGTATATGGCCTGTCAAAACTGTCTGGGTAGGAATGGCAATTTGTGTAGAGGCCAGGACGGGAAGGTACGGCGCTCTTGTCGAGTGGTGTCCTGACTTGGACCTAGTTACCCACAAGATGACCTGGGCCAGTGATTAGTCATGTGATAGATTCTTTCATAACTATAACTTTAAAACTGTTTAGTTACACTGCAAGTCAGTAATCATGGTAATGTTTGCATTTCTTTTTGGCTATGCACACATTCCTTCTGACTTGTATATGTTTGAGCAGAGATAAAGCTTCAGTCAACTTAGGGGATACTTTATCAGATGTTATTTCAGTGAAGCTAAAAAACTTTTGCCTGAAATCCGGTAAAACAATTCCCAAATGAACATTTTGTACCCAGATATTGAGATCTGCTGTGGATATCTTGGTAAGGGAAGGTTAGTTATGAGTTAGGTATCCTAGTAGTAAATCTGGACTGCCCAGCCCCACTGTAATTGTGTCATATCTGTTATGATAATGGAGCTTGGGGTGGTTACTTTTTTCATTTATATGAATGTATATTAGACTTCTAGCACCTCACAGGCAGCTTTGGTTATCCGGGGAAGTAATGTCCATTATGTTAATATGTTATATCCACTCAGAGAATGCCCGAGTGGCGTTGAGTTCAGATCTCTGTAAGTGGCTAGTAATGTCACGATTCACCGATGCATCAGTGCAAGCTGTGCACGATATGATACACGATTCATTTGCCTTAGTATTGATTCATATTTTGACATATACCGATTATTATTTTGATCTAGCACTAATATTTCATGTAAAACATTTTTTTGTTAAATACAAACCGGACATTATTAATAGTGAACTTAACACATTTTTCTCTTGTAATTTTGTTATACAGAACATCAGATATGACTAGACTTGGTGAGTGTGGTTGATGGATAGTTGGCTGATACTCAGACTTCCCTTTTCTAGTAATCTCTACCAAAATGTTTGGTGACTGAGCTACGGTATGAGCTTGCCATCCAGTAATGGCTGTTTGTTACGTGCCAAATATCAGAAATGTAGTATCATATCGTGACCTAAGTATCGAGATACGTATCGTATCGTGACTTCAGTATCGAGATACGTATCGTATCGTGAGGCCCCTGTATTGTGAGGTGAGGTGAAATTGGGTTTAACGTCGTGCTTGAGAATATTTCGCTCATATGACGACGTGCATGTGTGTGTATGTGTATGTGCGGCTGCTTGTACTAGCCAAGACTGAAGCTGGTTTTATAGTGCTAGCTCACTGAGATACCATGCCACAGTGTAGCATGAATACCCCACTCAGACACAGTATACTGACTCCAAGCCGACCAGTTCTTGTTGTACCCATTAATGCCGAGAGCCAGGCAGGGACCAACAAGTACCATATTTTAACGTCTTTTGGTATGATGTGGTCGGGGATCGAACCTGCGACCTTCTGCTCTCCGGTCGGACACTCTAACCACTACGCTACGGAGGCGGTCCCTGTATTGTGACATCCCCAGAGCTTCAGATAACTTTTTGTCATTGAGTGATGTTCTCGCTTGTGTTCATTTCAATTGGGTATCCTAATTTTCCTTTGAGTAACGATATGGCTGAAATATTGCCGATGTGATGTTAAATATTAACTCACTCACTCACTCCTTTGAGTAACCAAATAAATTGTACCCACCTGACTCAAACTCATTTGGGGATTTTGCCATTTTCCATTAATTATAAAACTATGATAAAGTTTAAATGTTGGTTTACGGTGTTTGTTATTTATGTTTGATCTGTAATTTGAGAAACCATAAGAAAGACTGCAAGTTGCCACATTCATGTGCTGAAAAAGAACCTCTCAATATACCTCAGTTATTATATCTCACCTCAGTAACACTCGAGCTAAGATTTGACAGTTTTGTGTGTACGCATGTAAGAGTAAATTTATTGAGTATTTACAAAAATTTAAGCGTACTTGTACCCAACAGACATAATAGGAACTGAGTTTTCACTTAAATATTTGCGTAATTTACGCAGATACGCAGGTTATCTGTACTTCAGATCCCTATAAGTGGCTGTGTTATTATTTTTGTTTCGTAGGTTAAAAGACATTAACATCTATGAAGTTTTGTTCTACATCCATTTTACTATAAGGTTGTGGATGCGACTCAGTCATAGACACCACAATCTCACTTTGTAGAGTTTAACTCACTAGGTGTGTCAGATACATGAGACTGTGGGTTCTAATCACTGTGCTTGTGGGTGAACATCCCACAAAACTCCAACTCTAATCCAGCTTCTAATTGAGTACACCACGAATTGAGTACAAGATAGAAAATATTGTCCTTAGCTTATCAATGCTATCACCATTCTGTTCCTGCCTATCGGTCAGATCTCACAAAACACTATGAACCACCACGACAACTTCGATCTGTAGATCTGCGTCTCCTCTGTGTGCCAAAACCAAAGCTTAGACTTTTACAACACAGCCTAAGCTTGCCCCCAATTACAAACTTTGTAAATACCAGTGGAGTTTTGTTAGCGTTATGAGCATTCACCTGCATTATAAATGCTCTTTTTATTATTATTATGATAATTACATCTGCATCGCTCATGCTTTTCCTCACACTCTCTGATTTAAATTAGATACTTTTCAAAGTGGTTTAACCATATCCACTCTGTTGTTATTGATGTACCTTGTTGTGGCAAGTGCATTAAATCAAAATCAGGTTCAAAATGGAAAGTTGTTTTGAAAATCTTGTTATTTAACAGCCTTAGACCTGAATGTTATAACGTGTATATATATATATGCTAGGTTTAATGGATGGTTGTAGTTGGAATCGCAAAACTGAATCACAAGGTTGACATCCTTTCCACATGCACAACTAAGTATAACTTGTAATCATGATAATAATAATGATAATAGTCAATGTTTATTCTGATAAGAGGAAATGTTTGAGTTCTTTACAATATTTATCTGTCAAACAGATAAATTGCAATATGTCTACGGTCATCTGTACTGTGAAGAAAATTAAGTATTTTATGTGCTATTAAAATTGTCCTTTCAAATTGTAAAATTCACCTCAATATTTAAAGGCACAATGAGCAGAGGTAGTGTAACCATGGTAGCTGAGCTCAATGTTTAATATGTATATGGTGCCATACTTCTTCAATACAAAGGTTACAAGTGTTGGCTAAATTAGAACCTTCACCTTTGATTTCTAACCACTATTGACATCATGATTATATGGTTGTTGAAATTTCCTCCAATGTCACTTTACCCATTGAATATGTTTGTAAATGCTTGGCCACAAGTGAAGATCCAGGTTAGAATTAGTGGTCAGCAACATGTTTGTCGTAAAGAGGCGACTAATGGGATTGGGTGGTCAGGCTGACTGACTTGGTTGCAAGTCATCGTATCCTAATTGCGTAGATCGATGATCATGCTGTTGATTGTGGATTGTCTGGTCCAGACTCCATTATTTGCAGACCAATGCCATATATCTGGAATATTGCGATCTTAAACAACAAACAAACAAAAATGTAAATGCTTGGCACTTCCTCACTGAAATGAACCGCCTCCGTGGTGTAATGGTTAGAGCGTCCGCCCAGAGAGCGGAAGGTCGCGGGTTCGATCCCCGGCCACGTCATACCAAAAGATGTTAAAATGTGGTACTTGTTGGTCCCTGCCTGGCGCTTCGGCATTAATGGGTACAAGATGGACTGGTCAGCTTGGAGTCAGTATAATGTGTCTGAGTGGGGTATTCATGCTTCACTGCGGCATGGTATCTCAGTGGGCTTGCACTATAAAACCAGCTTAAGTCTGGGCTAGTACTTGGATACTTCCTTCCATATGTTCACAGTATATGAACATTCACATAACAGATGTATTATTGTTTCGTGAGTGGATTCACAGAAAGAGCACAAGGGAGAATCAGTATATTCCATTAACTGTAATTTGCATTTAGTTATTAAAATATTATGAGTAATCTTAAAATGAAACCACCTTTGCTGTATGCTCTGTGTGCATCTGTTTGCCATTAAATAAATATTAGTCCACTCTTCTTTGTTGTAATGTAGTTTCAGAATATCCTCCCATTTTATTTGGCCGGTATGGCTGACTTGACGTTGTGGCACAAGGGTATTATAGAAGGCTTTACTACTTTGTTTTTTTCCACAAATACAGGATATGTTAATAATAAGAGGTAATATTGGGCTTGAAACTCAGAACAGGTCTTTCCTATATCACTTATATGTTTAGTTCTGCAGTAAGCCAACAACGCACATTACATACCTTCAAGATGCAGAAAGTTTACCTTCGGTATTCCATATTTTTTTTCTATATCAGCTTTTTGTAAGAAGTTTCCATTAAGACCTAAGATATCGTTAATGAAATGTATTCCCCTTTTTGCCATATATTCGTAATAAACAAATTTTCCCTCTATTTGTATTTTATTGTTGAACCATAGAGATTGGCAGAGAATATCGGAGTTCTTCTACCTCTGAATAACTTTTCTTAAGGTAATGGCACCATGCCAATAATATATCTTTCCAAAATGGGTTTGTAACATTCAGCATGATATGGTTACGTACATAATCTGTATCAGCATAACATAGTTTAATCCTATCAGGTATGCATTTATTGGTGATAGAAATACAGTTTAAATTTTCAATGATAAGCCTTTTGATCCACATTAATTTTTGTGCATTTATGGTATTTTTTATAATAGGTACACTAATGCCTCCATCCTTGGGTTTTTGAGACATGATTTCTCGCTTTACCTTATCCTTATTGTCCTTGCCACACAAAAGTGAAACTATTTTTTTGAAAATTTTGTATTATATGGTCAGGTGGGCTAGGAATTGATGAAAATAGATGGTTTAGTTTTGGTAATAGCAATGATTTCAAGATGACGTGTGGCGTCATGTATCTCAAGGACCAAAGATTCATTTCTTTATAGATTTTTCCATCCAAGGTTACTGTAGTATCATCAGCAAATTGGGCAAGAAGACTTTGAATATTCCCTATCTTTATTCCCTTGGTTGTTTTGATTTTTTCTGATTAATAAGGCTGACACTTCAGCACAAAGAATAAAAACATAAGGTGATATTGGGTCTCCCTGGCGACAGCCCCTGGTTATCTTAAAAAAGTCACTTGCAAAAACATTTACTATTGCGCTAGATTCAATATCATATGTACACAAAAAATATGTACCCATTTTTGTAAGCTTGGTCCAAATTTAAAAACTTAAAAACATTTTGCATAAATTTTCTGTCAACTGAGTTGAAAGCCTTTTCGAAATCACCGAGTAGTGATAAACCTGGAATTCGGTATGATTCTGTATGGTCCATGATGTCATATATTTGTCTAGTGACTTCCCCTATATACCTTCCAGGAGTGAAACCTTCTTGATCCTCATTTAATAATATTCTGGGGTATTGCCTTTATCCTATTTGCAATCACAGCTGATGCTAATTTAAATGACGTATTTAGTAGTTATATAGGTCTCCTTGCTCGGCATTAATGGGTACAACAAGGACTGGTTGGCTCGGAGTCAGTATAATGTGTCTGAGTGGAATGTTCATGCTTCACTGCGGCATGGTATCTCAGTGGGCTAGCACTATAAAACCAGCTTCAGTCTGGGCTAGTACAAGCAGCCGCACATACACATGCATGTACATCATCATATGAGTGAAATAATCTTAAACGTTAGACGTTAAACCCCACCTCACCTCACCTCACCTCACCTCACCTCACCTCACCTCACCTCACCTCACCTCACCTCACTGAAATGAAATGAAATGAAGTTATTAGTTCAAATTATTGTTTCTCTATAATGTAATAAAAAGAAATTAGATTTTCACACCCCTTTAGTCATGGTAACCAAATCTAAAAAGAGTCATGTCGAAGATGCTCTTAAAAATGGTGTTTTCTTCTATTTCCCATCAGGCCAGACCAATTCTTTTTCTTATTTTACGGATCCACCGGTTGTATTTTTTCAATAATAAGAAAAAAAAAAATAATAATTTTCCCCGCTCAAAAAATGAAGTCCTTCTGTTTTTATTGACCAAAAATGTAAACTTACACAAAAATGTTTGTTTTGATTGTTCTTTGCCCCGTATACACTTCATAAATTTCCAAAAATAAAATACGTTTAGTATTCAAAAGGAATATTACTTTGAATGGTGATTTTTATTTTTTATTTTTTTCCCTCCTGCCTTTAGGTTTTCTGAGGACAAAAAAACGTAAAATAAGAAATGAAATTGGTCTGGCCTCAACATGATAGAAAAATGAGGATTGCAGGTTATAAGTTCAAGTTATAGTTTTTCTATAATGTAATCCAAAACAATTTGCACTAGTGGCGTACCTACTTAGGTTGTCAGTCAAGACATGATGAGGTCATTTTGCAATGATGTCATTTTGGATGACCCTCCTAATTATGCTGAAAGGCCAGTGTTCGTGGAAGGAAAAAAAGCTTTGTGTTCCTAAAACTCACAACCCCAAGAATCTTGTGTGTGCATACTCAGCAGGGGTATGCCCGAGTCAGTAAACAGCGAGGTCTCTAGGGGTGTGTGTGATCCCCTATAAAAAATTTGAAATTTAGACATCATTTCCTTCCATTTTAGAGCATGTTGTCATCATTCGCAAGTCAAATTAGCTGAGAGAAACTTTATTTTATTTTGTGGTTTCCTTGGGGGAAATATGTTTTTCGGTTACTTGTTCCCAGAACACAGAATGCTTTGTGTGCAGAACACGCAGGTAGAAAATATCATGCATGAAATGTAGATTTATTTGCGTGAAACACACAGGTTTTTGCTTGAAAGTGTGGACTTTGACTGCATGTGATTCACGGTATCAAGCAGTAAATCTGAAAGATCATGTGAAGTGGCATCTCAAAACAATTAATTAAGAGAATTTGGCCTGTATCATAAACTGGAAATGTATATGTGTATAAATGATTGCTTGTTTCTACATTTGGGCTTATAGCTGTGTTTTGTATTGTAAGTAATATTGTCATAGCCCATGTTTTGAATTGTATATATTATTGTTATAACCTGAATTATGAATTGTCATAAATATTGTAATGTTAAAATGTGTATTTGAAGACTTTGCTTTGGGATGTGACTTTGTGTTTATAATGGACATGGGTGCATGTGTGAACTTCTCTCATCACCCTGTGGTTGAAATAATGCTGATGCAATGTTAAAATTTCAACTCACTCTAGAGGTGTTAATATAATTGATGGAGTGACTGTAGTTTTACATCGCTTTTAGCAAAATTCCAGCAATATCACAGCGGGGGACACCAGAAATGGGCTTCACACATTGTACCCATGTGGGCAATCAAACCCGGGTGTTCGGTGTGACGAGTGAACGCTTTAACCACTGGGCTACCCCACCGCCCCTGTAAAATATGAACAATAATGGGATGAGGCTGACAGCTTTGGTACAACTAAAAAAAACCCCAAACATAAATAATCAAGGGTCAAGGGCATTACGTTAGGCTCTGTCATGAAACTGGAACCAATATTTTCTTCTTTTATCGAATAGTATACACTTGTTCTGTTCTGTGCAGGTTTCCAAACTTGTTTGACCATTTCGACAGAGGAGCCAACAAGTGCTGGCAAGAAGTGTACAAGGGTCGAGTGCAATATGGACGAAGATCGAGAAGCATCGTCTCGGGGCTGTCGTCCGAGTACTACAACACTCAGGAGATATCAAAGGAAGGCTTCGCTCAGTTTCTCTTACTCCTCGAGGAACATGAGGAGGCGGGAAACTACATCATGGACGAACTCATGAACATAGTGCATGATGGGAAGAAGTGAGTTCAAGTTTTTGTCATAATTTTTCCAAAACGCAATTGTTGGTTTAGTTATGAATTACAGTGTCAAGTGGACAGTTATTTATTGTACTGGTCATAACTTGTGCTCAGATAGATTTGTGGGAAGGCTTGAAACCTTGGTTGATTGCGTTGATTTTCAAGCTGGAATATTGCTGAGTGTAATAATCAGCAACAAATGAATTAATCTAGAAATACGAGAGTTAGATGGGTAGGCTTCAAATGTTAGGTGAGTGAGTATGGTTTTTCCCCGCTTTTTGCAATATTCCAGTAATATCACAGCAGGGACACCAGAAATGGGGCTCACACATTGTACCATGTGGGGAATCGAACCCGGGTCTTTGGCATCACCAGTGAACGCTTTAACCACTAGGCTACCCCTCTGGCCCTAAAATGTTGGGCATGTCACCTTATATTATTTGGAAAATGGGAACACTATTTCTTGTCTTTAGAAAGTGTGAGTACATTCAATCTAACAATGTATAACTGTCCTCTAGGCACATCAAATGTTTTACACTTAAATGTCTTTATTCATATGTCTCATGAGCTCAACATTCCATTAATACCGAGTTTGGGGCAGAATAACAAAAGTGCCATCTTTTCATATAGTGAAAAGGGATCCAACCTGTGATTAGATCAAAGCTGTTAGATTATCTATGCACAGTACAATATTGTTGAGAATTTCACTCTGATGTTTGCAAAGACCAAATTTTTGGTATTTCTGTTTGACAGGAGCCACAACCTGACAGAAAAATACTATGCAGAGAAGGTCCTGAGATATTTAAGTCAGATCCATTTGGCAAAAAAATGGCAGCAATACCTCCAGTTACCGGAGGCCGAACAGAACCTGGAGCTGGGTAGGTACTTCAGGGGTAGATGTTCCTTGTATAACAGACGTGAAGATCTGGGTTAGAATTGATCTTCAGTAACCCATGCTTGTTGTAAGCGGCGTATATCGATGCTCATGCTGTTGATCACTGGATAGTCTGGTCCAGACTCGATTATTTACAGACAGACGCCATATAGCTGTAATATTGCTGAGTGCAGCATAAAATTCAACTCACTCACTCAATTACCTTGTATAACAGTGCCTTATGCAGTTAGAATAGCACATAGTTTATTAGACTAATGCTTAGTCTCTGAATATATATAATTTTGATAGTAACAAAGAAGCCCATTTAAATTGAAAAGGAGCCCAAGGCAGACCCGAGATTCTGAACCTGAGGAAATCTAGACTTGCTTTATTTAGGGCTTTAGCACTGCAGAGAGGGCTTGGAAGTAGGGAAAATAATGTGGTTCATGGACTGTGAGACAGACTACACTGCAGAGAGGGCTTGGCAGTAGGGAAAATAATGTGGTTCATGGACTGTGAGACAGACTAATAGTTTATACACAACTGGTGTTTGATAGTCACAGAAATATATAAATACATACCTTGTGATGATGTATATTATACAGAGCTACTTTTAAATGTTCTTTTGCAAATGTAAACTGTCCACAAACTGAAAAGGACATCTGTAATGTGGAGTATGATTCATATGTTAAAGATAGGAGGTTCTGAAACTGGATAGAATGTTATAAAGCTGAAAGAAAATGATGGAGGTAAACTTTCTTGATAACAGCTTATTATCCTGCACTCAGGTGGATCAAAAGTATTTCTATTGACACACTCAAATTGCAGAGGTAACAGCAAAAACGTCTTGTAGGAGCACTCACTCACTCACTCACAGTTCTATCTCAGTACCTACTGGGCATGGATAGGGTTATACTGATCTTTATAATTTCTGTAAAATGTGACGATCTGAGGACACCCTCATAACAGGTCATGTTGTGAACTGTCTCTTGGGCCAATCAGTATCACATTTTCAGTATGGGTGCGCGTTTAGTCAGATGGGATGGCTCTCTGAATACACAATATTCCGATCATGCACCCATTCAGTCAGTGGTGCCATCCGACAATCAGTATTACCCAGAACTCCATCAATGTCTCTCACTGTCTGTCCTTCAGGTGCTGTGATGATAGCTCAATGGTGCCATCCGGCAATCAGTATTACCCAGAACTCCATCAATGTATCTCACTGTCTGTCCTTCAGGTGCTGTGATGATAGCTCAATGGTGCCATCCGGCAATCAGTATTACCCAGAACTCCATCAATGTCTCTCACTGTCTGTCCTTCAGGTGCTGTGATGATAGCTCAATGGTGCCATCCGGCAATCAGTATTACCCAGAACTCCATCAATGTCTCTCACTGTCTGTCCTTCAGGTGCTGTGATGATAGCTCAATGGTGCCATCAGGAAATCAGTATTACCCAGAACTCCATCAATGTCTCTCACTGTCTGTCCTTCAGGTGCTGTGATGATAGCTCAATGGTGCTATCCAACAATCAGTATTACCCAGAACTCCATCAATGTCTCTCACTGTCTGTCCTTCAGGTGCTGTGATGATAGCTCAATGGTGCTATCCAACAATCAGTATTACCCAGAACTCCATCAGTGTCTCTCACTGTCTGTCCTTCAGGTGCTGTGATGATAGCTCAGTGGTGCCATCCGGCAGTCAGTATTACCCAGAACTCCATCAATGTCTCTCACTGTCGGGGCGGTGGGGTAGCCTAGTGGTTAAAGCGTTGGCTCGTCACGCCGAAGACCCGGGTTCAATTCCCCACATGGGCACAATGTGTTAAGCCCATTTCTGGTGTCCCCCGCCGTGATATTGCTGGAATATTGCTAAAAGCGGCATAAAACTAAACTCAGTCAGTCAGTCAGTCTCTCACTGTCTGTCCTTCAGGTGCTGTGATGATAGCTCAATGGTGCTATCCAACAATCAGTATTACCCAGAACTCCATCAATGTCTCTCACTGTCTGTCCTTCAGGTGCTGTGATGATAGCTCAATGGTGCTATCCGGCAATCAGTATTACCCAGAACTCCATCAATGTCTCTCACTGTCTGTCCTTCAGGTGCTGTGATGATAGCTCAATGGTGCTATCCGGCAATCAGTATTACCCAGAACTCCATCAATGTCTCTCACTGTCTGTCTCTCACTGTTTGTCCTTCAGGTGCTGTGATGATAGCTCAATGGTGCTATCCAACAATCAGTATTACCCAGAACTCCATCAATGTCTCTCACTGTTTGTCCTTCAGGTGCTGTGATGATAGCTCAATGGTGCTATCCAACAATCAGTATTACCCAGAACTCCATCAATGTCTCTCACTGTCTGTCCTTCAGGTGCTGTGATGATAGCTCAATGGTGCTATCCAACAATCAGTATTACCCAGAACTCCATCAATGACCAGTTGGATGAGATCGCAGGGATGGTGAGACGGGAACTGAGTCGGCGGGCGCCAGACCACCCAGCATGCAATATGGAGGATAACGCACTGGGGGTGAGCAAACATTTATTCAAGCACTCATCATCTGTCTGTAATGTTTGTACAATTTGAAAGACACAATTTGGTCTTGTAAATCACCTGATAGGTGAAACCTATTGGGATCCCAGATAAATGTAGGTCTTCTACATTCTTTTCTTGTCATACGCCTGGAATTTTGGTTGTCCAGCATGTTGGTCAGCATGTCATTGTGCCAAGAAGATACGTTTGGTCCAAATGTATTCAAATTCAATGCTTTGGTTGGTTGGTTTGTTGGTTTATTGTTTAAGGCCGCACTCGGCAATATTCCAGCTATATGGCGGCGGTCTGTAAATAATCAAGACTGGACCAGACAATCTAGTGATCAACAGCATGAGCATCAATCTATGCAGTTAGGATACGATGATATGCCAGCCAAGTCAGCGAGCCTGACCACCTGATCCCGTTAGTCACCTCTTACGACAAGCATGGGTTACTGAAGATCAGTATTAACCTGGATCTTCATGGGTTTATTCAATGTATAAAAAACACTGCAAAAAAGAGCTGCAAAACTACTATGATGTTACTTATCTTCAAGTAGATTTTATAGATGTGGCTCTGCAGTATTCACAAAATATGTTCAGCAGCTACTACATGGTATCCCTATTGTGATCCACTGATTAGCATGTCCGCCTGTCTGCTGTCATCCATCTGGTTTTTTTTATTCTGGAGCAGATCTAAAGAAAACATTCAATAGTTCTCAATGAAAATTTTAATACCGATCAATTAGAAAGTGAACTCGTACCACCAGTTTTTATAAGTACTAACAGACATTATATTTTCATTCTCTTAATTGGAGGTATCCAAAGGCAATAAGCCAAAAGTAGGGTGTAATAGCCAAACTCAGTTTCTGACTTGAACCAGATCAAGGGGGAATATGGCATCTCCTGAGGAGTCTTGTAAGTAATTTGTATACATACTTGATTTAGGGGCGGTGGGGTAGCCTAGTGGTTAAAGCGGTCGCTCGTCACGCTGAAGACCAGGGTTCTATTACCAGCCGCTTCATGGGTACAATGTGTGAAGCCCATTTCCGGTGTCCCCTGCCATGATGTTGCTGGAATATTGTTGAAAGCGGCGTAGAACCAAACTCACTCACATACTCACTCTTGATGTATTTTGTTTTCAGCGATTTCAGAGCATCTGTGGTCTCCTCAGCAATGCCGAGTTATCATGGAGACATTAAACTATATATTGTTTGACAAACTTGGATTCTGTGGCAATGAAGAGAATTACTACGACCCCAAGAACTCCTACATCAATAGAGTAAGAAAGTGGATATTTATGGGCAGAATAGTCTTCTACTGAAGTTGCTGAATAAGATTCTGGCTACAGATTGCTGGGTTGAAACCTTTGGTTGATACTGGTTGTAACCATGAACATAGGGTTGAAAAACCTTGGGCTAATGATTTAGGACAGGTGATCACCATAGTTGACTAAGTGGGATAATCAGTCACCAATGGCAAGTATGGTAGGCTTGCTTGTAACCATGGACAGTTTAGATGGGCTGAGGTGGTTACCACAGGCAATTTCTGTAAAATGATTGGTCAACATAGGCAAGTAATGCAGAAAGTTTGGTCACTATAGTCAACTTAGGAAGGAATGTTGGCCACTATTGGCAACTAAGGTAGGAAGGTTGGTCACTATTGGCAACTAAAGTAAGAATGTTGGTCACTATAGGCAACTAAGGTAAGAATGTTGGTCATTATAGGCAACTAAGGTAAGAATGTTGGTCACTATAGGCAACTTAGATAAGAATGTTGGCCACTATTGGCAACTATTGGCAACTAAAGTAAGCATGTTGGTCACTATAGGCAACTAAGGTAGGAATGTTGGTCAATATAGGCAACTTAGATAAGAATGTTGGTCACTATAGGCAACTTAGATAAGAATGTTGGTCACTATTGGCAATTAAGATAAGAATGTTGGTCACTATAGGCAACTTAGATAAGAATGTTGGTCACTATAGGCAACTTAGATAAGAATGTTGGTCACTACAGGCAACTTAGATAAGAATGTTGGTCACTATAGGCAACTTAGATAAGAATGTTGGTCACTATAGGCAACTTTGATAAGAATGTTGGTCACTATAGGCAACTTAGATAAGAATGTTGGTCACTACAGGCAACTTAGATAAGAATGTTGGTCACTATAGGCAACTTAGATAAGAATGTTGGTCACTATAGGCAACTTAGATAAGAATGTTGGTCACTACAGGCAACTTAGATAAGAATGTTGGTCACTATAGGCAACTTAGATAAGACTGTTGGTCACTATAGTCAACTTAGGAAGGAATGTTGGCCACTATTGGCAACTAAGGTAGGAAGGTTGGTCACTATTGGCAACTAAAGTAAGAATGTTGGTCACTATAGGCAACTAAGGTAAGAATGTTGGTCATTATAGGCAACTAAGGTAAGAATGTTGGTCACTATAGGCAACTTAGATAAGAATGTTGGCCACTATTGGCAACTATTGGCAACTAAAGTAAGCATGTTGGTCACTATAGGCAACTAAGGTAGGAATGTTGGTCACTATAGGCAACTTAGATAAGAATGTTGGTCACTATAGGCAACTTAGATAAGAATGTTGGTCACTATTGGCAATTAAGATAGGAATGTTGGTCACTATAGGCAACTTAGATAAGAATGTTGGTCACTATAGGCAACTTAGATAAGAATGTTGGTCACTACAGGCAACTTAGATAAGAATGTTGGTCACTATAGGCAACTTAGATAAGAATGTTGGTCACTATAGGCAACTTAGATAAGAATGTTGGTCACTATAGGCAACTTAGATAAGAATGTTGGTCACTACAGGCAACTTAGATAAGAATGTTGGTCACTATAGGCAACTTAGATAAGAATGTTGGTCACTACAGGCAACTTAGATAAGAATGTTGGTCACTATAGGCAACTTAGATAAGAATGTTGGTCACTACAGGCAACTTAGATAAGAATGTTGGTCACTATAGGCAACTTAGATAAGAATGTTGGTCACTATAGGCAACTTAGATAAGAATGTTGGTCACTACAGGCAACTTAGATAAGAATGTTGGTCACTATAGGCAACTTAGATAAGAATGTTGGTCATTATAGGCAACTAAGGTAAGAATGTTGGTCACTATAGGCAACTTAGATAAGAATGTTGGCCACTATTGGCAACTAAAGTAAGAATGTTGGTCACTATAGGCAACTAAGGTAAGAATGTTGGTCATTATAGGCAACTAAGGTAAGAATGTTGGTCACTATAGGCAACTTAGATAAGAATGTAGGCCACTATTGGCAACTATTGGCAACTAAAGTAAGCATGTTGGTCACTATAGGCAACTAAGGTAGGAATGTTGGTCACTATAGGCAACTTAGATAAGAATGTTGGTCACTATAGGCAACTTAGATAAGAATGTTGGTCACTATTGGCAATTAAGATAGGAATGTTGGTCACTATAGGCAACTTAGATAAGAATGTTGGTCACTATAGGCAACTTAGATAAGGTGGGAATATTGGTCACTATTGGCAACTAAGGTAAGAATGTTAGTTACCATTGGCAACTAAGGTAAGAATGTTAGTTACTATTGGCAACTAAGGTAAGAATGTTAGTTACTATTGGCAACTAAGGTAAGAATGTTGGTCACTATTGGCAACTAAGGTAAGAATGTTAGTTACTATTGGCAACTAAGGTTAGAATGTCGGTCACTATTGGCAACTAAGGTAAAAATGTTGGTCACTATTGGCAACTAAAGTAGGAATGTTGGTCACTATTGGCAACTAAGGGAAAAATGTTGGTCACTATTGGTAACTAAGGTAGGAGAATGATCGTAATAGGCAACTAAGGAAGGATCACCATCGGCAGCTAAGGTCGGAGAGTGGTGTCTGTGTGATAGATCAGGATAGGCAACTTAAGATGGTATGGTTAAGTACAGTTGAAACGATAGTACATACAGTTTGAATATAAATGTAGCCCAGCTGGCCACTGCCTGTCACTTACTGTTTCACTTGTCTGATAATGTGTTATATCTTTAGATCATTGTTAAAACACAGTAGTACTTGTAGTTACAATTTTCAGGTTCTGGAGAGGAAGAAAGGGATCCCTATCACGCTGTCCATCGTCTACAGAGCTGTGGCTCGGAGGCTGGGGGTCGTGTGTGAAGCCATCAACTTCCCGTCCCACTTTCTTCTGCGGTGGCTAGTTAGGCCCATGTGAGTCAGTATGGATGACGAAACGGTCTTTAAGCAAGGGAGTCATGGTAACACAGTTGCCTAAGGCACCATAATTGGTTGTTGAAGCATGCAAGTGTATTGATGACAACTTGTTTATTGCATAGAGCAACATTTGAGCGTCCACCCAGAGACCGGAAGGTCGCGGGTTCCATCCCCAGCCGCTTCATACCAAAAGATGTTAAAATATGGTACTTGTTGGTCCCTGCCTGGCGCTCGGCGTTAATGGGTACAACAAGGGCTGATTGGCTCGGAGTCAGTATAATGTGTCTGAGTGGGGTATTCATGCTTAACTGCGGCATGCTAACACTATAAAACCAGCTTAAGTCTGGGCTAGTACAAGCAGCCACACATACACATGCATGCATGCCGTCATATGAGCGAAATATTCTGAAGTACGACGTTAATCCCCATTTCACCTAACCTCACTTGAGTAGCTTAATAACAGTGGTAGCAATGGGGTAGTCTAGTGGTTAAGCATATGCTTGTCACATTGCAGACCCAGGTTGAATTCCCTACATGGGTACGGTGTGTGAAGCCTTATCCTAGAATCAGTCGTGATACTGCTAGAATATTGTTAAAAGCAGCTTTGACTTATACTCACTCTCTCCTCTTTTCATCGCATTGAGCGATATTTTAGCAACTGTACGAGAACTGAACTGTTTCTGTGTGTTGTTTCAGAGCCCCTGTCAGTCAGCAGTATGTGTTTGTGGATGTGTTCCGTGCAGGTCGCTTCATGCAGCAGGATGAATGTTGTAGTGCAGTCGGTATTCCCGAGGGTCTCGCCTTCCAGAAGGAACACTACATGTCTGTTCCACCCAAGAAGGCAAGTACTAGCCAGCAGGAAGACTGTCTGGCTGTGTTAGTGTCAGCTCATACCCTCCAATTGGGGACTGATGCTGATTATGATTAGCTTGTGAAGATATTCATCATTATAGAATAGTGGAATGTGACAATATCCAAATACCCTGCTAGTTAGACCTAGTTACTATGGTAACACTGATTTCCGGTTGTAGGTTTTGGAGCGAATGGCCAGGAACTTGGTCGGTATCGGCCGCCATCAGAGTCAGCTTGGTGACGGACTGCTGTGTTTACGCAATGCCCTAGATCTCTTCCTTATCATCAGTCCTGACGACCTTGAAATGAGGCTGCTTCAAGTCCGCATCAACCTCCATCTCAACATCAACTTGCCCGATGTGAGTATCAGTGCTATGGACACAGGCCAACATTCTAAATTAACGTCAGTCCTTAGGCCCGAAGCCGACTGAAAACCCACAGCTTTTGTTTTCTGCAGACAGCTTTTTCATCCCCAATAACTAACAGTATTATGTCCATATTAAAACACAGGGCCTACACATTCTGATCAGGACTCAAAACTTTTTATAGTTCTGGGTCCTTACATCCTCGATAATCTCCAGGCTATATGTTACGATCACTCTCCACTATACCCTGGATGCATCCACAGCTTGGCCCGATGATTTTATTACCTCCCTTGGCTGGCTTTTTATCCAATCAGGTGTCTACGCTCGGAAGTTGAGCGAACCAATCACAACTAACTTTCGCTTCCTAAAAAACTTGGCAACACAATTGATGCAGAGGTACTCTGAAAGAGGTAGAAGGAGTTCTTTTATATATTTTTTGAAAGTTTCAGATCTGTCAATTTGTCTGTATTATTTCCTAAAAAATCTGAGTGGCACTGCGTACAAACCTTCGCGACTGCGACCGCTATCTTTGTTGACACTGGCAAGCTCGGATGTAATGACGGCTTAGCTTATTGGCTACTGTGAGAATGCATAGCCAGCAAAGGGAGGTAATATAATTATCGGGCCAAGCCGTGGATGCATCCATAGTATAGTGGAGAGTGATCATAACGTATACCCTGGAGATTATCGAGGATGGGGCCTTAGGGCCTTAGGGCCTTAGGGCCTTCAACTTTTCAGGGTTAAGGGCAAACACTGCCACAGTCTGGACACTGAAATAAGTTAGGGTGAAAACTCTTCAAGAACAGCGAGATGCAACTCCTATATAATAAACTTAATAAGGGGCATTGGGGTAGCTGAGTAGTTAAAGCATTCATTTTTTATGCTAGAAGACCATGAAGATCCGGGTTAGACTTGGTCTTCAGCATCCCATGCTTGTTGCAAAATGGGATCGGATGGTCTGGCTCGCTGACTTGGTTGACACATGTCATTATATCAGGGCTCCAGATAATTTTTGAACACCAGGAGAACGTACTCCTTATTTTTTCAATATAGGAGTACTTGAAAACCTTAACCTACATTTAGAGTACTGAATGGAATTTAATGGAGTATCAGTAATCTTGTTTCGTTTCATATATGCACCACAAAATTGCTAGTCTTGTGTAAACAGGTCAATATACAATAAAACAATACTTTTTTCAGATAAATATGTCTGTAAATGATTCTAAGACCGTACACCTTTGCCGTGGTGCGTATCTGCTATGTTTTATAAATTATTTCCTACCGTATCGTGCAAATGTTTTATCTGTACATACGCTGATACAGCCCTTATCTGGAGCCCTGTTATATCCCATTTGTGCAGATCAATGCTCATGATGTTGGTCACTTGATTGTCTGGTCCAGACCCTAATATTTACATATCGCTGCCCTATAGCTGGAACATTGCTGACTGTGGTGTTAAACAAACACAAACATCATATGGAGTCACACTCCTTTAAAGTTGCCCTATGGCTGAAGGAAAGCTGGTACAACGTTAAATACGAACTAATGCAATCTCTCGCACTTATTTCAGGGTTTCCAACAAATCACACAATGGAATGATACAAAAGTTAAAATGGACAATGAGCACAGCTGACAATTGTATCACTGTTTGTTTCATTTTATACTGTTTAATTCCTCGACTTTTCTGACAGGTGATCGACAGTTTGCAGCATGTGGCTGACCTTGACCCTACACGTATGGGGCTGGTGGCGTACCTGCTACAGGAGGCACAGGTTCACATACAGGAAAACAAGGACACAGAAAAGAAGGAAAAGGTAACTTTCCCCAAACTGCACAGGGGGTTTCACCAGACTCAAACCTGTGAAGATCCAGGTTAGAATTGGTCTTCAGTAACCCATGCTTGTCATAAGAGGCGACTAACAGTAACAGGGTCGGATGACACATGTCATCGGTTCCCAAGTGCGTACAGTAAAATACCTTTATAACGAATTCCAAGGGACTACTTAAATTAGTTCTTTATATCCGTAGTTCGCTATTCACTTTTTTATATGATAATATAAGGTTTATTCGGGACTTTTAAAACAGTTCGCTATAGCCGTCAGTTCGTTATATCCGTGTTTGTTCTAAAAGTATTCTACTGTATATCGATGCTGTTGATGTTGATCACTGGATAGTCTGGTCCAGACTCAATTATATACAGACCACTGCCATAGAGCTGGAATATTGCTGAGTACAGCATTAAATAATATACCAACCAACCAACCAGACTCATGCAGGGGAGACAACCCTCTCTTCTCTGTGTGTTCCAAATGTGGTACAGTTTCTGGACCCACTTTCACCAAGATCGTACTAAGACAAAGAGACAATGTTCAATGTATGTTACCATTGTTAACATATGCTAAACTCCAGTTTGGTGTTTAAAACATGGATGCATTTTCTGCTCAACCTCATCTTGTCTTCATCTGATTATAAACTCACATTCTGGAGTTTTCCTCAATGATTTGATGGTTTCAGCTCAAATTTGGCCATATGGGGTTCAAGTTTGTTAAAACGTTGCACGCAGGAAAGTTGTTATCCATAAAGTTTGATCTATATTGTACGTTGAAGGCATCTGGTGTGTTTTCTTTAACTTGGAAAGTACCTTTAAAGGCCAGAGGTCTAAAACAGGCATAGATGGTCACCTCGGGAGGAATGGATTTTTGTTCAGAGCATTTTGATCACAAATATTGAAACATACAAAAAATTGTTCACAGGTTTCCAATCCAATTATCAAAATGGCCATGGTTGCAGGCATATTTGTTTGTTTGTTTAGTGCAAGGTTGATATATGTGCAATCAAAAATATGAATTTTTAAACTTATCCTATCTCACGTATTGTACTCTCTCTCTCTTATGTCGACCATGAAGTGGAAACACGCTGTTTAAGCAAAGTTGAACAAAGTTTCTGGCCTTCCTGAGTCCTTTGCCCAAACACTCCCCACCGCTACCGATCTCGGACGGTTCAGTGGTTTGCAAAAAGCATGCAGCACAGCACAACTTCTGGTTGACTGTGTGATTTCCCTGTCTTGTCATTCTCGTTTTGGAGCAGCGTAATAGTAGAAATCTGCGAAGTAGGGATGGTCAGGCGGGTATCCATCGTATAAGATGGGATAAGTATAGTAAATATACAATAAATTTTCAATTTAATACATTTAATTTCGAAACATTATTTTAACTAATCATTAACATTCCTACGAAATGTATATACGACTTTGTGGACGTCTCCTTTGAAAAGAAATTTACTCCTCAGTGTTAATTCAGAAAATGATTGAATATCAAAGCTCTGGTGAAACCTCTCATTGAAGGTCCTTAGCTTTTCAGAAAGTGAAGTGAGTTTTCTAAGAATTAAGCACATTTTCCGGCCCTGACAACGTCCTAGATATGTTCCATCATCAAGTATTTCAAACTCTATTACAGCGGTTCCAAAATCGTTTGTGTTCGATTATGAGAAAATGTGATCAATTTCTTGGTCATTTGGCCACTGCGACCAATCTTCGATTATTTCAATTAATTGGACCACTACTAGTGCGCATGCACGCACACACTTTTTGTCCTGTAAGTTTATTAAGTGACCCCTGAAACTCACGTGAAAATGGGTGAAAATGAACTGTGCATCCTCCTTTCTCAGAAAGCTGTATCCTCCGCCCCTGAGTGCCATCATAGATCAATGATCACTTGATTGACTGGTCGAGACTTGATTATTTACAGACCAAAGGCATATAGCTGGAATACTGCTTAGTGCGGCGTTAAACGACAAACAAACAATAAACAAACTTAAATATTGCTTTAATCATTATCAGTCATCAGCCTTTGTCTAGAGTTTCGGCGATGTTGCTGTTGCAGCCCAAGAGGAAGTTGCGGAAGGACAACAAGAAGGTGGAGTTCTCTGTTGGCATGGTGATGAAGCACAAGAGGTGAGACCCACACACCATGGGGGGATGATATACCGTATATTACCATAGATAAGCCGAATTTTGAAGCCCAAAATTGAAGCCTGAAGAAGAGTAGACGCAATATGATTGTGATTGCTGTGAATAATGCGGACCGAAGTATAAATATCGGTAACTGCCAGTTGTCTTGTGGTCTGAGTTGGACGTGATTAGGACCCCCATCGGGGGTCGGCTTATGTATGATATCATCTTAGATTACCCAGACATCTTTGGTACTGCTCTTTCACCACACACTCTCTAAGGCGGTGAGGTAGCCTAGTGGTTAAAGCATTCGCTTGTCATGCCCATGACAAGGGTTTGCTTCCCCGACATGGGGATAATGTGTGAAGCCCATTTCTGATGTCCCCCGCCGTGATATTGCTCGAATATTGCTAAAAGCGGCATAAAACCATACTCACTCACTCATGGCTGACTGCTTCTGACGTAGGAATTGCTTGTCCAGCTTTAATCCATGTACACTCGATGAAAACCAAGCTTGAGTGACTGCTTTCTGTTTAGGTACGACTACACTTGCGTGATTTTTGGCTGGGACGAGACTTGCCAGGCGACCGAGGAATGGATAGTGCAGATGGGTGTTCACAACCTGACGAAGCAACACAAACAGCCGTTCTACAGCGTCCTAGTGGAAGATGGCAGCAACAGATATGCAGCGCAAGGTAAGTCCAACAACAGCATATATTCCAGGTACTGTTACATCATCTTACACCAACAAATACCCACCAACTCTCACACCTTTGACTTGAGACTCATGATTTAATTACTCATGCCACGCTCTCAAGATAAAACTGATCAATCTCAGCCCAACTGGGTTCTTATAAAAAAATGCACATTTTGACCACTTAAAATCACACAAATAGGTCTGAATGCATCTTTTTCAGTGACTTTTCTGAGAAGGGAATTTGCAATTATGCGTTAGCTTCTCGGGGCCTTTGTCCCGGAACCCCCATCCAGGTTCTTCTGTCCTTGGACCCCGGCTTTTTTGTCTCTTGGGGGACCGTGTGGTGAAGTGGTTAGAGCATCCGACCGGAGAGCGGAAGGTCGCAGGTTCAATCCTCGCCCGCATCATACCAAAAGACGTTAAAATATGGTACTTGATGGACGCTGCCTGGCGCTCGGCATTAATGGGTACAACAAGGACTGGTCGGCTCGGAGTCAGTATAATGTGTCTCTGAGTGGGGTAGCTAGCACTATAAAACCAGCTTCAGTCTGGGCTAGTACAAGCAGCCACACATACACATGCATGCACGTAGTCATGTGAGTGAAATATTCTTAAGTATGACGTTAAACCCCATTTCGCCTCACCTCACCTCTCTCTTGGGGTTTGAAGCTCTGTATAAAGTGTTATTTTTTCTTATCCTGACTCATGATTATTTGCTTTCTCATCCTCTCTTCCGAACGGTCAAGTGGAAACTTGAATCCTTTCAATTCCCTTGAAGTGAACGTACAATCACTCACCCTCAATTACCTCCCTTGGTTTCCCGCCAAAACCGGCACGTGAGCTTGTAAGTAAAAGGAAGTCCCCTCCGGCAGAGACGACATCGCAACATAAGAAACACAGGGCGGCCTCTTCAGGGAAGCAGACCTCGTCATCCAGGCATTCAGACCTCGTCATCCAGGCATTCATCTAGATCATCCCACTCTGGTAGATCTTCGAGGTCATCGCTACATACTCCCATGCAGCGTTCGTCAACAGATGTTGGTGTGCCTGGTGCTGAAGCAGATAGTTCCAGCCCTTTAGGTCCTCCAGTGTTGCAGCCTGAGGTCTTCCTTGCAGCGTCGCAGAGAGCTTCCAGTCCTGAGATACTGTCAGCGCAGATCAGAAGTATGACATCGCCGATATCATCGTCACAGTCTACCCCTGGCAGTGATGCTGTGAGATCATCGAATGTGGTACACCTTTCTGTAAGCAGTCTACCGAAGCCGTTGCAGAGCCAGAGACAGCAGAAGTCAGGCGGGAACCCGTTAGCGTTTGCAAACACTACCCCGTCAACGAGGCCGACAGACGAGTCAGTTGCAGTAGTCCCGCAGCTGCATCCGATTACCAACACAGAGGTCCTCAACGCTGAAGACTTTACTGATACCATAACCCGTAGGGTGATCCAGGCGATGGAGATGAGATTAGACCTGACAAGACGCCTGAGATTGATGAAGATTTCTACCTTGTCACAAGGGTTCACGGCCAGAAGAGCGACTAATCCACAAGTAGCAGATTACTTGTGTCATTTGAGATCCACTAGACATCTGAAGGGTTCCACATTGTCTACTTATCTTGCGGCAATCAGCTTGGTCATCACCATGAAGACAGGGGTGAAGTTTACCAAGGTGCCTGAACTTGTAGCCCTGCTGAGATCTTTAAAGTTAGAAGATCAACAACAGAAGTTCAGGGCACCAGCTTGAGACCTCAATATAGTACTACAGCACCTCATAAGTGAGGTATATCAGCTGCTGACACAGACGACATTTGACTTATTAACTCAAAAGACGATATTCCTCCTCGCCTTGGCTACTGCAGCTCGGATGTCAGAGATACACGCCCTTGACTTCAACCGTACGAGATTCGACATGGGAAAAAGGGAAGCAGTTCATCTAGGCCTTAGATGGGACTTTATAGCCAAGAACCAGCTACCGGGACAACCGGATCGTCAATTCTACGTTCCGGCATTATCAACCATCCTGGGTCCACAGGACACTCAAGATCTATCATTATGCCCGGTCAGAGCGCTGAAAATCTACTTGCAGAGATCTGCTACGAGAAGGAGTAAGTTCAAGCATCTATTTATCCCGCTATCACCCGCTACGGCGGTGGAAGTCTCCCGTACTACGGTCTCCTTTTGGATCAGAGTGGTGATCCTAAGAGCCTACACAGCAGCAGGGTTAGAGCCTCCAAGAGCATCTAACCCACATGAAGTAAGAGCGTTGGCCTCGACACTCGCCCTACATGGAAATTGCTCAATATCATCTATAATGGAAGGCTGCTTTTGGAAGTCAGACACTGTCTTTGCTAATCACTACCTGAGAGACATCTCCACGGAAGATGTATCTGGAATACATCAATTCGGCCCTCTAGTCGTAGCGCAGCAACTCACTATGCCGGCCAGATAATGAAGAAACTCACCCTTGTCACGCAGATTCGTTGACGCCAGGCAACTGTCCATTGCCACCGGCTGAGAGTCCATGTTCCCCTGACTTACGAGATAAGTCAGCGCATGAGTGATACATAGACTCAGTTATGGTAATGTCCTTGCCTTAACAGATGGGTCGCGATTCTAGTTTCGGTAATGTTCTTACCGCAAACATATTGGGTCGTTGCAGAATATCTAGATAACAAGGCATCTAGTATACTAAATCCACAAAACCTAGGTTTACTTCTAATATGTATGTATAAGAAGGTGGTCCCCCAGTTAGCATCAAGAAGATATTGAAGTTAGCCGCAGAAGAAGAAAATTCCCAGGGGGTAAATCAAGCGAACGCTGACGTGAATAATCATGCAGGGAATCCCGTAGGTGGCTGACCCACCACCTTTCCGTCGGTTTCAGTAAGCAAATAATCATGAGTCAGGATAAGGAAAAATGTGTAATTTTTATGATAAAATTAATATTTTATACTTATCCTGACTCATGAGATGAAGTCCTCCCAACCGTCCCCTCTCACCACACGGGTTTCCCTGTAGACCTGTGTGGGGCATATATCGGAGAGAGTGAGCACAAAAGCATGGCGATGTCACGTGCCGGTTTTGGCGGGAAACCAAGGGAAGTAATTGAGGGTGTGTACGTTTCGCTTCAAGGGAATTGAAAGGATTCAAGTTTCTACTTGACCGTTCGGAAGAGAGGATGAGAAAGCAAATAATCATGAGTCAGGATAAGTATAAAATATTAATTTTATCATAAAAATTACATGATCATACTATCAACTACTCTTTTTTCTGATATAAGATCAAATACACCCAGGCTGGCATCAAGTTTGAAATACTGATCTATCTGACTCTTTTTCCAGAAAACATGTTGTACACAGACAGTCCTCATGAGATCCAGCATCCGGAAGTTGGTCGGTACTTCCAGGCCTTTACGGGCACGTACTACATCCCCAACCAGGAGAAACACAGCGAGTACCAAGACGATGCCGACGTGACACGCGCCCTCCTCCAGAAATATAACTCCCACAAAAATGTCTGATTAGGCTGGAATCAGTGACTGAAAACACATGGCATTGTAATTCCTTTGTGCCATTTCTGGACGAACTTGTCACAGAAAGTGCACCTGTGATTATCACAGAAAGTGCATCTGTGAGAAGAGATTTGTGTCTGCCTACTGTCATGTGACCGCTCCATATTGGGAACTCACAGTTCTTTACATTGGGTAGGGCCGGTGGGGTAGCCTAGTGATTAAAGCGTTTCGCTCGTCAAGCTGAAGACCCAGGTTTGATTCCCCACATGGGTACAATGTGTGAAGCCCATTTCTGGTGTCCCCCGCCGTGATATTGCTGGAATATTGCTAAAAGCGGCGTAAAACCATACTCACTCACTCAAAACGTAGGATAGGGTGTGTTGTCATCTTGCAGCATGACTATGGAATAGCTAACGGTCGATTTAAAAGATTCCCGCTTTATGGTCAGCTACTCAGTCATTTTTATTCGATTTATACTAATCTCATATCTGTAACAGCTCTAAGAGTATAGCCCCCACCAATAAGTTGTAAGATGCAGCAGACTAGATTGGGTGGTCTGACTTGGTGACTTGGTTCTTTACATATATCATATTCCAGTTGTATGGATCGATGCTCGTGATGTTAATCACTGGTTTGTTTGGTCCAGACTTGATTATGCACTCCTGCCTGAGGATTATTGCTGTGTGAGATGTGAATAACAACAGACTTAGCATTTACATCACATTCATGGGCATTGTTTGTACCCTCTCATGGCAAGTGGGTTTCTATATTCTTATTCAGTTGATACATGTGACTTAAACTGACATTTGTTTCCATCGTTTCCTCTGCTTAGCCCAGGTGGCAGTGCAGAAATGTCAGTGGCTTGTAAATTAAAATGTTCAAAGTTCCTGTGTGTGCACAGGTGGCTCAGTATGTTGAAAGGGATGCTCAGATTGAAGTTTGTGTTCTAAACATCAGTGGTGTTTGTGGCATTCAACCTGTGAAGATCCAGGTTATAATTTGTCGTCAGCAACCCATTGGATATTGGATATTTTTTTTTTAAATTTTAATTTATTATTTTTATAGCGCACTAATGTATGCTCAAGGCGCTGGTAATTTTCCCCCGATCATTGGATGTCAATCTCAACGACACATCTTATTATCAATCTCAACTCCCTGGGGAGTAACCCATGCTTGTTGTAAGAGACCACTAACGGGATCAGGTGATAAGGGTTCGATTCCCCACATGGGTACAATGTGTGAAGCCCATTTCTGGTGTCCCCCGCTGTGATATTGCTGAAATATTGCTAAAAGCGGTGTAAAGCCATACTCACTCTCTCGAGGGTTCATTGTATATGAAGGTTGATAAAACACAGTCAAGTCATTCTATTGATCTCTACGGGTTATGACAGGGAACTTCTGGTACTATTGACATGTCTTTTTAACATGAAGTGACTCTTTTCTTACCCAAAAGATCACTGCAATAAGGGTTGGTATCTCTGAAAACTCCGCGGAGTTGTTGGGTATAAAGAATTCGTTATTTTACAGAGTATGAAATAAGCCAAAAACCCAGCCCGACATCTGGGCTGGTAGCTTCAAAAACTTACCAGCCCAGAAGAGATTTAACCAGTCCTTCTTAAATACTTAATAGACAGTGCCAGTGGACATGCTATCTGAATATTTTTTTCCACCCGTGGCTACCTGAAAAAATAGACTGTCCGGCAAAAATCTAGCCCGTCTCGGGCGGTCGAACGGGCCTTATTTCATACACTGTATTTTACCTTACAGGGGCAGTGGTTAAATTGTTCGCTCGTCACAATGTGTGATGTCCATTTCTGGTGTCCCCTTCCATGATATTACTGGAATGTTGTGAAACCCAAGTTACTCAACTTAGCAGCATCGTTCTCTCAATGATCAGTGTAGTTTGGTTACATGACTAGTTTCAGCATCCTGTAATGTTATTTGGCTCAAGTTGCAGCTATTGCAGTAACGGTCTAAATTTAGACTCAATATTATTCGTTACACTGCTATACTGAGTCTAACAAACCCTACAGTGCATTTGGCTCAAAAGCGGACCGATGAATCAGAGTTGGATTCTGATGATCCCTCTGATGATGACTTTTGAAACATCCCCCGCCAAGCAATTGCGGCCTTCTCCATCCTTTCACGCACACCTGGCTGTTCCTCTCTTTGCACTCCTCCCTTGTAACAAATAGTGAACTGTGTCAATATTTTAATGATAGTTTGTGAAACAACTTTTTTATTTTAGGACATAAATTCTGAAAAAAATACCTCACAGAGTTGGTCTTATGTTTTGATTATGATCAGCGTTTCATTGAGTATTATATGTTTATTAGGTTTCGAGTTAGATTGCAATTCATTGGTCCGCTTTGGAACAAAACAGACTGTAGTAGAAGGTTGCGTCTGCTAACCCTTTGAATTGACCAATCAGAACACAGCTTACCAAATCGTGGAAGTAAACATTAGCACATACCGTTTGAACTTTTACCTCAAAAACGTTTGTACTCGAACAATTTCGAATGCTATTTTATGCACGATCGCTTCTGAGTGATACACATGGAGGAAGCCATTGTTCACAACAGTGAGTAAACAGTCGCTGAAAATGGAGTTTTCGTCAATATTCCAGGATGTCATCTTGCGGAAATATAATCTAATGGTAACCATGTCATCAGAAACCCCTAAGCGAGCGCACTGTCAATATCATCTTGCATCGCAATTTTGTAAGTCCCGTCGAAACCCTAAATAGTAGCACTAGTCTGATTGGCTAAATTCGTTCGGCCGTTTTGCGTTTGATTGGACAGTTGGTCGCTCAAAACTTAGCTGACGTGACCTTCTACTCAGGTTTGTTAGACTCAGTATGGCAGTGTAACAAATATTACTGAACCGTAGTTTACTTGTTGCAGTACATACCGGTAGGCACCAGGGTATTTATCATGATTGAATTGAGACATAATACCCTGCATGACCAAGGATGGGTCATTTTATCAAATGTTACCAAATTAACACCAGACCTTTGAGTTTGGATACAAATATGGAGGACTTGTAAGAACTACTGGTGATGGTGATTGAGGACTCAATGGAATGGTTTTTGTGAAATTATTGTGCAATTCAGAAAATCTGCCACATTGTATATTGTATTTACCTATTGTCTGATTGTTATAATTGTTGGTGTACAGACAATGATTTCTTCGCCACGAAGATGTACATGATTCTCTTTGAGTAGCATGTTTAGAAGTTTGTGAATCAGATACGGAACAAACTTTATGGATGAACAACTTCTTTATTCAGAAGATGCGACGTTTCGATACAGAATCTGTATAATCTGTATAGAAACGTCACATCTTCCGAATAAAGAAGTTGTTCATCCATAGAGTTTGTTCCTTATCTACATGATTGTATCACATTGTATTTGTCCTCGATGTCAAACCTTCATCGGCAGCTAGGTTAGTAGTTTTATAATGAAACCTCTGGATCGAGAACAGGCGAGGCGGTGGAGTGGATCTCCCATGCTTTAAAGAGTTCTGACTGTCATAGCACTATGATCACTAGATAACCACAGGGATTTGCGTGACACGAATTCCTGCGTCTTATATGCATAAAAATTGACAATGGATGCAAGAAAATATATTAGCGCATCCACAGGGACGTAGAAAAAGTCCAAATACTTTTTGTAAATTTTTTTATCAGGTAACAATAAGTTATAACAAAGTCTTCTACTAGCCAGGTTATGGTATCATTTGCAATTTAATTACTGTAAGATACACAATGCATTGTAAACCAATAGTGAGTGCTTTCTGCAATCTGATTGATTAATTACCCTTGTCGAATATTGTTCGACATACTTGAAAATGATGGCCTAATAACCGCACATTAATACGTTTGCACTAATGCCGTCGGTTTTAAACTAAATTTGCCTATGTTGAATTCCAATGAATCCCGGAAATTGAACAAACCAAACTATTTATCTTCTAAATAACAGTAACTGAATTACAACAATATTACAACACAGTATTAATATTAATATTTTAGTGTCTGGGACCCCCATTTTGTAGCCCAGGACCTCTGAAAATTAAGAGTATGAGTCCCAGGTACCCACAAGGTAAATCCCTGTAACCATATGTTATGAATTAAAACTGTGTGTTTCATGGTCAGAGACACCCTCATATGAACCAGGCTGTGGCCTGATTCATTTGTTAAAAGGAGCTCAACACTACATGTTGATGGTATAAACTTACAGATGTACACTCGTCAACACCTATTGCTGGACAGTCAAGAATTGTCTGAAAACAAGGGAGACCACTCTGTCTGGCTCAAACTCTTCTGTTGTAAAGGGAGTATGTGTATTTTGCTGGCAATCTTTTGAGAATGTTTGTTGTTTCTTGTTGACAACTTGTGTTTTTAGTGTGTACATTACGGAGAATACAAACTTTATGACTTCAGGGCTTTGTTAGAGACAGATAACAAGATCAGTGGAGATGTACGAAAGGGGCAGGTGTTTCAGTGATTCCAGTGTCAGATGTTGAAATATTTTCAGTCAGTCAAATTGCACAGACTCTCCCGCTGCTTTTACAGTTTGTTACAAACTTTTATGTCTCCAGGTTTTAAATACATTATCATTTAGATGACCTTCTGGCGGTTATAATGTGTGTTTTATGTACAATGTAAGTACTGCTTAGTCTTGCTTAGTACTGCTTAATATTCCTTAGTTTGGTGTACTACTACTTACAAAGTGTAACCTACATTCGTGGATAACCTTGATTCGTGGATCACGCTAATTATCATGCTATCTCTTAAATTAAGTCTCGTATGACGCCACGAAGCGGTACTTTTAAGGCACACACATTGCCACGCCTCGTTGACAAAAATGTTCCGAACCTCTGCATTACATGTCTAATATGTCCAGCACTGAGATAAATAGATCACTAATGTCAATAATGCCAAATTTTTTATTTTTCCAAAATGTCAAGTAAGAAAGATACCGTTAGCACAAACCTTCACACATCTTAATGTCTGCTTTCCTAGTGTCAACACTTACTGCAATGGGCCGTCGTACATAGTGATAAAAGTAACCAACTACGTCATCCACAAAACAAAGTAACATCACATTTTGTATGCACACGAATGGGTGGAATATTAGGCATTTTCAATTTGCTTAATCAGTGAGTAAAGTAACCAATGAGATTGCAAAATGAAATCGTGCATTTAAAATATGATTTTGGCCACACTTCCCTTATATCCATGAATTAAGTTTACGCGAGTGTAGTATTGCTTACTATTACTTAGTAATGCTTAGTATTCATTACTATTACTAAGTACTGCTTAGTATTCATTATTATTACTAACTACTGCGTAGTATTCCTGACTATTACTAAGTACTGCTTAGTATTCCTGACTATTACTAAGTACTGCTTAGTATTCATTACTATTACTAAGTACTGCTTAGTATTCCTGACTATTACTTAGTACTGCTTAGTATTCATTACTATTACTAAGTACTGCTTAGTATTCCTGACTATTACTTAGTACTGCTTAGTATTGTTTATGTTGATTTAAAACTGAATATCGTGCATTTATTCAGTGTTATCACGGCCATGTAGCGTATTTGTCTGATGTTTGTCCATCAGTCCATGTTTGTTGAGATGGCAGTTGTTTAGCCTTGTGTGACTGTTGATTTTTCACATTGATTAGTGAATCCTGAAGGCAGAGGTAAGCAACTCATATAAAAACAATTTTTTTTATAAAAACTATAAAAAATCAACATGTTAATATACATGACTTCCTTGGAGATTTGTACATGATGAAATATTAGCATAGATAGACTTGCAAAAAACTGTAAATATTCTATTGATTGCTGAGCCATATCTTAAAATATTATCTTTATCTTTGTATTGCATGATATTCCCTACATCTCCCAATAGATCCGTAAAGATTCGAGTTAGAATTGGTCTTCAGCAATCCATGATTGTCATAAGAGACGACTAATAAGATCGGGTGGTCAGGCTTGCCGACTTGGTTGACCCATGTCATTATATCGCCATTGCAAAAATCGATGCTTATGTTGATCTATGGGTTGTCTGGTCCAGACTTGGTTACTGGTATATAGACTGCCGCCATATAGCTGGAATATTGCTGAGTGCGGCGTTAAACAACAAACAAACAAACAAACAAAAACATCTTCCAATAAACAGGTGTCAATGATCGGTTAAGAGAAAGACATATTGTTTTAAATTTTGAGGCAAGTTATTGTTCCTTAAACACGGCTAAAGATAACAAGTGTTTGTCAATGCTAAACAATCTCAAAATCTGAAACAGAACACATTTCAGCAAGTACTGCGTGCTGCGATATGTCAGAAGTGGTCATTAACTACTTCAAATTGAGAAAAAATAACCTATCAAATTAGGTCTTTCTGCGTGTCTTGCACCCCGTAGACCCGGGTTCGATTCCCCACATGGGTACAATGTGTGAAGTCCATTTCTGGTGTCCCCCGCCGTGATATTGCTGGAATATTGCTAAAATCGTCGTGAAACCAAAGTCATTGACTCACTCACTTTGTGTCTTGGTGGAATTATTCATTTGAGGATTGAAGTTTTGTTGACAATTATCGGCTGATGAAGACAGTGCCACATGTGTGCAAATTTCATGATGTGCAAAATATTGACGATTCTGTAACTCTCCACTTGATTGAACTCTCCATGTGATTGACAAAGTAATAATGCAGCATACTGACATTCATCGGGAAAAGTGAGTGAGTGAGTTTAGTTTTACTACGCACTCAGCAATATTCAAACTATATGGCGACGGTCTGTAAATACCAGACACTCCAGTGATCAACAGCATGAGCATCGATCTGCGCAATTTGGAACCGATGACATGTGTAAACCAACCCGATCCCGATAGTTGCCTCTTACGACAAGCTTTGGTTACTGAAGGCTCATTCTAACCCTGACCTTCACGGGTCATTGGAAAAGAATGAAAGCAGGTTTGGTAGTGTTCATTTAGGCAAGGTCGCTCGCTACTGTCTATATCAGTAAATGTACAATAGCAATAACAATGACTGGATGTATAAATGTCGTATATCGCTTTTGTGTTTGTGGTGTCAAGAGTGTGCACGTTGTCTAGAGCATCATGTCGCCGTGAGGTAGCCCAGTGGTTAAAGCATTTCCCTTTCACGCCGAAGGCCCAGGTTCGATTACCCACATGGGTACAAAGTGTGAAGCCCATTTCTGGTGTCTCCCGCCGTGATATTGCTGGACTATTGCTGAAAGTGGTGATAATGGTCCTCCACATGGTCAGGCATCGTGACCTGATTGGGTGGATTCTTGCTCACATACCAATCACTGGATTGTTTGGTCCAGTCTTTATCTACAAGCTGTCACTGTACAGCTGGAAAATTGCTAAGTGAAGTGGAGCGGTGGGGTAGCCTAGTGGTTAAAGCGTTGGCTCATCACGCCGAAGACGTGATTCCCCGCACATGGTTACAATGTGTGAAGCTCATTTCTGGTGTTCCCCGCAGTGATATTGCTGGAATATTGCTAAATGTGGCGTAAAACTAAACTCACTCACTCACTGAGTGAAGTGATGAATAACAAACCAAAATGATTTGTATAAGGTACAAGTCTAATTAATGGATAAATTATAATTTTGTGCCTTTTAGGGCTTTTAGTTTTTCATAACCTGATTCATGGAAAACAGCATGAATATTGAAGAATACAGGTTCCTTCTCGTGAGAAAGGATAAAAATATGAATTTAATTCGTTTGTTAAAGATCTGCCAGTTAAGTAATTAAGGAAACCCTGAGATACTTCCTGGGGTACTTTGTAACACTGATAGTCAGTTTACTATAATTCAACCTTTTGCATGGCAGTGATACCTCTCTGCAAGAAGATCTAATAAAGTGTTCCACAGAAGGAGGCATCGTTAACTGTGAGCGAACATTTAGAGCCCCACAATTTTCAAACAGATTTTTATGTCCATGCCTCCATAAATGCAAAACAATATTGCAGGCAAAATGCAAAAAGTATTGCACTCAATTATTTCCACAAAAAAAAACAAAAAAACCTTTAGAGCCCAGTGTAAATTGGGAATGCATTGGTACTTGAGCCAGTTGGATATCAGCTCTGTAAAACAATCTTCTTAATTTTTTAACTACCTTGATCAGAAACAATGATCTTGAAAAGAAAAATGACTCCCTTTTGTAAGAAGATGCTATCTCAAGAGAGATGGGGGTATAAATATCTCAGAAAGTAACACTTTATCCTTTGTCATTGCCATGGTGACTGTTAATACAGAAATAACAATATTCTGCTTTGAATGCTTTGCTTGCTTCTACAGAGAATTATATGTCATCACTACTGCAGGGGCAATTCATCTATTTGAGAAAGGACGGCTGCGCAAGTTCATGGATCTGCCTATGATTAAATAAACTTTCAGGACTAAAGTGGGTGATGGGGGTGGGGGCGTGTGTGTGTGCACCCCTGCATCCTACCTCTGGATCTGCCTATGTACTGATTGGCTGGCATGCAGAGGTATCGTATTGAGGTTAAAGGTCTGATTTTACTGGAATATTCCATATGATACAGATTGTAAACTTGTTTATTTGTAGCCTTGTATGTTGACTGTACGAAGTGTGTATTTAACTTTGTCGTTTGTAGCCAGGATACTTATCTTGCATGTTGGGCCTAATTTATTATTTACCTGGAGCAAAAGATTTATATTTTCACACATTTAATAAACATTTTGCCAGATTGACTATGCTTGTGATTGTGCTTTCTCCATATGGGTACAATGTGTGAAGCCCATTTCTGGTGTCCCCCGCCGTGATATTGCTGGAATGTTGCTAAAAGAGGCGTGAAACCAAACTCACACACACATACATTGACAGGAGGCAGTGGGGTAGCGTAGTGGTTAAGCGTTTGCTTGTCATAACGAGAACCTGGGTTCGATTCCCCACATGGGTAAAATGTGTGCAGCCCATTTCTGGTGTCCCCCACCGTGATATTGCTGGAATGTTGCTAAAAGAGGCGTGAAACCAAACTCACACACACATACATTGACAAGAGGCAGTGGGGTAGCGTAGTGGTTAAAGCGTTCACTCGTCACGAGGAGAACCCAAGTTCGATTCTCCATATGGGTACAATGTGTGAAGCCCATTTCTGGTGTCCCCCGCCGTGATATTGCTGGAATGTTGCTAAAAGAGGAGTAAAACCCAACTCACACACACATACATTGACAAGAGGCAGTGGGGTAGCGTAGTGGTTAAGCGTTTGCTCGTCATGACGAGAACCTGGGTTCGATTCCCCACATGGGTACAATGTGTGCAGCCCATTTCTGGTGTCCCCCGCCGTGATGTTGCTGGAATGTTGCTAACAGTGGAGTAACACTAAACTCACATTGACAATGGACAATGGGGTCCAAACATCCTTGACACTGCGATATGCTCAGCAGATTTGCATTCCTTGGTGGTAAAACAAAGTGAATGAGACACTTACATTACCTTCTTCACACTTCTGCTGACATGTCGTATTACCAACTGATACTGTCTCAAACCCAACACATTCGCATTGGCCACAGGGCTCTAGATAATTTTTCAACATCAGGAGTACATACTCCTTATTTTTCAATATAGGAGTACTGGAAAACCTTAAGAGTCCATTTAGAGTACTGAATGGAATTTAATGGAGTATCAGTAAATGTCTTCCATTTCATATATGCACAACACTGCTACTCTTGTGTAAACAGGTCAATAAACAATAAAACAATTTTTCAGATAAATATGTCTGTAAATGGTTCTAAGACTATACAAAATTGCTGTGGTTCGTATCTGCTAAGTTTTCTAAATTATTTCCTACCATATCGTGCATATTTTTTATCCTTACATGCGCTGATACGGCCCTTATCTGGAGCCCTGCGGCCAGTGATAGAAGTCTAGACCAGGCCTGCAAGTTAGTGATAACATGACCAATCGGTGCACCAAAATGTCACACAGAGACAGCCAGATTCAACCAGATTCTCAGTGGCCTTTTCTAGTGGTGGTCCGATTAATTGAAATAATCGAAGATTGGTACAGTGACTAGACGTCCAAGCAATCGAACATATTTTCTCATAATCGAATACAAGCAATCTTGGAACAACACTTGTTTGTATCAACGATATTTTTTCACAAGGTTGGTTTTGTCTGTCATTCAATTTACAATTCATAAGCTCTACAGCTTGTTCCAAGTCATGATTGAATTTATCTAAAAGACATCAGGAAAATTATGTTCCTAACATGCTAGTCCTCCTTTATAGATGTATCATTTGCAAATGCATTTTGTGCAATTTGAAAAAAACCCCAAAGAACTATGATTTTTCTTTTTTTCTTGTGCATTAATGAAGATAATAGGTGTGTTATGACCTGGTGTTGGTTCCCCCTCTCACCTTTATTCAACAACAACTAAAAGATATAACAGATAAATCCCAGGTTTATTACCTACAATTGTGATAACATTTAAAATCACAGAATATATACTGACAAAATATACAGTGTACACTGGCAAAATTAATCTTCATCACATCAAGACAAGCACAGGACAATAGACACGGTACTTGTTGGTCTCATAAATCAGCAGTTATATTCTTAGGTCAGTGCATCAACATGTGCAGTGGTAATATTGCTAGACGAGAACCATAAACACAGGCTATTTAAAACTTTGGAAACAGAATCATTTGGTGTCAAGATCTGTCACAGCTGAATTGGTCAAATGTTCTGTTAAAGCTCAAACTAATTAAAAGTATAATGACCACAAAGAAGTGTTGTAGATACGAATAATTCTCTCCGACGATTCCATTCTACTCAGTATCAGGAACATGTAAACTACATGACCTTAAATCAACTTTTCTGTTGTTTCGTACAAATATTAACATGAATAAAATTTCAATGGTTTGTAATCTTTAACAGAAGTACATATGTTAAGAGGAGATGCAAATTCATAATCCCAAATGATGAAGATACTGATGAAGTAGCTGTTGGTGTGACCCTCAGTAACTCTGGATGTTGATGCTCTTCCTCATCCCCATGCACTCAACTTCATCAATGAACAGGGTGTTGGCCTTGACCTGAATATCTTCTTCCAGAGATAGTTGGTTACGAATAAGTCCTTTGAGGGAATCTTGGGAATGTTGAAGACGTTCCTGGAGTCGGCTGATTGACTCCTCGATTTCGCCAACTTCTTCGATGAGGCGGTACTGCACATGGTCGCGACACAGTTCCACGTTTGGTCGGTTGGTGCGGGTGTCCAGACGTGTCTGAGCCAATTTTAGTGGGGATTCTTTGTCCGCGATGGCTTTCATGAGGCGTGAGATGTTCTCCTCGATCTCATTGATCTGACCAAGAACCTGGAGAAGGAAGTGGTTCAATGTTATTACACTGACAACACAAGACTATGGACAATAATTAGTTATCAGAAGCTGATTTTCAAAATACAGCCAACAGATTTGTTTTTGCATACCAAGAACTATTGATTAACTTAACTGTCAAAGAAAGGTTTTGTCCAGAAAATATAAAGATCAATTTTTATGTTGAAGCTTTGACAATTTTGGTGGTTTCACCCATTTTGTTCTGGGGAGGTATGGGGGTCATTAATTTTGTACACATGTACTAGGGGGGGCATTAATTTTGTACACATGTACTAGGGGGTCATCAATTTTGTACACATGTACTAGGGGGTCATCAATTTTGTACACATGTACTAGGGGGGTCATTAATTTTGTACACATGTACTAGGGGGGTCAGCAATTTTGTACACATGAACTAGGGGTCAGCAATTTTGTACACATGTACTAGGGGGTCAGCAATTCTGTACACATGTACTAGGGGGGTCAGCAATTTTGTACACATGTACTTGGGGGTCAGCAATTTTGTACATGACACGCAAGGGGGTCACAGACTCTTACTTTGTACATAAATTTTAGGGGGGGCATTCACATTGTACATGCTTCTCCATAAAAATCATCGTCAGCCAATGGGTACTATATAGTTTCTCTAACGAAGATCTGGTCTAAATATCATTGTTCTGCTACATCGAGTTTGTTTAACCAAGATGCTGCTATGACTTTCCAACAAGGGCTCCAGTACCTTGTTGAGATGGTCCTCCAGCTTGCCCTTGGTGTCCTTGGCTTCATCGATGCGCTTGCTGAAGGCCAGATCAACAGCCTGGCACTGCTTCAGCATGTCATTGGACGACTGCTGCAGGATCCCGTCAATCAGTGACCTCAGGTCCACGGAGCTCTGTCTCTCCCGCTCTGCCTGCTCAATGTTGGCATTCGAAAAGTCTTGCCAATCTTCTGGTGTAACGGAACTGTTCAAGGGGGATAACTCTTGTTAGGAAATATTTCAAATACATAATTCTCATCCAAGATGAAAAAGTCAAATATCTCAGCTCTGAGATGACAAAGACTCAAATTTCTACCATCGCTTACTTTAGATGAAATACTACAATGATGAAAATCATCATCCAATCATAGTACATGTGTGATAAAAGCGACTGAGATTGTGATACTGACTAGCGAAACTATATCATAGGAAAAGCGTAAAGAGCATTTGGTCTAACAATAGAGAGCCAATACTGCTGGTGAACAGCATAAATTCAGGCTTACGATTTTTGACACCACTGCCTTAAACACATGCCTCAAAATAATATGTTATCAATTTACTGTGAAATACGCATGTTCATGAACCAATTACCCAGAACAATTGAACATGATATATTTCTAGTGTTTCCATGGCATTTGATTGACAAACAACACTAATTATTATGCATATCTTTCCCTATAAACCGTAACAAATTTTGACCACAAGTAGTCTTCTGTTTTTGTATTGATTAATTAAAGGGTAAGGGGAACTATACAGGGGTGGAAATAACTTTAAAATTGCTAGTGTACTCCCGGTACAGTGGCACATGTAAAGTCACTTGCCCTGATAATTATTCCACTATACCGACCGTTTTCTTGCTGACTTTTTAAAAAATAACATAATTAACATTGGAAAGTCTAGTGGACACCGGTACAGTGTGATATACAAATTTGCTTGCCCGACAGAAAAAAACACTGGACTCGGACAACGGGCAATGAGTTATTTCCACCCCTGCTATACTGTATTATTACCCATATGGTGAAACATAACCAGTATCATATATATCGCATGTGCACATATCACTTTTGCCTTGCAACCATTGTTTCCGTATTTCATCTTCTCTTATGTCATTAAACAATTGAACGTGACGAAGAGGGTCGTCACACTTGCTTGCCATGTTTTACTGTACAAATGTATGTGAATAAAATGGATAATAAAGAAATCATTATACTAGAGCAAGTGTTTCATATGACTTATACAAAACTTGTGCAAAACAATGCATTGCCATTGCTCTCTCGCTAGGGCAATACAAAATGTCACGCTTGTTTTGTATAAATCGTATGACACACTTGCTCGTGTAATAATCTCTATTTATATATTGTTTAGTGTTTAGTAAACAAATAAAGAAAAGTATGAGACATCACTGTTACTTAACATAGTCAGGGACAAATCTCTTCAGTTACAGCATACACATTTTTTATGTTTACGTCCATAAATCAAAAATATATTGAATCTATTCTTAATTATTTGTGAAGTAGTCCTCAACTCTGTTGAGTGTGCATCGACACTTACTTTGCCTCGATCTTGGCAGCGCCCTCCTTGTATCTGAGATTGGCCGAGTTGTTGCGGAGATTCTGACAGTACTCATCGATGCTCATGGAGGAGAATTTATCCTTCAGATCTTTCTCCAGCTGGTAACGTGATTTGCGGTTCAGTCTGAAACATTATACACACGTTTGAAAATAAAACCAGTGTTTGTGAAAGATCTGCTGCATCCTTATTTGCATTATCCAAAATATTTGTGTTACCTCAACATGTAATTGAACATCAGCTCTTAGAACATTAATCTCAACATGCAATGAGAGGAACAGCCAGGTGTGCGAGAAAGGATGGAGACGGCACAGCACAGGTAAATGAATAAATAACTTTGTCGGCACTTGTGCACGTGTTTATCGTACACCTGGCTGTTCCTCGCTTTGTACTCCTCCCTCGTAGCAAATAGTGAACTGTGTAAATATTTGAATGATAGTTTGTCAAACAACATTTTTGTTTTTCAGGACATAATTTCTGCAAAAAAATCACAGAGTTGGTCTGATGTTTTGATTATGATCAGCGTTTCATTGAGTATTATATGTTTATAGTTTTCGAGTTAGATTCAGTGAATTCATTGGTCCTCTTTTGAGCCAAATGGACTGTACCTATATGGATTTTTGTCCATCTTCAATACAAGCTAGCAGCCTCAGACTAGCAGGATCATGTGAATTTGAAAAACTGTTATAAATAATCGACTGAAAATGATACAATGATGCATGCAGACGTTCGGACTGGACGACTCAAAACTTTGACAGGGGAGACAACTGACCTGATCTGTTCAGTGCCCTGTTCAAGGGTTCGTCTGAGGAGGGCCTGAATCCCCTCGATCGTCTCCACCTCTTTGATCAGCTCTTTCTGGACATCGTCATGGACCAGGTCGATTCCAATACGCTTCTCTCTGCAGAAACAAACCACATATAAAGTCACACAATGCCACACCACACTTCTCAAAAAGATAATAACACATCTCCCTCAATAACACTAACTATCAGCATTCAGGGAAGCTACCATAAAATTTATTCCAAAAGAATATGTATTTAGGTTACAATATTAAATTAAAATGTTTGAATTTTTGCAATGTTGCATTAAACTGACTATCACACCATCTACCGGCCGACCATTATTTCAACCGAAGCACATAGAGTTATGTCCCTTGGAGGGCTCCTTACGAATATCCTATGCACAACTTGTGATTGAAACCAGTTCGGCAAACACCGACAACACCATGTGCAAGTCAGTTTTCGATGTACGGAGTGAATGTTCAGATTATATGGCAAGTGTTCTCTGTTAGGAAGTTGTTCGCCTTGAAGTTTCAATTATTGATTTCAGGCAAGTCATAAGGAATAATAAGTCTTTTATTGCATCAATAGGAAGCTAAAGTGAGGGCATATGCCCCAATATATATAATATAGGCCAAAATATTGACGAAAATGGGTGACATTGTGCCTTCAACAACAGTTTCACTGCTGTCTCTAATTCCACAAAACCCCATGTTACACTCGTTTCACATAACCACACCCATGGTTTTACCCAAATAAGTGAAACAAATGAGAACATGTTGACTGTTTAGTGATTAGCATATACTGAGGCTGTAACGACTCACTCGCATATTCGGTGAATCGAACAGAAGCCCTTCATGAATTCAATTCGTTATTCGTGGTCACCAGAACCGAATATTAACGAATATTTACGATTTTTTTAAGGGAGCATGTTTTACTTGAACCCTTGTGTACTTTTGGAAAGTGCGATATGCAAGGATTGAATATGTACTAGCAACGCAGTAGCGCAAGTCATGTTATTTTGCCAAGGCCGCACATGGTACTGTCGACTATAACTATTACATACCAAATTTTGCGTGTCATGAGATGAGATAACTGGTTATTGCTGTGACAAATCAAAACTGTCAACATGAGCATTCCATATTGTACATCAATCACTTAGCTACTATATTGTATTCGTGAATAATTATTCGTATTTGTTACCCAATATTCATGATACGTATCATATTCACCACATAGTGTATTCGTTGCAGCCCTAGCATATACAATGTGTAAACTAGGAATCAAACACAAATTTTCCATTCATGTAGTTGAAGTATTAACAGATCATAAGCAAAAACAATCCTTGATCATTTTAAGGATCAAACGCTATTGAATAATAAAATACAAGATTATTTGTATGTACTGAGGACCAAACCGAGTTGCTTCAGACAAATATGTCCTCAAATAAATCGCACAGACATACAAATCCTGGGATTATTGAAAATTTGTTTGTTTGTTGTTTAACACCACACTCAGTAATATTCCAGCTATAAGGCGTCGGTCTATAAATATTCGAGTCTGGATCAGAAAATCCAGTGATCAACAATATGAGCATCGATCTATGCAACTGGGATACGATGACGTGTCAGCAAGCCTGACCACCTCATCCCATTAGTCACCTCTTACTACAAGCATGGGTTGCTGAAGACCAATTCTAACCTGATTATAGAACAATTAATTTACAAGATGCAGAGTCACATCTCTTTGAAATTATAACCTTGCATTCTCAACATCTGTTTGGATTTATTAGGCTTTTGCTCTACTTTTGAAATCTGAACTGACTTTATTTCAAACCCCCTACAAATATAGATCTCCATATATATTTATTCCATTACCTGACCAGCTCAAACAATATCATAACAAAATATAAAAAAATAATATACAAATATTTACTGTTATTTTGATCTGTTGTATTTGTTAGTAAATACACCTGCTAACTATTAGTCACCATTAGTAGCATTAGCACAAACAGGTCATAATCCTACCTGTTCATGAGACACTGTTTTGCTATATGCAGGGGTTCCTCAGTGGACTCCAGGGCTTTTTCTACTCGGGTCTTGAAGGTCTGCAGACTGTCCACTTCTGTCGCTAGACTGTCAAGCTTGTCGTCCAGCTCCTTCTTCCAGTACTTGATGTCATCCAGGCGCTGCTCTGTCAGTCACAATCATCATTATCATATAACTGAGAGTGAGTGAGTTTTATACTGTTTTAAGCAATATTCCAGCTACTGTCAAACCCTGTTGTGTTGAACTCGTCAGGACCAAGGGAACAGTTCGACTTATCTCAGTGTTCAACACCTCCATCAACATAGAAATAATGATAAATATAAGGAAATCGGCTGGGACTGACTAATGAGTTCGACACAACCGAGAATTCGTCTCAACTGAGTTTGAATGAATATTTTCATTGTCATAAAATCTGAATCATTGTTCCAGGGTCTTTAACAATGTTTATAAACATCCTCAAAGACCTGGAATTATTTGAAATAATAAAGATATGCGCACACTGCTATTTAATACATAAATAATCACTCTTTAATTCGTAACTTGATTTTCAAGTCATTTTCAAGTCATATAAAACAAAACATTGGTTATGATGTTAAGCAAAATAACGAAACCTGAATATATTGCAATGAGATTGTTTTTTTTGTTTTCACAGCATTTGATGTGATTTGTTGTTGGTTTGAATTCTTACCAAATTTCTTGTTGACATCCCTTTGAGTCTTATCTGTTCTCTTCTCTGTTTCATCTGATAAACGTTTTGATTCCTCAACTAATCTCTCAGATGCTGCCCTTTCGACTTCAGCATTTGCGTATTTTGTGAGGTTAGACCGAGTCCAGTCCTCATGAGTAAAGCGGGATGGGGCTGAAACCACCTTGGCCATGGCTTCTCAAAAGATGGACCTAAAAATAAACAATAAACATTCAGTCAACTCTATCTATAAATATGTAAATGTTTCATCTATAATTAAGTCAAATTGTGAAAAACAAACACGGGTACAATGATGACTAGAGAATTGGTGAGCAATCTACGTTGTTTGGTCTTCACATAAAGTGAATATAGGGGCTGTAGGTGAAGTCGTAGACCAGACTGGTTTGTAGACGTGGAAATCCGGTGGATTCGAAGGCGGATTGAGCACTGGATTCGTAGACATTAGTAAAATGGGGAAATTTCAACATCATTGATGATGAAAATCGATATTATGACTTTAGTGTAAACCAAAAGTGTTTGAGATTTGTGAAATAAAAAAAAATATATTAGGTAAGTGTGATCAGTAATGAAAAAAACATCAGTTATCCACATTCAACTACGCAGACCAGCAGAGAAGTAGCAGTTGAGAAGAAGGATAAGGTGGGTCACCGACAAAGTAATTAACAACACACTTCAATATACACACAGTATTTCACAATCAAAACAACTCACCACTTCCTAAGTGCAACCTCTTTCCGATGGGTAGACTAATTTATTTTAATCCACCGACGACCTAAATTACAGTGAATACTGTATAACAATTTCATTATTTTCTTCTTGTCGGAAAATTATGAAGAGTAGACTAATTTTGTCTGATCCGCCGACAAAGATTACCTGTACAAACACTTATGGTATATAACCTCAAGAAGGTAAAAAGAAATCCTTCAGCATCAAAATTATCAAAATGTTTACAAAATACTATTATTCAACTATTTATCGTCTACGAAATCACTGTCTACGAACCATGCCGTCTGGGCTACGAATACACCGCGTCTACGAACTGGTTCAGCCTACGAAAACATCGTCTCCCAATATAGGTACGGTATATATTGTAGTAGACCTCCAATATCCTCTTTATCAACTCAAAATGAAGGTGATGAAAAATCGAAGCCGACCCGGTATTCAACAATATAGTCGTTGTGAAGATGCTGAACCATGTAAACAATCCCTCCAGCCTTTACTTTGTTATTGTATCAATATACCAACGGTCATGCAGATGAACTGTGTAAGTGTTATACCATATGACAAGGCATCAAATAAGAAACCTTACCTTGAAAGTTCCGACAGATCACGAATATCGGGCGATTTGGGCGATTTGACCTAAACAGTGTGCTCTTTCCTTCCACAAGCCTATTTGACAGTGGTGATTCCTAGCAACCGTGGTTGCTACAGCAAACTGCGCGTGCGTTAACAGGAAGTTTGTTTGAAACTATTAGTCCCACAACTAATAAGGAACGACATTCGTTTAAGGCGTGGATGCTGGTGCGGTTTCATTTCAAGTGTAATTATTTCGCCTGCAATTTACAGATTAAATATGTTTTATATTTAAAACATTTTTATTCTTATGCCGCTCAATTATTCGACATGTGTTATAATAGCTTCTTTCACCTCATTCGAGAAATCAATTTTCTTGATAATGCATTATTAAAGGCAAATAAATATTTCTTCTCACTAGGTTAAACAATGCATAAAAATAGTAGTAATGACCTCGCTAAAAATGGCCAGGTTTACAGATTTCTAGTAATTGGGGGTAAATCATCATAGATAGAATATATATATATTTTTAAATGCCAGGACAAGTTTGATTTATCCACTCATATATATATGTATACCCAACCTACAGCTAACCAGGTCATCATATTCTCAGATTCTCTCTCGTGTCTTCGGGCTATTCAAAACATTTCTCCTAAACATGTCGAATTAATCGAAATCATTGAATTATTTTACGTTCTTGCTACTTGCCAATACGACATCGTTTTATGTCGGTTACCCGTCCATGTTAGAAACAATGGTAACACAATGGCTGATTCGGCAGCAAAGGCAGCACTCAACAAATCTGTGACACCACTTCTCATCCCGTACACAGACTATAAACCAAGTATTAAAATGTCACATCAGAGATCTAATACAAAAGACGTGGGACACATCTAGTTGTTATTTAATTAATTTGTCGATAGAAAATGAATTTAATGAATTGTTTCAGTTTGTTTGATAAATATGTTTTGTAAATAAACGAATAAAATAAATAGCTCAATGGCCAACGGCTGAAGTGATGGTGTAAATCCACCCAGGGCCCATGCAGGAAGCAAAAGTACTGTAAGTCCCAGGATCCTTTGTAAGGTGATCTACCTTCGGTTGTTGACGATCTATAGCTTGTGATTTATTGTATTGTCTATACCATCGATGTCTGTGACATTCTAGCTGTGTTTACTGTCCTTCGTTGACAGTTTTTAAATAATTCAACTTCATGTATTATAAATGTATAACTTGTTTCAGTCACGATATGACTGAATACTGCCGATTCGGCTAGAACTCACTCACTCACCCAAATGTGATTTGCTATATGGGGTAGATGCCTAGTCTAAAGTACTGTTTTTAGGCTGTTACTCTGTATCCCTAAAACTTCGAAATTGCAAATAGCATATGTCGAAATAACCCACATCGGCCTAACTGGGCGTTCAGTAGGATGCGTAATAGGATATCCAGAAAAGCATGTTTACTCGTAAACTCGGGCAAAACTTAGAAAAAAAACCCAGCTGCTTAAAACAATAGATCAGACTATAGGTGGCAATTAGGTCGCTCGGGCAGGTATGATGGCGGACCGTCGACACACCAAGCATGAAATGCACGTGCTGCCTACCGGCACAAGGGGCCATCTCAAAGATATTCTATGCGTTTTCTTATGTGTTGAATATGTCTCAAATATTGATTAACATCTAACGTGTCTTTTTTCCCCATAAAGTTTATGTTGAGATATGTAAAACAGTATGATACCCACAGAAAGGCTTAAGTCAGCCATCGTATTAAATGTCTCAAAATATATAGGTAGCATGGACACCCGAAGATCGACAGGACTGGATATTACTTGTAAATTGTTACTTCCCCAGTTTAATTCCCCTAAAGGATTTTATTATCTTAGCTTTTATTACCCGACCCCAGCCATCATCTGCGACACCCGATCTGGTTTGCTTTTGAGACGACCCCCCATGTCTGTTTGTTTTTATAGTGGGAGTGAGACTCCATGGTAGCACATTTTCTAGACTTGCGTGGCCTTTCTTGGATATATTTGCTTCAGAGTCTGTAGGACAGACTAACTCCATGGTAGCTACATCATTAAGAGTTTCACAAGTAAAAATATTATTTTGTACGTCAGCTATCGTTTCTAATGAAGCTAAGTCTAATTTAAAAAAGGGCATTTAAAAAGTGTCCTTTGTAATACAATATCATCGCACACTAATTTGCATAAAGCCAAGGTCTGTTCCAAATAAGTCGACTTGGACTTAGAAAAAACACCCACATTGCTCATTTCTGCACTAATCTCTCATCAGTAAAGTTCTTTTTCTACGTTTCCTATCTCCCTACCACCGAGACTGTAGTTAGGCCGAACTTAGTTTAACAGATATTTCACATATTAACTACATAAATTGTGGATCTAACCGTGAAAAAACAGTTGTTTTCTATTGCCGACAGTACTTTAGTTTTACTTTTGTATAATGCGACAGCTGAAATACACATATTTACATAAAAACATACCAAAACAAAAATTGCTTGGACACAATTATTCGTCTTTGGGATAAAACATATTAGATTTACAATTGCATGAAAAAATAAATAAAAATAAGATAATATGGTGTGCAAATATAAACCCAAACTACAAATGGATGCATTGGTTACCAGTGATTTGATAAACTTCACACTATTATTATTCCACCGTAATGTTGTAATTGAAAAAAACAAAACTGTTTTATTGCAAAGAATAATGAAATTGCCGGCATGAACTATTAAAGCATTTAGGTCACTGCGAACACCTCGTAAGAAATGTGCATACCTTTTGATCATTGTATTCCTGGGATTCCAAAGTTTAAAATCGTTAAGCGTTCGGCGATTTATTTTTTGTATGACGTTTCTGTTTACGGCTGAATTTCAAACCAAGTGTTAAAAAAAGAAAATATAAATGTTAACACATGAAATCCATTTCATATAGCAACAAATTCATGTCAATATTATTGTTTTTCTCTTCTCGTCCCAGATGATTCATGTGTCAACTTACGAAGCTGGAAAATGTTTTAAGGAATATACTATCTCTTACGAAAACCATCGGCTCAATCGGAACACCGCCGTGTAATTTTGTTCAACGTTTACCTGGAAAAGTGAATTACTAACACTTCCAGTTCTTTCACAATATGTAGACAACTTTTATAGACGAAATTATTATATGCCGCATGCACTTTGTATTGTATATCATATATCACGACTTACAATTTCAATGCAACCATTATCCAATAACAATCCGATATATTCTGAATGATCCGTGTTCCGGAAATGACCTATATCCCAACATGACCCTTGACCTAGGTCACAGAATTTCCCACGTGTAGAGGGCGTTGGATGCTAGCGTGATTATCGGACGAGCAACTGGTGACGCGCTGGTGTTATTACTGATGCAACCGCAGTGGAGTTGACAGCGCCATGGACAGGGGAACGCAGGGGCTAGTGTCCCCCTTTTACGGGAGAGATGGAAGTAAAATGGCAGCCGCACCGAGAAGCGGTGCCAAGACACTAAAGGGGATTTTAGCAGGTGCGTGAAATATTATTTGGTTACAAAGTTGTACAGCTTAGAAGTGCTTCGTGGCCCGTTCACGTTTATTTGTTTACATGTGATTTCAACAGCGTGACTGTGTCATCTCGACTGGTCATGTCACGTTTTGGCAAATATTTACCAAAATTCCAACTGAAAACAGTAAAAGTGTTTGCTGTGGTTTAATAGGTTTATGACATACATAATTTGGATCGATGTTGACCTGGTTATATTGGCAACGTAACGCCATCCGTCCTCTGAACGAAGTCTCCAGTAAGAAGTCAATAATGTATATTTTGAGCGTCGTTGCATTCATTCGTTGCAGGTTAGATATATATTTTGAATAACCCGAAAACGCATTGTAGATTGCCAAAAAGGTAAATTACTGCAGCTGGAACTAACCCGACACGCCCACTTATCTCATAACAAAACCCAAGCTAAAAGTGCCCCCTGTCCAAAATATGAATGGAAAGTGATTGAGGCCTCGAAGTTGACTGGGCACAGAGGCAGTCATTGTTAGAGTTCTCTCATGTGTATATAAATGTGTTTCATACTTGCCTCAGTAGTCACTATGTTCAAGGTTTGTTTTGTACACAGACATGGAAATATTGTGGCTCTTCGGTGTTGTGGCTTTAGCCCCAAAGGGAATTTCCGATTTCCCCCCAATACCTATCAGTCATGGGGATGTTTCTGAAAGCTTTTAAAAATTTGATCAAGATCTTTGCAATATATGTTATTTTTAACTGAATGTTGCTGTTTTTATTTAAGAATTGCATGAAAACATTTTTAATTTTGATGATAGAAGTAAACAATTCTTATTAATGTTCAAAGTTTTGTGATTTTTTTATTGACATTTATAGTAATTCTTAGCGTCTTATACACAAAGGTCACACAAATATACACCAGTATTTGTCAAACTCAAAGTGAAGAAACATAATTAACAAAAGGGTTATGGTCGGTTATTAGAAATGTATGAAAGTTCAGATGTTTTAGTGTGTTTAAACTTATTAATCTATCATTTCATATAATGTATCAATTACTAAATTTCACAGGTATGAATATTTCAAAGTTGATTGACCGTTTTTAATAAAATTATATCTACACAATATACAGAATGATCAGCACCTGATGGCTCCTGTTGAAATCCTGTTAGTGACGTACGTCTAGACTCCCCTCCCCATTTTCTCACAAGCTTGAGGACATTGAAACAAACATGTAGAGCTCCTGTTTCAGGAAGTTGAAAGGTGGTATAGCCTTTGACGCTATTGTTCAATGTATATGAACTGAGTAGAAGATAGTCTGTTTTAAGAGAAACCTGTCTATAAATAGAAAGGGTTAACTTGGTTCATTGATTATATTCAGCTGAAAGAGCTGTGGGTTGTAAAGTGATATTGCAAGACACTATATGTGACATGTATTTAGCATGTTTAGTGGTATATATTCAGGTGTGTTTTGACATGTAGCATCCTGGTTCGAGACAAAACAATCTATAACCACTTGTTTATGTGGGCGGTTTGGGGATGGGGTATGAACCTCCCTATTAAAATTGTGAACCCCAAATGGACCAATAACTCCCAAATCCAAACCTTCCTTAGGCCAGACCAATTATATTTCTTGTTTTCTGAATTTTTGTCCTTAAAAAAAATTAAAGGCAGGAGAGAAAAAAATAAAATTAAAATCACCAGTCAAAGTAATATTCCTTCTAAATGCTAAAATTATTTTACGTTTGGCAATTTATGAACTGTATATGGGGCAAAATACAATCTAAAAACATTTTCTTGTAAGTTTACATTTTTGGCCAATAAAAACATTAGGATTTTATTTTTTGAGCGGGGAAAATTCTTTTTTTTTTCTTATCCTTTAAAAATACGACTGGCGGATCCGTAAAAGAAGTAATAAAATTGGTCTGGCCTTAATAAACTACTTAGGTTGTTAATCTAAATGTGAGATTGTCACTTGTAATACATAATACATGTACTGGTGAAGATGTGGGTGATAGTTGGTCAACCCATTCTTATTGTGAAAGACGTAACAAGATCGAGTGGTAAGACTTGCTGACTTGGTGGTTGCAGACTGCATATTCCAGTTGCATAGATTATACTTGTATTGTCAGTCACTGTGTCGTATGTTCTAGACTTGATTATTTACAGATCTCTGCATATATCTTGACAATTGCTGAGTGCGGCATTAAGCAGGAAAACAAATAGATCCAATGTAGTGCCCTGGAGAGGGGTATGTCCAGGGAACCTGAGATCCACTTTATGTCGCGGGATGGCTGTATTATACACTGGTACACGTTTCTGGGGTCTCATCAAAACTTTTTATAGTGAAAAACCCTGGTACTCTCTTTTGGAGTTTGTTGACTACTTTTTAAGCAGATATATATTATGTATTATAAACCCAACTAATCTTCTAAAGTGTCAGAGCCTTAGGTAGCCTAGACGGTGGCGTAGCCTAGTGGTTAATGCGTTCGCTCGTTACGCCGAAGACCTGGGTTCGATTCCCCACGTGGGTACAATGTGTATAGCCCATTTCTGGTGTTCCCTGCCATGATATTTCTGGAATATTGCTAAAAGCAGCATAAAACTAAACTCACTCAATCCCTCTAAAGTCTCGTCACACTGGTTTGAGAAACACAGATATATATTATATACACCTGTTAATCTTCTGCTCTCACACTGCGATGTTTCCACTGAAATGTGGAAATCTAGCTAACATGTTCTTCAATCTTCATGATGAAGAAAAAGACTGTCAAGCCTTAGTGTATCTTTTTAAACTTGTGTTGCCGAAGAGCGATCAATTGTTTTGTTGCTGTGTCTTGGTAGTCAGTAGTGATGATGAAGACATCAGACAGTGAGCAGCTGTGATATCTCGTGTGACAGGTATGGTTGTCTGTGCCTCCCCTGACCTTCATTATCTCCAAAACGTTGACCCCTTACTTTGTATGTTGATTGGACTTTGAACACATTTACTCAATATCAGCTCCACTGTGCTAAGAAGGAATAGGAAAATGCCCCAATCATATATTTTGTGTATTCAGCATTATTGCTTGAAGGATTAGTGTATTTATTATTATGTTTATTATGTTTAACAAGATTACCATCTAGTCAGGATTTCCAGGCAAAATGTATCATTCAATAGCCTATGCAGGGGTTGAATTCTTTTTCAAAATTCCACTGGACACAGGCAGGGGTGGAAATAACTTTAAAATTGCTAGTTTACTCCGGTACAGTGGCACATGTAAAATCACTTGCCCTGATAATTTTTCCACTATACCGGCCGTTGTCTTGTTGATTTTTTAAAATAAACAACCTAATTAACATTGGAAAGTCAAGTGGACACCGGTACAGTGTGATATACAAATCTGCTTGCCCGACAGAAAAAAACACTGGACTCGGACGTCGGGCAATGGGTTATTTCCACCCCTGACAGGTCCAGTAAACTTTCAAAATCCACTTGACCAAATATTAATTTCACTTGACCACAATTAACAATTTGGTTTCTATTGCAAATAATCTTTATCAACTGGTAGCAATTGCATTTCTATTCATCATCAAAATACATATATCAAAACATTCAGTCAGTTTGGCAGTACTGTACCATGGTAAAGTTTATTGTGGATATTTACTTGACCGACCGGAAAATTCCACTGGACCCGAGCGTTGGGCAATGGTATTTTTCAACCTTCGTTGTGGTGCTTCAGTTTGCAGAGTTGTGTCCCTTAGTTGGGCAGGATTCTGTTCCCCAATACCCGTGACTGCCAGGTATTGAACCTCCATTAACAATTCTTTTGTTGATAAACTCTCTCTTTGCAGGACGATCTGTTTTTGATACTTTACTTTTTTTCTGTTTTCTAAATTTAATGTCCTTGTTCAGTTCGTTTATTTCCAGGAAGATGAGTTTTAGATTTAGAAAGATGATCTGAAACAGTACTCTTATGAGTTTGATCGAGAATGACATTACAAACTCAACAAAATTGCAGATGGCATTGTCATTATATGCATAAATCTGGATAGTTGCAATAGTTGCAGTAAACAGATTGTATGAATTGCATACCTTCCTGCCGTAGACATAACTGCCCCATTCAGGAAAATGGCTGACTTTGAGAACATCAACATTTTGTTTTAAACACATTGATTAATAATAATTGTCAAACTATATTGTTTATTGTTAGCACAATACCATTGCAGTTGACAACTGTCGTAGGCTATTGAAATAATGTGGGCTACTTATTATTGAAATACATTCGCAATAGGAAACAATTCCTGAATGGTCTCTTCTGTTGCTTGTCACCCGTGAAAATTCAGGTTAGAGTTGGTCTTCAGTGACCCATGCTTGCCATGAGGCGACTAACAGGATCAGGTGGTCAGGCTCGCTGACTTGATTGACACATGTCAATGGGGGTAGCCTAGTGGTTAAAGCGTTGGCTCGTCATGCCGAAGACCCGGGTTCGAATCCCCACATGGGTACAATGTGTGAAGCCCATTTCTGGTGTTCCCCCGCCGTGATGTTGCTGGAATATTGCTAAAAGCGGCATAAAACCAGTCCTTGAGGATGAAGAACACCATTTCATGTGTTGTACAAAATATTCAGCTGCAAGAAAGTCCTTATTTAATTCCCTTTCCTCTAAAATTAATAACTTTCTCAGCCTGACTACCACTGAAAAATTTAACCTCCTTTTTAGAAATAATGATCCAAATAGTAAAGAAAGTATTTGCTACCACATATACAACTTTAAACAGAAGATCTGATTGTCCTAGGCCATTATTATTATTATTATTATACACATTTGTATTATTATATGTGTTGTTACTCATCATATATATGATTCATTATATATCTTGTTTATGTAGTTTATAGAATATTGTCACTGTCTGTATGGAACGTTTGCACAATAAATATTGTATCTATCTATCTTTATCTTAGGGGGTATGCATCTCTTCATGGTGAATATTACCAACTCCCTGGCAGTAGGGAATCTAAGCTGACTTGATTCTCTCTATCAAATTGGATGTTACACTGCAAAATTCAATAGAAATGAACAAGTGGCAATATATTCTTGTTTATTGGAGGGGACATAAGCACACGGACACATCACCACCTGTGCCGTCTATGATCTTGATAACGCAGTTTTGTTGATAGCCAGATAAGATACAGATGTCTCCTGCAAACAAGAGTTCAAAGTCTAACAACCGAACAAGAGGTCATTTACAGGGTCATATATAATATTTTCAGTATACAATACAACGTGAATGTAACATCGGTTTTGTTACAGCAAACAGCTCTACTGTATTGATATGCTATTATTTTGATCGATGTTATAGTTATAGGATATTTATACAGTGTACATATCCATGCAACTAGTAGTAGTGCTCAAGGCGCTGTGTTTTCTTTCCCTCTATCATTGGATGTCCATCTCAACAGCACAACGTATTATCAATCTCAACTCCCTGGGGAGTATACAACTCTTGCAGCCACTATGCGTACCAAGTTAGTGCGGCTTTCCCATCCTTCACAGCTGGGTGGACTGGGACACATAGTCACAGTACTTTGTCCAGGTTTACTCAGGGCTCCAGATAAGGGTCGTATCGGTGTATGTATGGATAAAAAATATGCACGATACGGTAGGAGATAATTTAGAAAACGTAGCAGATACGCCCGATGGCAATGGTGTATGGTCTTGGAATCATGCTTGGACGTATTTATCTGAAAAAGTATTGTTTTATTGTTTATTGACCTGTTTACACAAGACTAGCAATGTTGTGGTGCATATATGAAACGGAAGACAAGATTACTGAATTCCATTCAGTACTGCACACAAAGTTGACTCCAAGGTTTTTACACCTGGTCACAGATGGGCTCGATCCTGGCACCTCAAGCTAGCCTGGCGCCTGAGACAGCTAGCCCACCATGTTATAAATTCGTGCACGTAAAAATTACAGTTAAAGGTATATAGTGAACTGATGTTCACCAGGAAGGGACTTACAATCTGATGTACTGTTCCGTGAATTTAATACAATAGTTTTAATACACTCTGTTTCTCTATGATTCAAGTTTGTTAGTTTATTAAATGTCAGATTCGACACTATTGCTGCTGTATGATAGTGGTCTGTAGATATTCACGTCTGGACCAGACACTTTGGTGATTGACGTCATGAGCATCAATCTAAACAAGTGACATGCATCAAAGTCAGCCTAACCACCTGATTCCGTTAATCAACTTTTAAGACAGAATGGGTTATTGATTCCAATTCTAAACTGTGTTTGCAAGTGGTACTTGCTTTAAAATGAATTACAAGTTGTCGAACATATTACATTGACAATAACAGCATGGAATTCAATTTTAATTTCCTCCTATTTTACCTACTTCACTGATATAGCTACTTGCTTCAGATCAAATGTACATGTGTTTGCCAAATGTCTGTAAAAAATGACACTGTATAAATCAGTGTTTGAAACACAATTACAGCCTCCGGTTGACAGCTGCAAGCTACAGTTTCCAGTTGGTGTAATTTATATCTTTAGTTGAAGGTTTAATAAAGATCGTTTGCACTTTCAAGGGCAAACAGATTTATGTGTACCTGTTAATTATTTCTTCAGCATAACTTTCTTCCAACGAATGCAGTGTTAAGGCTAGACTAAGGCTTAGTCTCTGAATACATATAATTTTGATAGAAACAAACAAGCCCATTTATATTGAAAAGGAGCCCTAGGGAGACCAGAAATTGAGGAAATCTAGGCTTGCTTTATTTAGGGCTTTAGCACTGCAGAGAGGGCTTGGCAGTAGGGGAATTTATGTGGTTCAGGGACTGTGAGACAGACTATGTTAAGGCCTAAAAAGTATATTGTGGTTCCGATTACCAGGCCAACCCTTGAATTCCAGTGCCGATCCTATTTTTTGTAGAAGTATGAATGAAATAAGCTTTCAAATGCCATCGTTATTTCTCAGTGCCGATGGTTGTCCAGCCCTTATAAGAAACAGGCATCAGATACTGTACAGTTTTGGAGATTCAAACCCAGACCTTCAACACACTTGTTAAGTGAGCAATGGTGGCCCAGTTTTGTAATCTGCAACAATTCATGATTCAGTTGATACCTTTGAGTGACAGAATCCTATGACAAAGGTTCTCTGTGTTTAGGATCATTGTGGTCTGTACTATATCTGGTTCATGGACTTCACAGAAGTGGATCACATTAGGATCTCCTCCCACATCGACTGTAATTGTGTGATATGAGTGAAACATTGTTCATTGAATCACTGACTGATACTACATTGAACTTGTTCCACAAGTTGATACTGCTGTGTGTTTTTAGCATGTATCGATCACACTCACTCACTCACTCAAATATATATTTATGTTTGTGGTCTCGTTTGTGTTCACACGTGAAGATCCGGAGTAGAATAGGTCTTCAGCAACCCATGCTTGCCACAAAAGGCGACTATGCTTGTCGTAAAAAGGCGACTAACAGGATCGGGTGGTCAGGCTGGTTGACTTGGTTGACACATGTCATCGGTTCCCAGTTGCGCCGATCGATGCTCATGCTGTTGATCACTGGATTGTCTGGTCCAGACTCGATTATTTACAGACCACTGCCATATAGCTGGAATATTGCTGAGTGCGGCGTAAAACTAAACTCACTCGCTCACTCGTTTGTGTTATGGGAGAATGTTGTATCATGACAGCAGGTTTTGTCCTGACAGGCAACAACAAGTCAACCAATTTCATTAAATTAAAGTAATACTTGAATTTATTGAAGCAAATTGACATGATATCATTTTCACATACTGACATGGGTATGATTGATTATTAATTGCTTCTGAATCAGTTAATTCAATTTTGGACATAATGTCTTTGTTAGTAAATTACCCTTTATTATAGGCGTAAAAAAAATGTGGTTCTGATTACCCGACCAATCCTTGAATTCTGGTGCCTATCATATTTTTTTAAAGTGGTATGAATAAAATAAGCTTTCAGATACCATTGTTTTTTCCCGGCACCGACAGACATCGGTCATTCTGATAGAGAAAGTTGGCATGATGGCCGAAAGCTTGATTGAATAAACAATTACACGTTGTTAAATGTGTTAGTACTTTACTTCTAAAAATATTGTAAAAAATATCTTACCTACCCTAAATTTGAAATACTGGTGTAATCGGAACCACAACATTTTTGTTATTTTGCCATATGCATTGGACTCCATGAAGGCAGAGATGGAGTCAAGATGAGGCCAAGTAAAAAAATGTTGTGGTTCCGATTACACCTCTTTAAAATTTAGGGTAGGTAGGGTGCGATTTTTTTTTGTACACATCTTTTTAGAAGTAAAGTACAAACTAATAACACATTTATCAATGTGTAATTGTTTATATAATCAATCTTGCGGCCATCATGTTGACTTTTTCTATCAGAATGACCGATGTCTGTTGGTGCCGGGAAAAAACAAATTGTACCTGAAAGCTTATTTTATTCATACCGCTAAAAAAAAATGGGGTCGGCACCAGAATTCAAGGGTTGGTCGGGTAATCGGAACCACAGCATTATTGTTTTTTAGGCCTGACACCATATTCAGTAGCCTGTGACATCAACATTCTGTCATGCAATTATTTAGCTCCTGACAATTATTGCGAACACACACACAGCTGGTTGTGTCTTGGCATAATCACTGACATTGCACCTGCGAAACATGTCATTGTTGTCATTGAACTAGTTCTTACTAACAATAGTAGTGAAATATATAGCGGAACACAATTACTAAACACTTCCAAGATTTGCATTTTATGACACTCATATGTGAGACAGTTACCTTTGTGTATTTGTTGTCATAACATCTGTTTCATATCAATTTGTTGCCATCCTCATTAATAGATATCAGTTAATGTGCGCTGTGTAACATATATGCGCCAGATGCTTAGCACCGTAATTAGTGCCACATGCTCGCTACCATAGCACTTACAAAGGGTACTCTTATCAGAACTTTACACATGGACTTTGATTACTTCAAAAAAATTCTACAAGTTGGTAATTGCTTATTGGAAGAGACTGAGTTGTAACGAGTGGTATTTGTGTAGAGTTGTTAGCTGCTCATCATTTATCATTAGTGTTGGGAATCGGAAACCAAATCCATTATCGGAGGACTTGTGGTGAACGATTATCAATTATAATCGAAATATATACATTTTGGGTTTTTCCCCAGGTTTTTTCTAATTAATGTTTTTTAATAACTAATACTGTCATGCAATGAAATGCACGCATGCAAGTAAGTCACTGGAATTGTAATAAAACAGTAAAAGTGGTTAAAATTTTACAACGCGCATAGCTTTATGCTGTTGAGCGCATGGTTGTTCGTCAAATTAAATGGTTAGTATGCTTAATTCAAGGGTGTTATACAAAAACAAAATTTCGATTAATCAAAAATTATTTTTTTACAATCGATAATCATTTTTAATCCTTCTTTCGATCCATTTTCGATTTTTTTTCAATCATTGGAACACCACTATTTATCATGATCGTGTTATTATTTCTAAATAATTCCTTGAACACATCTGCAGATTAATTGTACCATATTTGGTGCCTATAGACTTCTTGTTGTAAGACAAGCACTCATTTTCATATCCAGTCATGTTAGTCAATGTTGTTTTTTTTGTGACTAAGTTTAGCATGATAAATAAACTAACTCACATCAAGTATGAAATCTAGAACATCAATGAAATTACGATCATGGGCCAGTCTGTGTGAACTCCCAGTGTCAAGGTTTGTTTACACTGTGAAACCATGAAATGCTTTCTGTAGAATGAAGCTGGTGACATAATTACTTCCAGACATTTGACATTTGAAAATATCTTGTTTAAGGAAGACATGGAAATATGAAAAATGTCAACAACTGACTGTAGACTGGTGCATGCTGGGAATGGTAGTGATCGGTTGCTGCAGAGGTCAGGGTCAATATTCCGAGAGGTCATGTCAACCTCGCTGTGTACAGTCGGCAAGTGCTGCTATCCTCCCGAGGACTCTAATCTATCAAGATCCCACCTCACGCCTGTGTAAACCTTCCTGTGGACATGCTATTTGCCGACTACTTACTATAATATTTACCTGGAAAAGATGGTGCCCTTTGCTGGAGAAACTTTATCAGTAACCTTGAGTTTGTCAATATGACAATTGCATGTAATGATTTTCTCGCAGTGTTGGCTTCTTATTTTGAGGTTTGTATGAAAAACTGTAGTTTTATGTTGCTCAGCAGTGTGTGTTAGGATTCAGAAAAATGTGAAACACTTAGAGAATTAGTCTGACCAGATGAAAATGTTAAGTGGTAACTCTGTTATCCCGGGTCAGTGGCTGCAGACCAATGTCAAGGCTGCAGCTGCCATTACTCGAAAAATCAAACATTATTTTTGAGAGATTTTTGCTGTTTATTCGAGTGAACTTAGGTCATGACAAAGTTTCCCGTGTCTGCCTGTATTTATCCCCTTGTCTGTCTTTCCATCTCTCATTTTTTACGTCTCTGAAGAAACTGGAGTTGAACCTTTGCATGGATAATTCAAGCTTTGCTGTTGCTGAAAGTGCTCTCTGATTTTCTGTCTGAACATGGCCACCGTATAGTTTTGAAAACATCCATATTGCCCAGTTACTCAATTATTGCCATTTCTACAGGTATCTTGATGAAGTTTAGGATGTGTGTTGTCACATGTTTTTATATCGCCCTGAGTCACATCCTCCACAGGGGCGGTGGGGTAGCCCAGTGGTTAAAGCGTTCACCCGAAAACCTGGGTTCGATTCCCCACATCGGTTCAGTGTGTGAAACCCATTTCTGGTGTCCCCCGCCGTGATATTGCTGGAATATTGTAAAACCCAACTAATTCCTCTGGAATAGGAGGACATTTGTGGGTACCCACAGCACAAGTCTTTAGATCATCCAATGGATAGTTTTGTTTATGCTTTAAAACCTAGACCAAGATTACTATATATATTTTATATTCCTGGTCTTTCCCAAGCAAATTAAAGGTTCTGTTAAATGACTGTATTATCACTTTGTTGAACAGTATCTTCTTTGCCATGACCTTGAAATGAACAATGTTGACAAGGAGTGTTTCAGTGTCCTGCAGGACTATAATAGATCAACTGTGAGATTTCATCATCTCCCACTAGGCTGATGGCCGTTGCTTCACTAAATGCTTGGCATGTCACCTACGATAGCCATTCATCACCATGCGCCCTGGTCTGTAACCATGGTAATCAGACATTATAAATGTAAAATGCAGGTTAAGAATAAAATTAACTGTTTCAGTTCTGACAATTGTTTTAATGAGTTCTATGCACAGCCATTTAGCCCATGTTAAGATTTTCATGTGTTCGATGCAAAATGTGTTCGATTCCCCACATGGGTACAATGTGTGAAGCCCATTTCTGGAGTCCCCCCACTGTCATATTGCTGGAATAGTGCTAGAAGTGATGTATAACCAAACTCAGGCACTCACTCACTCACTTAGTTGGCATTGTGGCATCAAATGGCGACAGTCTGGGTGAGTAAGTTAAAATTTAACTTCAGCTCTGCAATATTTCAGCCATTTAGTGACGAGAACATTTTTGCATACTTAATAATACAAGTTGTTAAAAATCCAGTCATCAACGGACGACTGTAAAATAACTGGAGTATCACAGATGGTGTTCAAAACAAGCAGAGACAGTATGGATCTTTACTCATTATATCGACCACTGATTTTTTTGGTCCAGATGTAAATAGTTATAGACCACTGTTGTATATGGCTGGAATATTGTTCAGTGGAATACTGTTTAAGAACCAAAGAAACAAACCAATGTTGACTGATGCACTTGACACAGAGTTTAATCAGCAATCTAACTGGAGATTTAAGGATTATTCCAATGTCCATGATGAGCAGAGTTCATCCTATTAAACTCATTAGTCAGGCTGATTGTATATTTTATGATATTCCCTGTTGGAATGGGCAGTGCATTGCATTGATTTCTCCCACACTTGCTCTTTGAATCAGTCCATGTCTGTCTAATCTGCCTAGAAGATGGACGTAGCCACTTCATCATTGTCTAGACCCAGGACAATTTGCATTGATTTTCCTGGATCGGAGCTAGCCTTACTTCATACCTGTATCAGGCCATCTGCAGTATTTTGGAATGGTTCTCATGTCCATAAAAATAACATTAAAAAAATCCATTTGTATCATTTTGCATGATAATCATCTGCCTGAACTAACTAAAAAATATAAAATCCAATCGGGAATGTGTGTCCCCATGTGTCCCATGTTATTTGAAATATTTGATTCCTGGGAGCGCCATACCAAAAGATGTTAAAATATGGTACTTGTTGTTCCCTGCCTGGCTTGGCATAAAGGGGTAAAACAAGGACCGGTCAAACATAATGGCTCGAGTCAGTATAATGTGTCTGAGTGGGGTATTCATGCTTCACTGCGGCATGGTATCTCAGTGAGCTAGCAGATTTAAAAACAGCTTAAATCTGGGTTAGTACAAGCAGCCACACATACACACGTATGCACATCGTCATATGAATGAAATATTCTTAAGTCAGACGTTAAACCCCATTTCACCTCTCCTCACTACAACTTGAGGTGAAGATTCATACTGTGCACCATTTTGGCACATTTCCTGATTGAAAGCAGACACTGCGTAAGTTCAAACAGTGAATCTGCATTTCACAACTTATTAGCATTCACTCTCATTAACACTGGAAGAACGAAATCTCCCAGGGTAGCTAGTTATTTAAGTAATATTCTAGACTGATGTCTAGCCTGTGCAACCTAATTAACTAATCAAGTACAGCATGCTTGAAAATTTGTCTGCTAAGGCAGTGCTTTCCTCACAAGTCTTGGATTTGCTAATGCTGTAATCTTGAATCAATTATCTGTTGCTGTCTTGTCTATCTGTAAATAGCAGTTTATGGCTTGCCGTTAAATGGTATTGAAATGATCCTATTTAAGTTCTGATGCTATTCTTGACAAGTGGGTTAACTTGAGTGATCCACACCAATAGTATTCCAATGGCATACCAATGACTCGATTACATTTACGTTTTTTTATAGATTATAGGGTTAAGTCTGGTATTACCATAGCTGAGTGATATGCCCTCGCTTAACCAACTTTGGCTCTTACAAAAGCTGGCTCAACTAGGGTTAAAATTCATGAGATGATTCCAAGAAAATAAAAGCTTTAATTATTTCTTCTGCACTAAATTGCCAGGAACAGCCTTGGAAAAACATCTTGTTTCCATCGATCCAGCCATTTTGAAGCTGTGCTTAAACATGCAGAATTGACCACAGAAGCAATTATAGCTGATTATTGATACAGGAGAATCAATAAATCCATGGAGACACACTAGTGCCTGGCTTTCTGAAAATAGGTACAAGGTTCTTGATTCTTGTTGGCCTTGTACATGCTCGTTCTCTCGTGTTCTTCGCTCCGTCTTCGTCGTGAGGTGATCGATGCCTCTCTCCTTCATTGATCTCAGGATGAATGAACTCTTTTGTACAGGAGTCCCTTTTATTGGAGTGTTTAGCACTTGAACACAATGTTGTGAATAGTTAGCTGGGAGAGGCAGTTAATGTGTCATGGTACTCAGTTAAGTTACAGCTTTGTTAATCGAATCTAATATTTAACCTGTGTTAGTTTGTACAATCTTGGTTTGTCAGTGTTTGTTTATTCATGGTGTTTGTTCATTCATGGTGTTTGTTCATTTCTAGTTTCTCAATGTTCATCTCCTTTGTTTATTCAGACTTTGTCCATGATGGTCGGTTTACCCAGACCTAAACCTTCTTGTCGCTATTTTTTCTTGTGATTATTTTACCTATGCTTTCAATTATAATAAAACAGTAACCTCTTTTGTAGGGGTGAAACGTTACGCTCTTACCTCTGTGTTTTACGTATTGCAGTACAAGGCCTTTCGTTCGGTCCGCTTCGGTTCTGTATATGAGAAATTACTTCTGTCGAGCAAAGAAATGCATAGATTTTTTTACAAAATGATAATTAATAAAATGACGGTACGAAAACCGAAAATACCAAATTTTTGGATTGCAATACGGTATACCGAACCGAAGGCAAAATCCCGCGGTTCTGCTAATACCACAGTATACCGTTTCACCCCTACTCTTTTTGATATATTTCGTTTCTATTTCAGTACACAATAATGGTTATTTTCCCATTCACCCATGAAGGTCCGGGTTAGAATGAACTTTCAGTAACCCATGCTTGTCGTAAAAGGCGACTAATGGGATCGGGTGGTCAGGCTCGCTGGCTTGGTTGACACATGCTTGGTTGATTGGATCCAATCAACATAAACATGATCAAGTTGTATCCCAATTGCACAGATCAATGCTCATGCTGTTGATCACTGGATTGTGTGGTCCAGACTGGATTATTTACAGGCCGCCACCATATAGCTGGAATATTGGTGAGTGCGGCGTAAAACTAAACTCACTCACTATTTTCCCATTCAATGTGTCGAGCATCTTGGGATCAGAAAGAGTTCATTTACTTTGGTATTTAAATTCAGTAATATGTTTAGTTTGTTTTAATCCGCACACAGCAATAATGTACTTGTGACGGCGATCTGTTAATAATTGTGTTAATCAATCCAATGATTGATGTGATGAGTAATTAGAATACATTAACATGCTTGAACGAAGTCAGTCTGAGCCTAGCAACCTGATCCCATTTGTTGTTTCTTCTCATCTGGTTAAAGGGGGCGGTGGGGTAGCCTAGTGGTTAAAGCGTTCGCTTGTCACACCGAAGACCTGGGTTTGATTCCCCACATGGGTACAATGTGTGAAACACATTTCTGGTGTTCCCTACCGTGATATTGCTGGAATATTGCTAAAAGCGGCGTAAAACCAAACTCACTCACTTACTTTGTTAACCAGGGATCAACTACATAAGCTTATATAGCAATCTTCGTCAAGATCATATTTGTATAGTAAAATAAACAGGTGTTTGAGGTGGTGGTAAAAAATTAAACGTTTGACATGTTTTGATGTTTTTGGGGACTGTACAACCATGAAAGAATGACTGCTGTAAAAGATGTTCCTTCCACTCGGCCTGAAATCATGCAGCATATTGATCAGATATTGATTTCCCTATGGTTGGCTGCTTCACGTCAGGTTAACTAAACTTCCTTATTGAGTTTTATGGAAAGCTGTCTCCGAAATATTGACTTAGTTTTCCTAGGATTCTGCATATTGAACACTGTAACTAAAGAATTCCGTTGGTTAAGAGTATCTCATAATCTTGACCATACAGATCAGGTGTGATGGAATTTTGCTGGGAAATGTCACAAGAATTTCTTAAACAATGGGGTGGGGGTGGGTGGGTGGGTGGGTGAGGTAGCCTAGTGGTTCAAGCGTTGGCTTGTCACGCTGAAGACCCGGGTTCGATTCCCCACATGGGTACAATGTGTGAAGCCCATTTCTGGTGTCCCCAGCCCAGATGTTGCTGGAATATTGCTAAAAGCGGCGTAAAACCTCACTCACTCACTCACTCACTCACTCACTCACTCACTTACTCACTCACTCACTCACTAAAACAATGGAATATGCCTTTAAAAACTCTTGTGTGAGTGAGTGAGTAGAAGTTATTGGGGGCACACATTGGAGCTTGATGCTAAATATGGTAAATACAGTACACTTAAGGTTTAGGCGAGGCATTCAAATATAACATTTATGTATTTGGGGACTGTTGCCTGTAATGGGTCAAAAACTATTGATTTTGATATTCTAAACTGGTAACCAGAAGATTCGAACCTTGGAAACTTGTTTTTGACAATACAATCTATAACATACTTATCCTCTGTTATTTCCCTCGAAACAAATCAGGTCCAGTTCATTTCATTTTATGTAATACTGATGAAGAATAAATGTGATATTACTTTCATCACAGCCTGGATTCAAGTCAACCTGATGACCCACTTCTTTGACTGAGATTTCTGTTTATGAATGTGCACATGTAACTTTAAGGAGTTCACTGGACCTGAACAAGTTACAGTTCACATAGATAAGCTTAGGCTGTGACAGCAAAACCAATTTGAATTGCTCAGTTGATCATACGGTTGGCAGACATAGCTTTTGGGGAAGTGTTTATTTTCTACTTTGTCTATTCAGTATTCAGTAATTTTGTGAAAAAATACCACCAGATAGTGTTTTAGTATTTGTTTCCCCATGACATTTCAGTCTGCTGAAAAAAGAGAATCAATGCATGTACCATTACAAACTGGTCAGTGTATTATCAATCATGAATTTCATAATGTTCGGGTGTTCAGCTAGGGTGAGTGAGCGAGTTTAGTTTTACGCCGCTTTTAGCAGTATCCCAGCAATATTACGGCGTGGGACACCAGGAGTGTACTTCACACATTGTACCCATGTGGGGAATCAAACCCAGGTCTTCAGCATGACAAGCTAAGCTTTAACCACCAGGCTACCCCACCGCCCACAGCAAGGGTGAAACAAACATGACAGAAACATCTTTCATTGTCGTATGAAGGACACTCACTCAAAGTCAGTTTTCAAGAACTGATACTCTCTGAAGCATGTGGCCCAGTTTGATGAAGTGGAATACCGTTCTAGAAGTGAAGTCCCCCTCTACCCAAAGCATCAAAACCTTGCCTGAGAATTAATGTGTTCCTTAAAGACCTCATTAGACCACAGAAAGTGGACATCGATTCTTTCTCCCCAAGGAGGCCAATCAGACTCTTTGTTCGTCTAGGACTATATATCGAGTGGTCCAATCAAGCAATTAAACACCTACAGCTTTGCGAGATTAACTTTGTTAATGAATAGCTTCAGTCTGGCTGTAGTAAATACAGTGAAGCCCCGTTAGTCCGGACTCCGATAATCCGGATGTCTCGCCTCCCGGGCGATTTCAGCTTGTTACCAATCTATGCCTATATAATTTGCCTCGATAATCCGGAAATTCGGTTTCCGGAACCGGACGGTAAGTAGCTGTCACCAATCAGTAAAATAAACAGTAAATTGCTTCACAGTCCGGACGCTGGAAGTCGTGTTCACGAACCGTAACAACACCTCCCGGCGATATTTACTTAATTAACTGGCCAACTGGGTTGTTGTTTTAATTAGACATAAAAAGCTCCCCGACTGAAGATACTGTACATTTACGCGTGGATGACAAGTTAGCTGTTTTCTGATTGGTTAATGTACTTTTGACAGACAGATCCGGTCACGTGGACTGGAAAAGTGATTTTGTTTTGACTGACAATGCTGCAAGTCACAAGTGTCCTTCGCTAACTTTATGCGAAATGTGACCAAATACCACGTTCTCATATTCAACCGATGGATGCAGGAATAATTCGGACATTCAAGGCATACTACAATAGATCGCTTGTTAGACATTACCTCACCTGTGCTGAGAAAGGACGTGATCAGACACGTCGGATCAACAAGTGGATGTCACTCGGTAAAATTATTGATGTGATGAATTAAGCTTTACATTAAATGCTTATTTGTTTTATCCAGATTCGTGTCGTTTTTGTAATTCTTAGGGAAGCAACTTGGGTCTTGATTCAGTAGTCCGGACTATTCGCAATCCGGACGAATTTACTGAGAAACGCAACCGTCCGGATTAACGAGGCTTCACTGTACATGGTCCTTCTGCAAGACTTGGTGCTGATTAGGGAATCGGTGGAATCGGTCGATACACTGAAGATTAATTTATACATTCATGGACTATTAAATCTGAAGAAACTTTTGGTTCACCCATTCAATGGTTTTAATTGCAAGTGATATAGTATATAATGAGCTTTGTTAGAAGTTGACTTAATTGATAGTCCATGTCTTTACCTTCTCATTAGAGACTGCCTCCGTGGTGTAGTGGTTAGAGCGTCTTCCCAGAGAGCAGAAGGTTGCGGGTTCGATCCCCGACCACGTCATACCAAAAGATGTTAAAATATGGTAGTTGTTGGTCCCTGTCTGGCGCTCGGCATTAATGGGTACAACAAGGACTGGTCGGCTCGGAGTCAGTATAATGTGTCTGAGTAGGGTATTCATGCTTCACTGCGGCATGGTATCTCAGTGGGCTAGCACTAGAAAAACAGCTTTAGTCTTAGCTAGTACAAGCAGCCGCACATACACATACAAATGCATGCACATCGTCATATGAGCGAAATATTCTCAAGCACGACGTAAAACCCAATTTCACGTCACCTCACCTCACCTCACCTTCTCATTAGAAATTAGGGATGATTTAATCTGGCCAAACATTAATTCTGTATGGTTTATATTCCTTCAAGTATCAATGGATGTGGAAATGAGGCTACAGATGCAAGCTGACTCTTGCTAATGCCAGTGTGTATGTCTAGTGAATGATGTGTTTAAATGTTTATGTTATCTTGTAATATGTGAAAAATGATTCTTGGAATGGCTTATTGGAACTGAAATCCAACAAAATAAATTCTGTCCGAGAAGCAATATGCATCATTGAAAGGACTAGGAGTGAATTTATAGTTATATTTCATTACTTTCCTGCTGTTTGATTAAAAAAACACCCTTCTTGCTGGTTATCTCCCTATTGACTGACACCCAGTTGACAGACAGTTGATTGACAGACACTGAAGTAGAAGGTTAATTAGGGTAACACCTACGGGTATAATGGAACAGTCCACTGTCTTGTGAGTAGACTAGGGTGAGCCTGAAACAGGTTCATTACTGAGAAGTTTGATTGTGTGTAAATAGGACTTTGTTGTGATTAAATGATAAATGATTTCTCTTCTCAATATTGCTTTTACTATCAATTACTATCGAATATGAAAATAGGTTTGTCACTGAGGATTGATTGTGTCTATTGATTGAAACATATTTGATTCATTCAAGAAAAGGATAGGGCACAAGTTATCGAACTTAGAAAACCCCTCTCACAAGAGAGAGCGCGCTACCTGAAGCCGTGCAACTAAGCGATTTTGCATATTTCTGAAGCTCTGTGATTTTTAAACATTGCTTATAAGGAACAACCTATATTTTTCAAGCTTTGTGATTTTTATACTTAGCCTACAAGAAACTGTCTGAAGCAGTACATACCAGATTTTGCGTTTTACTGAGGCATAGGTTATGACAATTCCTGCTGTTACAGTATAATTGTACTGTCTGACGGGGGATTCTGGTCCTCCGCAGCAAATACCAGTTGTAAGTCTAAGGCACCTGATTGGTGGTCTGATCTGGTGAGCATAATAGTAATCTCAGTGAGTGAGGATTGTCTAACTAAATCATCTCCAGGCCACCAACAAATAGCTGGAGTATTGTTTATGGAATGACTGAGTGAGTGAGTTAATATTTATCATCACATTGGCAATATTTGAACCATATCGTGACGAGAACAATTAATTATTATATTATAGATCAATACAATTAGAAATTAAAAGTCTGTTGTTAAAGAACAGTAAAAGTAATAGTATTATTGCGGACCACCTCTGTGGTATAGTGGTTAAGCGTCCGCCCGGAGAGCGGAAGGTTGCAGGTTCGATCCCCGACCGCGTCATACCAAAAGACGTTAAAATAGGGTATTTGTTGGTCCCTGCCTGGTGCTCGGCATTAATAGGTACAAGGACTGGTCGGCTCGGAGTCAGTGTAATGTGTCTGAGTGGGGTATTCATGCTTCACTGCGGCATGGTATCTCAGTGGGCTAGTACAAGCAGCCGCACATACACATACACATGCATGCATGTCGTCATATAAGCGAAATATTCTCAAGCACAACGTAAAACCCAATTTCACCTCACTAGTATTATTGCTTTTGGAAGAGCAGATTTAAACAACAAGTGTACATATATTATCTTACTAATCCACACCTGGGTCTAAACCAGATTAACCTCTAAGTACCACACGAGGCTGGTTCAGACATATTCAAGTACAACTATACCTCACTGACATACTTTTTCTCCGTATCATGTAGCTTACATACTTGAGCTAATGGCAGGTCTTGGATTTACCGGTGTGTACAGTAATATTTGCATACCGTACATAATTACAAGCTAGTTCAACATCTCTACTTGACACTGATATGTTCAGAAAAATCATTTGATTTTCTTTTGTTTAAGCATAGCGTTTATACAGTATCCTTATAAACCTTTGAGATCAAAAGCTAATTTCATTTATTCATAGTTTCTGAAAATATGTACATTAACTTTAACAAATTGTTCTCTTGTGAACATGATACATAGCTGGTTGAAGTAGTTGACATGACAGTGCATGACATAAGGTAGCTTAATTATCTGTGTCATGAGCTATGACTATGATATGTAGCCTGGAGAAATATAAGAATTAAATGTTCTTTATCGACTAATTTAAGATGTCCCCTCCTTTTTGGTTAGGTGAAAACACTGGCCAGCTAAACCTGTGATTGACAAAAAAACATTTATCTAGCTTTCCCAGCAGGCTAGTGCTGTTGACAACATATTTCACCAACTCTGGGACATGTGAGAGAAGTTAATCTGAACTGGGGAATGTCAGGTACATGACAAATTTTAAGATACAAATTGTCCAAAATGTCAGTCCATCTGAAAGACCAAATTCAAAGTGTATACTTGGTTTTCTTTGTTGTTTAATGCCACATTCAGCAATATTCCAGCTATATGGAGGCAGTCTGTAAATAATCGAGTCTGGACCAGACAATCCAGTGATCAACAGCATGAGCATTGATCTATGTAATTGGGATACAACTTGACCATGTTTATGATGATTGGATCCAAAAAGCTTAATCTCTGGTATTCTGCTTTGATATTGCTAAAAGCAGTGTCAGCCTGTACAGGGCCGGTGGGGTAGCCTAATGGTTAAAGCGTTGTCTCGTCACACGCCGAAGACCCGGGTTGGAATCCCCACATGGGTACAATGTGTGAAGCCCATTTCTGGTGTCCCCCGCCGTGATGTTGCTGGAATATTGCTAAAAGCGGCGTAAAACCAAACTCAGTCAGTCAGTCAGTCAGTCAGTCAGTCAGCCTATACTGACTCACTGACTTGCTTATCAAGTGGGGAAATGACAGGGATTTACAGCCAACATGAAGGACACATGTTCGGGACGTGCTGAATCCTGGTACAGCGAGCCTAGTCAACACATGTAGGATGACACTGCTCCTCCTCTACATCCTACATCCTTACAAACGTAATATCAATCTGTTAGGGGATGTCTGATACAAGTTGTATGTAATTTGTGATGTAATTAAAGATGGGATTTTGAGGAAATCCTTTGGATGATTTTAGTTCCAGTTTTGAATAATAAGAATTAACCATCATGGGTACAAGTTCTGGAGATGAAGAGTTAGTGTATGTTTTTGAAAACGTTTTTAAAAGTAATGTTGAAATATGTTTTTTGCATCAGTCAAAGGCTGTAGGGTGTTTTCAAATATTTCCAACATCACCAAGAAGCAAGAACGTCCAGGAGCTGCAGGCGTGACCTGGCTGGTCATGTAGCCAGTACTTTTTTGAGGCAGTGGGGTTACTAACCTAGTGGTTAAAGTGTCCGCTCGTCACGCTGAAAACCCTCGTTTGATTCCCCACGTGGGTACAATGTGTTAAATTCATTTCTGGTGTCCCCACCATGATATTGCTGGAATATCGCTAAAAGTGGCGTAAAGCCATACTCACTCACTCACTCACTAGTACTTTTCGGCTGGTCATGTAGCTAAGTACTTTTCAATGACAAATTGCTGACTGTGTCCTGAATTGTCTCAAGTTTACAGCTTTGCTGATTTTGACCAAAATGTGAATTGTTGCTAGTATTGTTCAAAACAGTGCAAGAATCATCTGGAATGACAAATTATCAAACTTGTTGTGTTTGTCATTAATCAACAAGAAGTGTCTTGATTGATAGACATGCTGCCATTGTGCAATGGAATTCGATACCTGGAATTCATTTTACACTTTAGTTCATGGTATGTGACAATGAAATAGCTGGTTCCCCTCCATTGAGCAATCTGGATATTTGAGTATTGTTGATAGAATATATTAATAAAACATAACAATTTTTTATTAAATTTCTTTCTTGGAAAAAAAATAAATATATATATATATATCCAGGATATCGCTAATTGTTCAGATTTAAACAAGTTAGATATTAATTCTATTGCTTTTGACCTGGCTCATAAGCTCTCTGCCTTCAATGTCATTATGTTCTCATCATTACTGTTTGGATCAATAGTTTGTGTAACTGCGGAAACCAATTAGAAGATTCCAATTTTGTCAGAGTCAGGCAAGTCACCTTTGGTTTCCACTGAAAAAATGATTGATCATCAAGTGGTTGATGTTTTAATCATGGGGGACCATATTATATCTGTTGTTGAAGGGGTGGGCTAAAAGGAATGAGGGGGGTCAGCAGACACCTGGTCGTTAGGGGTGGATTGTGTGGGGGTGGGTGGGGAAGCATGGACTTGTTCCTGATGATGGTAGTATATTGGTAGAGATTGACAGTACATGTGTTTGTGGGTTATTTTACTTGAATTTGTTATTTATCAAAGTGAGATATGCAAAATAGAACATATCCAGACCAGGCTGGCTAATAGACAATGTTCGTATATATTTCATATATTTCAGGTCAAGGTTATTTCCTCATCTTTCGATAAAAATATGCTTTTCCAATCGCAGACAGGCTGTGTTTTTGATGAGATATTATGTATAATGTGTTTCTGCGCCTGTCTGTGCATTACATATACAATAATATGACAAACCTTTGATAAATTTCATTCTCAGAACAAGCTACTTCAAGATGCTTCTAAAAGTCTTATGAAAAATAAAATTGCCCAGATATTTCATGAGACTCAATTTGGTTCACGTCAACAGAACCCTCAGAACTATGTTCTCCAGGGAAGTCAGTACTGCTCAAATTCTATATATGTGGAATTTGTAATGCCTGAGTGTATGAGAGAACAATGTTGGTATGAAAGTAAATATTTTCTACATAATTTTAGTTCAATATTTCGAAAACACATAAAAGATTGATGTTATTTAATTCCCTAATAATTCCCTTATAAGACGATTATAGGCTCCTTCAAGTAATCTTTGTTGGTTTAAGGGATGTATCCACCATCTCCGTGTTCTGTTCTCTTCCTCATGCACAGAAACTGCCAGAGATGCTAGCATTTTTCCTCCAACGCATGCATAAAAAAATGTGGACGTAGTGTAAATCCAGCGTTAATAAAAGTCATTCAGAGGTATATAATCACGTTACATACCTCTGATTTTCCAACACAGTATTTCTTTTAAATCTAAAAACGCGGTTATAAGAGAATGGATATAAACTTAACTGTGTTGGAAAATCAGAGATATATCGAAATTATAATAGCTCCAACCCAGTATGTTTATTTCCTTATTTGACCATACTGTGGTCACTTGTCATTTTCGTGACAAATAAACACTGTCAACATAGTCGAAACATGTCATAATAATATATTTTGTTATCATTTGACTGAATATAACGAATAAAACTTCAACAGATGACGTGTTTTGATAATCAGGATCATATTCGTATTCCTGACCCCGTATTTGTGGTATATTGTATTCGCTCTATGGTGTATTGTTGCCGCCCTAATAATTTTCATTAGAAAAATACTTTGTGAGTTCATCATTCTGTTCCTGCTCACAAAGTGAAAAACAGCTTTGTCTTTTTGAATTTCAGTCACTTTACAATTATTTTCATAGTAATTTGTATGGAAAGGGGAATTATAATTGAATATATAATGAATCATTTGTGAAGATTTTAATTATCATGATTCTGCACTAATGCCTGTTGAGTGTATTCCTTCTTGTACAAGTAATCATATGCTCCACTGAAGTTTCAAAACATCTTCTAAATTATGCTGAAAATGGGGTTTAGATAGAGTACAGCCTCACTATGAGATCTTGATGGGGTTTAGATAGAGTACAGCCTCACTATGAGATCTTGATGGGGTTTAGATAGAGTACAGCCTCAATATGAGATCTTGATGGGGTTTAGATAGAGTACAGCCTCACTATGAGATCTTGATGGGGTTTAGATAGAGTACAGCCTCAATATGAGATCTTGATGGGGTTTAGATAGAGTACAGCCTCACTATGAGATCTTGATGGGGTTTAGATAGAGTACAGCCTCAATATGAGATCTTGATGGGGTTTAGATAGAGTACAGCCTCAATATGAGATCTTGATCAGAAATTGTGATTTTGTCATCTACATCCTGCAGCAGACATGTCCGAGAACTAAAAACAGTAAAAAATGGACAAATATATTGCTTGAAGTCTTTAATATTCAACTCAAGATGACATGGTCCAATAGATATAGTCCGAATCCACTAACTATGGGTTTTTCTTTGCTTAGTGTTGAGGTGAAAGAATGTAAATCAAGTTGCTAGACACCTAAATATACCCTCCAGATTCAGTGACTTTGCTACATCTGGTTATTGTTGAAGAAAGTTAGACACATGCCCCTCGTATAATTAGAACCATTAAATTAATACACTTAGTGTTCAACCACTGTGTCAAGTAAAATATTAACATTACATCTTTGTTGATGTTAAGGTAAAGTACTCAGTTGAGAATTTACTGAAGTGTAACAGGACATTGAATGTGAGATAGTTATTTAAAGAAAGGGAAGAGTGCATACCCAAGAAAGAAATGTAATATTTGGATGTAGTTGCTTAAGTTGTCCTTGTAACCTAACAGTGCATGGTGACCTTTAACCGGGGGGAATATTGTCTGAAAGTGACTTTGTGAAGAGCCAGTGAATGAACAACCAGGACACAGCCCATAAACCAATATTATTGGCCAGATTTCTCACAGTCAGAGAATAAACAACAATAAACATCAGATTCCATCAAGCTCAACTCGTAATCCAGTCAGAGGAAGTTGTCTTCATCTGCATGTCCTCCTCCGTGGAGATCTTCATGGGATCTTCTAATTGACATTGCCATATTTCGAATCTGAAACCAGAGATGATTTTCCCACCCTCTCAGTCATCATCACTAAGATCCCGGACGTCTCCAAGGCTAATTCTATTTTCCGCTAAACCCGCACAAATTGGTACGTTTTCTTGCTACACTCTGTCAAAATCAATGCCGGCGTAGACCCTGGAATCAATATAGTGCCTGTAGCCTGAAGTAGAGATCTGTGGTAAAGGGGTTTTATGGTGGCAAAACCCCTCAATAATTCACAAGTCTTGTTAGAGGTAAAGTGTTGCAAACATCCCCTGTGTCTCTTCCACATTGTTGGCTGTAAAGGATATATTGTCTGCTAATCAGGGTGCTGAATGTAACAGCTAGTCAGGGTGCTGAACATAACAGCTATATTGCTGTTAAGGAAATTGATATCCTTGTACATTTAATGTGGAGGCACATCAAATGTTTGGACAAGGATTATGAATGAATATGCTTGTGAAGGGACCATATCCAAAGTTGTGGTTCATGCAATTTGGTTAAATCTGTGTTTGTTAAATTTTCCCAAAAGAAAAGATCAATAAATTAATTCATTTAGTCTTCTGGTTCAAAATTCATTTTTGTGTTCCAATCGCAAGTGATCAGACATAAAGTTTGTTGTTAGGTGGTCTTGTAAAGTAAGCATGGTAAAAGTAAATGAGTATGTTATTGTGACTGTCCTGTTTGAGGTGTGTGAATATTATACTGCTGTACTGACAACATTGTATGTCATAGGTGAAACTATAGAGGGAGAAAGAGGTGAGGTGGGAGGGAGAGAGGCGTTACAACTAAAAATGTAACATCACTAAAGCGTGTTGGATACAAAAAATGAAAAGTGAAAAATGACACAGCTTTAATTTTTTATTTTTCCTTTAATTTTAATAGAAGCTTGATCATTGGATACAGTGTGATTAAATTTTTCACTTATTGGGAGCTATGAAAGAACATTTGCATAAAATTGGGGGGATCGGCTAAGTATGATACATCCCTAATAGATCAGCTTCTTCCCCTTATAAGGGGCGGTGGGGTAGCCTAGTGGTTAAAGCGTTCGCTCGTCACGCCGAAGACCCGGGTTCGATTCCCCACATGGGTACAATATGTGAAGCCCATTTCTGGTGTTTCCCACCGTGATATTGCTGGAATATTGCTAAAAGCGGCGTAAAGCTAAACTCACTCACTCACTCCTCCCCTTATAAGACCAGACCCTCATTTCCTTCACATGTATTTTATTACTCTATGATCTTCCCACATGATAAGCATCTAACACTGTTGGAATGCACAACTGATATGAGTGGTGAAGTTTGATAGGCAGGTGAGGTTTTTTTGTCGATGGTAGCGATGAGTAATGAAATATTCAAAGCATGCTGAGCGGGAAAGTAGCACATTAGGATCACAGCACGACCGACATTTTATGTGTCTGGCATCATTGATCAATCTTTGGTTATTATCAACCAGGGAGCTTTTTATTTGAAATCAGTTATAAATTTGATCAATTTTGATTCCTGCCTTGGCTGCCATATTTGTTTGTTAGTGTTGGATTCTTTTCAGTTTTACTTGTTCGAGATGCGTGTGTGGGTGACACGAGTAGAGTTGCTTATTTTATCCATAATGAGACACATGCGAGTGTCACTGTAATTAGGAGTGAAATGGTACACTCTTACCATGGTACAGTACGAATTGCGGTACAAGGCCGTCGGTTTGGTCCGTTTCGGTTTGGTATATGAGATATGATCATATAATGCAGAAAAATGATAACAACAGCCAAACCTAGATTGATTTTGACAAAATGATTTGATTTCTAGACGTTTTAGAAAAGGTTTAAAAAGGTTAATAAAATGATGGTACAAAAAACCGAAAATACTGAATTTTTGGATTGCATTATGGTATACGGAACCGAAGGCAAAATACCACGGTTCTACTAATACCATAGTATATCATTTCACCCCTAACTGTTATAAAACATCATGATACTTATATCCCATCTTTTATTCACTTACCACCCAACCCGTGAAGATCCAGGTTAGAATTGATCTTCAGTAACCCATGCTTGTCGTAAGAGGTGACTAACGGGATCAGGTGGTCAGGTTCACTGACTTGGTTGACACATATCATCAGTTCCCAATTGCTTAGATCGATGCTCATGTTGTTGATCACTGGATTGTCTGGTTCAGACTCAATTATTTTCAGACTGCCACCATATAGCTGGAATATTGCTGAGCGTAGCATAAAACTAAACTCACTCACTCACTTACCACCCTCTTATCCACTTCTTATCCATTTGCCAACATGTCATGAACTTGATCGCTTCTATGGCCTAATGGATAATGCGTCTGCCTGGAGAGTGGCTGGTCAGTGGTTCGATCCCTTGGTCATACGAGGAGGCGTTAAATGATCGCACTTAATGATGCCTGGTGCTCATTGTAGAGGGGGCAAAACAAGGACTGGTGAGCTCAGTCGGTGTACTAGCTCACAGTGTGTGAGTTAGGTATTCATGTTGAATTGCAGCACGGTATCTTGCTATAAAACTGGTGGAAGTGCAGACCGAAATGAGCAGTCACACACACATTACTGCAATAGTGGGTTAGCCTAGTGGTTACAGTGTTTGCCCTACCACACCAAACATCCAGATTCCATTCCCTTCATCGGTTCAATGCGTGAAGGCCATTTTTTGAGTCCCCCTCTTTTAAAAAGGTGGAATATTGCTAAAAGTGGTGTAAAACCATACTCTCATTCACTCCCACTCAACCACTTGACCAGCCACCTACTCACCAAGGGGGTGATGGGGTAGCCCAGTGGTTAAAGCGTTTGTTCGTCACGCTGAAGACCCGGGTTCGATTCCCCACATGGGTACAATGTGTGAAGCCCATTTCTGGTGTCCCCTGTCGTGATATTGCTGGAGTATTGCTAAAAGCGATGTAAAACCTAACTCACTCACTCACTACTCACCAAGTCCTTCACATACTCACTCACTCATTCATTTACTCACCCACTCTTCCCATCTACTCCACAACTCCAAACAGAAAGAATGATGATACTTTTCTATGGATATACAACTGCTTTACTCTGTGAAAGGCGATGTTTCGACATAGATTTTCATGTCGTTGTCAAGCCCTTCAAGTAACTTTAAACAGAAACATCAGTTATGGCATACAAGAGATGCTGAGTTGATACTATCAGTGACTTGAAGTTGAACAGACCTGTCACCTAACTAGTCAGTAATTATCCCGAGATTACGTTTGCCTCAGTAATATTAATAGGTTTGTTGTGAGACACCTTGCATGACAGATACCAGTTAGCGGAGACGACAGGTTAGTTCAGATGTCAGGTCAATATATCCTCAGATGATTGTCTTGGCTTCAGGATCAATGAAGGTATATAAAAAGTTTTAGACAGTTTCCTTGGCAACTGGCTGTAGGTTAATATCTTTAACCACAATTCTGCCATATTGACATTGTTGTGTGGTTTGTGTGATTTAGCATGATGTTGAAACATTGTAACATAGAATATGCTTGGAACTCAGTACCACCTACAGAGACAGGGGGTGGAAATAACTTTAAAATTGCAGTGTGTAACTGATAAGTTTTACTATACGGGCGTTTTTGGACAACATTATAACATTAGAAAGTCAACTGGACACGGTACAGCATGATATACAAACCTGCTTGCCCGACAAAAAACACTGGACTCTGACGTCGGGAATGGAATTTTCCACCCTGAGAGATATCCGTGGATTCGAATTCCGGGAATTTCATAAGGCCAAGGGTCATTATTGTGAATCGTCTAAATCCGAGAGATGCTAAACCCCCGGGTAGTTTTCAGAGTGTTTCTCAAAACTTCATTCTCACCCCTGCACCTAGATCTGTGGTTAATCACGTGATATATCGTTCAATGACAATAGCAATAAGTGTTACACTGCAAGTTGATAATGTCCACATTTCTACCGGTCTATGCACACATTATTTGCATGTTTTACATGTCTGATTAAAGATAGGGCTACAGTCAACTTCAGGGTATGCATTATCAGAAAGGGTAAAACAGTTCCCAGTCTGAAATTTTCTACCCAACTCTTGAGACCTTCAGTGGGTATCAGGTACCTTGGCAGTAAATGTTTACTCTTCCTAACAATACATACATATATATCATACAATTATATTACATAGCCTATACATGGATGGAATGTATTACATAACATTTCCATTCATATTTTTAATACACTTTTGAAGATGTTTCGCTAAATGATCAAAGGCGCTGACAGTACTTTATCAGGCGATAAAGTACACTTTTTGAATTACGTCACAATGTATTGACGTCACTATACCATTCTCGTTTGCCTTCTCATCATCGAACATACTTTTGGCCTGAACTATTATGTATGTTACAACAACGTTAAAGCACTTGGACGCAGGTGTCCTCATAATTCAACTATAATTATATAGGCCAAAAGGCCTTTTATAACACTATACATGGGGTAGAGGGAACTGTATTTCTTAAATATATATATATAATTTGACAGATGAAATGGGTTCAATTAATTGTAGATATCATATTGTTGACTGATGTCTACTGTCCAAGTCTGTCAGTCTAAATGGAATATAGCACTTTCTGTCTTTTAGATTGTTTGTCTTTGTGTGATCAGTGCTGCAATTTTAGGTGGATGAAAACCTTCAAGCCAACTCTCAGTTGTTGCCATTGGTTGACAAACAAATAACAAATACATGACTCATAATTACAATATTACAGTTTGAACCTGATCTTGTTCTGTCTTTTAGGTGTGTTCACATGGTTTCATATCGGCAGTTTTCGATGGATACTATAACTCTCTCTAGCAAACTCTCAGTTGTTGCCATTAGTTGAAAAATACTATCATGATACAGAGGCGGATACAGCATTTTGAGAAAGGCGGGTGCACAGTTCATTTTTACCCGTTTTCACAAGAATTTCAATCGTCATTTGATAAACTTTCAAGATAAAAGTGGGGGTGCACACCCCTGCACCCCACCTCTGGATCCACCTATGTGATATATCGGCACTGTGGCATTAATCCCATGTAATTAATTCAGTGACAGACAAATAATATTCTTGATTTTGATTACTTATATTTCACAATGATTAATAATAGAAATACTGCTTTTCCCAATCTGCATTGTCTGAGTTCTCTGTTTCCATGGTTACTGAAAATTGACGGAATCCTGTTTTCTATTGCAGGTGGCATCACTGGAGGACTTGAGATCTGCATTACATTCCCCACAGAGTATGTGAAAACCCAGCTTCAGCTGGACGAAAGGACTGGTGCTGTGAAACGTTACAAGGGACCAATAGATTGTGTGAAAGTGACAGTGAAAGAACATGGAGTCCGTGGCTTGTACAGAGGACTCAGTGTCCTCTTGTATGGCTCCATTCCCAAATCTGCTGTCAGGTTAGTTCAGTTATCTCCCTTGTGGAGGGAGTTTTCTCCCTTTGTTGGTGGAAATAAGGGGAGATAATTCTGCCAAGCCTGTTTGTGTTGATTTCTTGGATATTCAAAGAGGATTTCTGTGGATAAAATATTCATTTCATTCAGAATGGAGGAGTTTGTGTGAATGGTTTGTATTAAAGGTTGGGATACTTATCAGGTGTACTGCAGACCAAATGGATTGAGTTACGTGGTAGAATGCATGCTATTGTATGCTAGTGGCATGGTATGATGCTCTTAATGTCAATCACTGAAATTCTGGTCTGGACTTCATTATGTCGTGGCTGAGGTCATACATCAACACAAAATGACTGTTAGAAAGTGGTCAGATTTAACTTAATTTTTGTACATTTTGTGTTTTGGCCCCCCCTTTTGTGCTTCGAATCCACACTCTCTGGCACCTAATCTTCGCATGTCATGTGGAATATAACCGAACAAAGTGTTAAACAACAAACATTCAAACACAATAATTTCAGTTTTCTGAAAACATGGTTGATATTCTTTCTTAACAAGGAAACAAGAAAGTAAGGTCTCATTTAGCATCTTTTACCTCTACAAAATTCACTTCAAAAGATTACCCACGAAATAGTAATTATCTTTGCCTCCCTGCCTTTTCTGCCTTGAAGGGAAATAAAGGAATTGAATTAGTCATGCACACAAGCATAAATCTTACATAAACACCAAACTAGTTCCAAGTAACGCTGTCTAAAAAGTATTTGTAAATTTTTATTCCAGTGACCAAAAATACTGAATTGGATTTATGAGGGATATGGTTTGATTCATTGAAAATGAGTGAATTGTAGCAGGTCTACCATTCAGGAGAAATGTCGTTTTGTGTATAGTGAATAATGTCTTAAGGGAATAAGGATACCGCTTTGACTATATCTTGTGAAGTTATTAGAAATCAGAAGGGCGTTGTTTGGAATGGTAATGGAGTATTGATCTTGGGTATTCTTGTCAGGCTTATCTCATTGGGGGGTATATTACGTTGTCCTTCTCAGACTATCTGTCTGAATGTGGGCTCATGATTTCTTAAATTTGCAGCTTACATATGTAATTACACAATCACACTGTCTAAGGCTTTGGCAGACGAAGCTGAAAATAGATCAAGTCTATTCTCGCTACTTAATGATAGGGAATAGCAGTTTGAGATGTTTTTCTGATTCATTTAAGACATAATGACAGTGTTGAGAAAGAATTAAGACATTCTGTTTCAAATTTTACAATAGCAATAAGTTTTGGACAGAATTGAATGTTTTGTAGGGTTGAGCGTTATGGATTAGGACAGAAAGTTATTGACGTCAGCCATATGTGGTTTAATATTGATGGAGTTACTGGGGAGGAATGAATGTCTGTTACTGTCAGAAAGGGCATTTATTGTTTTGGTTGGTGAGTGACGGTGAAACTTATTTGTTCAAGAAACATTATCGTCAAACTCTCGAGCCACAAGAGAAGCAGTTATTCACGCCTTCGCAAAGGGAAATTCTTTTCAAAAAACAATTTTCAATTCCTCAGTGAAACTGGCATCAGTGTCTTTTGTGGGAGTGTGGAGTCTGCTTGTCAGGGAAGACATTTTACGAACCTAAATACTCCCACAAAGATGCCAGCATACATTTTTAGAAGAACTAAATCAATTTATTGATGCTGAATGTGGGCATGATGTATACAGTGATCTCCGCCCACACTGGGCTGTGTGATGTGGGCATGATGTATACAGGGATCTCCATCCACACTGGGCTGTGTGATGTTCTGTAGATATTGACAGATGTCGGCCTGTAATCTGTTGAAGAATTGACAAGTTAGAGTCTGTATAATGATGATGAATTAATACTGTTTGCAAGGGAGCCATCAATGGGTGGGTTACCTCCAGTGTTATGAGTCAGGTTGCCTTAGTAAGTGGTAACAGTATTGACAAGTTACTCTGGGTGTGTAGGATGGGGATATATTGACACTGTACATAGGGGAGCCATCAATGGGTGGGTTACCTCCAGTGTTATGAGTCAGGTTGCCTTAGTAAGTGGTAACAGTATTGACAAGTTACTCTGGGTGTGTAGGATGGGGATATATTGACACTGTACATAGGGGAGCCATCAATGGGTGGGTTACCTCCAGTGTTATGAGTCAGGTTGCCTTAGTAAGTGGTAACAGTATTGACAAGTTACTCTGGGTGTGTAGGATGGTGATATATTGACACTGTACATAGGGGAGCCATCAATGGGTGGGTTACCTCCAGTGTTATGAGTCAGGTTGCCTTAGTAAGTGGTAACAGTATTGACAAGTTACTCTGGGTGTGTAGGATGGGGATATATTGACACTGTACATAGGGGAGCCATCAATGGGTGGGTTACCTCCAGTGTTATGAGTCAGGTTGCCTTAGTAAGTGGTAACAGTATTGACAAGTTACTCTGGGTGTGTAGGATGGGGATATATTGACACTGTACATAGGGGAGCCATCAATGGGTGGGTTACCTCCAGTGTTATGAGTCAGGTTGCCTTAGTAAGTGGTAACAGTATTGACAAGTTACTCTGGGTGTGTAGGATGGTGATATATTGACACTGTACATAGGGGAGCCATCAATGGGTGGGTTACCTCCAGTGTTATGAGTCAGGTTGCCTTAGTAAGTGGTAACAGTATTGACAAGTTACTCTGGGTGTGTAGGATGGGGATATATTGACACTGTACATAGGGGAGCCATCAATGGGTGGGTTACCTCCAGTGTTATGAGTCAGGTTGCCTTAGTAAGTGGTAACAGTATTGACAAGTTACTCTGGGTGTGTAGGATGGGGATATATTGACACTGTACATAGGGGAGCCATCAATGGGTGGGTTACCTCCAGTTTGTGAGTCTGGTTGCCTTAGTGGTAACAGTATTGACAAGTTACTCTGGGTGTGTAGGATGGGGATATATTGACACTGTTTGCAAGGGAGCCATCAATGGGTGGGTTACCTCCAGTGTGTGAGTCTGGTTGCCTTAGTAAGTGGTAACAGTATTGACAAGTTACTCTGGGTGTGTAGGATGGGGATATATTGACACTGTACATAGGGGAGCCATCAATGGGTGGGTTACCTCCAGTTTGTGAGTCTGGTTGCCTTAGTGGTAACAGTATTGACAAGTTACTCTGGGTGTGTAGGATGGGGATATATTGACACTGTACATAGGGGAGCCATCAATGGGTGGGTTACCTCCAGTTTGTGAGTCTGGTTGCCTTAGTGGTAACAGTATTGACAAGTTACTCTGGGTGTGTAGGATGGGGATATATTGACACTGTTTGCAAGGGAGCCATCAATGGGTGGGTTACCTCCAGTGTGTGAGTCTGGTTGCCTTAGTAAGTGGTAACAGTATTGACAAGTTACTCTGGGTGTGTAGGATGGGGATATATTGACACTGTACATAGGGGAGCCATCAATGGGTGGGTTACGTCCAGTTTGTGAGTCAGGTTGCCTTAGTGGTAACAGTATTGACAAGTTACTCTGGGTGTGTAGGATGGGGATATATTGACACTGTACATAGGGGAGCCATCAATGGGTGGGTTACCTCCAGTTTGTGAGTCTGGTTGCCTTAGTGGTAACAGTATTGACAAGTTACTCTGGGTGTGTAGGATGGGGATATATTGACACTGTTTGCAAGGGAGCCATCAATGGGTGGGTTACCTCCAGTGTGTGAGTCTGGTTGCCTTAGTAAGTGGTAACAGTATTGACAAGTTACTCTGGGTGTGTAGGATGGTGATATATTGACACTGTACATAGGGGAGCCATCAATGGGTGGGTTACCTCCAGTGTGTGAGTCTAGTTGCCTTAGTAAGTGGTAACAGTATTGACAAGTTACTCTGGGTGTGTAGGATGGGGATATATTGACACTGTACATAGGGGAGCCATCAATGGGTGGGTTACCTCCAGTGTGTGAGTCTGGTTGCCTTAGTAAGTGGTAACAGTATTGACAAGTTACTCTGGGTGTGTAGGATGGTGATATATTGACACTGTACATAGGGGAGCCATCAATGGGTGGGTTACCTCCAGTGTGTGAGTCTGGTTGCCTTAGTAAGTGGTAACAGTATTGACAAGTTACTCTGGGTGTGTAGGATGGTGATATATTGACACTGTACATAGGGGAGCCATCAATGGGTGGGTTACCTCCAGTGTGTGAGTCTGGTTGCCTTAGTAAGTGGTAACAGTATTGACAAGTTACTCTGGGTGTGTGGGATGGTGATAATTGACACTGTACATAGGGGAGCCATCAATGAGTGGCTTACCTCCAGTGTGTGAGTCTGGTTGCCTTAGTAAGTGGTAACAGTATTGACAAGTTACTCTGGGTGTGTGGGATGGTGATAATTGACACTGTTCGTAGGGGAGCCATCAATGAGTGGCTTACCTCCAGTGTGTGAGTCTGGTTGCCTTAGTAAGTGGTAACAGTATCGACAAGTTACTCTGGGTGTGTGGGATGGTGATAATTGACACTGTACATAGGGGAGCCATCAATGGGTGGGTTACCTCCAGTGTGTGAGTCTGGTTGCCTTAGTAAGTGGTAACAGTATTGACAAGTTACTCTGGGTGTGTAGGATGGGGATATATTGACACTGTTTTCAAGGGAGCCATCAATGGGTGGGTTACCTCCAGTGTGTGAGTCTGGTTGCCTTAGTAAGTGGTAACAGTATTGACAAGTTACTCTGGGTGTGTAGGATGGGGATATATTGACACTGTACATAGGAGAGCCATCAATGGGTGGGTTACCTCCAGTGTGTGAGTCTGGTTGCCTTAGAAAGTGGTAACAGTATTGACAAGTTACTCTGGGTGTGTAGGATGGTGATATATTGACACTGTACATAGGGGAGCCATCAATGGGTGGGTTACCTCCAGTGTGTGAGTCAGGTTGCCTTAGTAAGTGATAAGAGTATTGACAAGTTACTCTAGGTGTGTAGGTTGGTGATATATTGACACTGTACATAGGGGAGCCATCAATGGGTGGGTTACCTCCAGTGTGTGAGTCTGGTTGCCTTAGTAAGTGGTAACAGTATTGACAAGTTACTCTGGGTGGGTATGATGGTGATATATTGACAATGTACATAGGGGAGCCATCAATGGGTGGGTTACCTCCAGTGAGTGAGTCTAGTTGCCTTAGTAAGTGGTAACAGTATTGACAAGTTACTCTTGGTGTGTAGGATGGTGATATATTGACAATGTACATAGGGGAGCCATCAATGGGTGGGTTACCTCCAGTGTGTGAGTCTGGTTGCCTTAGTAAGTGGTAACAGTGTTGACAAGTTACTCTAGGTGTGTAGGTTGGTGATATATTGACACTGTACATAGGGGAGCCATCAATGGGTGGGTTACCTCCAGTGTGTGAGTCTGGTTGCCTTAGGAAGTGGTAACAGTATTGACAAGTGACTCTGGGTGTGTAGGATGGTGATATATTGACACTGTACATAGGGGAGCCATCAATGGGTGGGTTACCTCCAGTGTGTGAGTCTGGTTGCCTTAGTAAGTGGTAACAGTATTGACAAGTTACTCTGGGTGTGTAGGATGGTGATATATTGGCACTGTACATAGGGGAGCCATCAATGGGTGGGTTACCTCCAGTGTGTGAGTCAGGTTGCCTCAGTGGTAACAGTATCGACAAGTTACTCTAGGTGGGTAGGATGGTGATATATTTACACTGTACATAGGGGAGCCATCAATGGGTGGGTTACCTCCAGTGTGTGAGTCTGGTTGCCTTAGTAAGTGGTAACAGTATTCACTTGTCACACTGAAGACACTACTGGCTACAATATGTGAAGCCTGTTTCTGGTGTTCCTGCGTTGATACCAATGGAAGATTAATAAAAGCACCATCAAACCTTACTCACTCAAAAGGACTCCCTTTCAGCAGGATATTCTGTATGGTGATTTTCAGATGTTTAGTTGTAGCATACCTTAGGAAACATCGTGGTCCTGTTCTTCAACATGATCTTAGTGCTAAGATGCTCCCATACTTTAACACTAAATCACAACAATTGTGCTAAGATTATTTTATTGGATATATTCAGTGCATTTGATATGTGATTGGACTGATTCATTAGGTGATGCTTGAATCAAATTGACACAATGTTAGTGGATCACCTTAACACATGAGCTGTTTTATGTTGGTATTACTAAAAGGCTACAGCTGTCATCTATCCGGCTAATTGTTTTAGGTATAATGTTCAACATGGTTGGGCAGTAACTGGAATGATTCTTTATGTGCTTCTATTGAACTGAGGAAATGAAGTGCATCTGGAAAATAACGATAATTTTTTATTGTCATGGCAATCGGTCCATATTAAGAAGGCCAGTGTCATGTGGTACATAATCATACTAATACTGGTATGTGAATGGTGTATAGATGTTTCATGAATATTCTTCCTTTTGAACAAATTTAATTTATGTGCAATCTAATAGTTCAGGTCTGTTAATCAAGAATGAAACTTTCCAAATTGTAACACAGTACAAATATCTTGGCACTATTATCGACAGTAGACTACAGTGGGGTCCAAACACTGATTTTATTTTTAAGAAATGCAAGCAGATATAGTACTTTATGCGTAAACCGATATCTTTTAATGTAAGCAAAAAGGTGATGCTGTTGTTTTATCATTGTTTTGTTGAAAGTATTTTAACCTTTCCAATTCAATGCTGGTATGGCCTTCTTAATATCAAAAGCAAATCTTATCTTAACAAAATCATTTTAGTTACAAGTAAAATCTCTGGGGTGTCTGTTTCAGATTTACCTTCTCTTTTTAATTCCTGTGTTCGTAACCTTGTTTAGAGAATTTTATGTGATCCCAGCCATGTTTTATTTTCTGAATATAATCTTTTACCTTCAGGCCGCTGATACCAAATGCTCCCTTTTAAAAAAAAAAGAGGTCAAAATTCTTGTATTCCAGCAAGTATTCGCCTTTTAAATGACTTTTAACTTTGTTTGTCTATTGTGTTGTTTTGTGTTTTCTTAACCTTTATATCAGTATTAATATTTAATTATGTCATCACTTTGAAGTATAAAAAGAATTCCCTGAGGGGTAATAAAGTATTGTCATTGTTGTTTAGATTAACATAGTCCCTCTGACAGGGTACATAAGGGACCATTCACAATTTATGGCTTTGGGGTGTGTGGGGTGAGTTGTGGTGGTGGGTGGGTTGGTTGACTGGGTTGGTTGATGATTGGGAGGGGTGGTGGTGTGGGTGGGTTGTGAACCATTTTGTTCAGGGGAGGCAGGGGGGGTCATCAATTTTGTACACTTGTACTAGGGGTGTCAGCAATTTTGTACATAAAAATATCAAAATATCATGCTTAAACATTATTGGAAGGGGGGAGTCATTGATTTTGTACATGATATGGAGGTGGGGGGGTGTCACTTACTTTGTACATAAATATTAGGGTGACCATTCACATTGCACATGCTTCTCCTTAAAAAATCGCACTCACGCACGCCACCACCAAGCCATATATTATGAACGGTTCCTAAGCTCAATATCAGTCAGATTCTCTTCTTCTTCTTCATCAGTATTCCAGCTATATGATAAATACCTGAGTATGGTCCAGACAGTTCATCAGTATTCCAGCTATATGATAAATACCTGAGTATGGTCCAGACAGTTCATCAGTATTCCAGCTATATGATAAATACCTGAGTATGGTCCAGACAGTTCATCAGTATTCCAGCTATATGATAAATACCTGAGTATGGTCCAGACAGTCCAGTGATTGACAAAAAAATGACATCACGAGCATCAATCTACGCAATTTGGATACAATAACATGTGTCAACCAAGTCAGCGAGCCTGACCACCTGATCGCAATAGCTGCCTCTTTCGATGTACTGGGTTGCTGAAGATCAGTGGTTGGAAGATCCTAGTGATGCCTGGTAACAGGTGCTCTGTCCCACCAGGTGTTGTGTTTCCATGCCCTGTACTGTAGATATCACGATCCTCACTGCCGAGGGCCAGTTTCACATCGTTTGCGATACATGGTACAGTGTATAAGGTCCTTCCATGGTATGTTGTACAACACTGTCACGTACAAATATTCCATCGATAGTAATCAGTGTGCTCTATATATTTACAACATTATCACATGCAAACATTCCATTACTGCATGATTCCAATTGTGCATGTGTTATACAACATTCTCACAGAGGTGTTGTATAATGTTGCCATGTGGGGTGCTGTCTGTAGGGTGTGATGGGGTGCTGTCTGCAGAATGCTGTGGGGTGCTGTTGGAAGGGGTGTTGTCTGTAGGGTGCTCTAAGGTACTGTCAGTAGGGTGCTGTTGGAAGGTGTGTTGTAGGGTGCTGTCTGTAGGGTGTGGTGGGGTGCTGTCTGCAGAATGCTGTTGGAAGGGGTGTTGTAAGGTGCTGTCTGTAGGGTGCTGTCTGTAGGGTGCTCTGAGGTGGTGTCTGTTGGGTGCTGTTGGAAGGGGTGCTGATAGGAGAATGAGGGGTGGTGGTGCTGGTTGGAGGGAGAGGGGTGGTGGTGCTGGTGGGAGGGAGGGGTGATAAAGGGTGCTGTCTGTAGGGTGCTGGTTGGAGGGTCAGGGTGGTGGTGATGATGGGAGGATGAGGGGTGGTGGTGGTGCTGATAGGAGGGGTGAGGGGTGGTGGTGGGAGGGGAAGGATGGTGGTGCTGATGGGAGGGTGAGGGGTGGTGGTGCTGGTGGGAGGGTGGGTGAGGGGTGGTGGTACTGATGGGAGGGTGAGGGGTGGTGGTGCTGATGCTGATGGGAGGGAGAGGGGTGGTGGTGCTGGTTGGAGGGGGAAGGGTGGTGGTGCTGTATGGGTTGTGCTATGGTGTCGGATGTTTGAGGTGTGGTGTAGTGGGGAGAGTGCTCTGAGGTATGGGTGTTCAAATTGTTACATAGGATGATGGTATTGATACAGTGGAGCAATGACTGTTTATGATGGCTGTGACATCTTTGTTTCAGGTTTGGTGCTTTTGAAGAATTTAAGAAACATTTAGCAGACGAGAGAGGCGTGCTACTACCCCAACACAGGCTGCTATGTGGCTTGGGTAAATATCAATTTTAATTTTAAAATAATTATAATAATATATATCCACCCTCGTATATAATGTGACCCGTGAAGGTCTGGGTTAGAATGAACCTTCAGTAACCCATGCTTGTCATAAAGAGGCAACTAACGGGATCGGCAGGTCAGGCTCGCCGGCTTGGTTGACACATGTCATCAGTTCCCAATTGCGCAGATTGATGCTCATGCTGTTGATCACTGGATTGTCTGGTCCAGACTCTATTATTTACAGACCGCCGCCGTATAGCTGTAATATTGCTGAGTGCGACGTAAAACTAATCTTACTCACTCACTCGTATATCATGTTCATACTTGACATAGCACATGTTTCCTCATAAACTCAAAGGGGCGGTGGGGTAGCCTAGTGGTTAAAACGTTGGATCGTCATGCCGGGTTCGAATCCCCACATGGGCACATTGTGTGAAGCCCATTTCTGGTGTGCACGCCGTGATATTGCTGGAATATTGCTAAAAGCAGTGTAAAACCATACTCACTCACTCACTCACTCATAAACTCAAACAACCAATGGCCATGTGACTGCACCACTTTGACATTTCAGCAGATGTTGCCACCATGTAGTTTTGACCCACGTCAATATCCAGGCTATATTTTTGACAGGTGTTGACAAAATGAATGTACCGAAATTCAATATTGTAGTGTTGTGAGTGGACTCATTACAGAGCATCCAGAACACATGAGGTCGTACAACAATCTGGCAGTCACACATAACAACAGTCACAATCAGTTTAAAAGTCTAGCTCTTTGCTGGAACATTGTCCAAGGTCCAAATGAATTTCACACTAGATGCAAATCTTTTGAAATTGAATTGATGATCAGTTTCTAATTTGCACTGGGCTGATATGTCCGATGTAATTCAAGTGTCCAACATCAGAAACATTGCTCATCCATTTAATACCAGCCCTGACCTGGGCACTGATTGTTTTGTATCATTTATGCTTGCTTATGACAAATATCCAAGCTATGAGTATATCACTTTCTTGGCTGAACAGCTTACCATGGCTTAAATAAAGACAAAAGTGTGTTATTGTTGAGTATATGTCATTGTCAATCACTGGCAATCTCTACACAAATGAAAAGATGAATGTACTCTTCATGAAAAGTAAGTATACATATCATGGATTCCGTTAACAGTGGAAACCATGTTTAAATTAACAAGAACAAGTTTATTTAGCTTGTTGAAATACCTCTTCGGTGGAAAATCTTGGTCAAAATAGGTACCTATTATAATGTTTGAAGAATTGACTAGAATGAGGATTAGTTGGTTAAAATGTATGACCAGGACAATGATTGACCATCACTGTGGATAGCTGCTCATGTTATAACAACTACAGTCTGTATGATTTCATTGAGACCGATGTATTGCTCACTAAGATGAGGTGAGGTGAAATTGCGTTTTACATCGTGCTTGAGAATATTTCGCTCATATGACGACGTGCATGCTTGTGTATGTGTATGTGGGGCTGCTTGTACTAGCCCAGACTGAAGCTGGTTTTATAGTGCTAGCCCACTGAGATACGATGCCGCAGTGAAGCATGAATACCCCTCTCAGACACATTATACTGACTCCGAGCCCACCAGTTCTTTTTGTACCCATTAATGCCGAGCGCCAGGCAGGGACCAACAAGTACCATATTTTAACATCTTTTGGTATGACACGGTCGGGGATTGAACCCACGACCTTCCGCTCTCCAGGCGGACGCTCTTACCACTACACCACGGAGACGGTCTGCTCACTAAGACAAAAAAAAACGCAAAAAAACAAATTCTGCACAGTCACATGAAATCGACAGACCAACTTTGATAATTTGTCATACTTTTGGACACCCAAATAAAAAAGTTGTTTAACAAACAATCATTATTTAGTTGTCACTTTTCGCTACCTTTTACGAGGGGGTACCACTTGCTGGTAGAATTGTCAGGTAATCAACAAGCAGGTATAGTGAAATTTCAATTTCACACGTGCAACTTGCACACCTGACTGTTCAATGGGGGAACAACAGCTGATATCAATAGCAATGAAACAGTAATAGTATTGTATAGTAAGTGTATTGTTTACAGACTCCTCTCATTGTTGTTTGAATGGACCGACCAGCTGCTGCATTCAAAATATTGCTGACTCAGCAGAAAGATTTTATTTTTTCTCACACACATTTATAGTGTTAGGTAATTAAAAAAAAACATCAGTTACTTTTTCGAGAATATATTTGGTGAGTAATATAAATTATATGAATGAACAAGTGACTTCATTTTGTGTGCCTATTTACTTTCTGTTAAGATACATAATGTACACTTTGCACAATGCCAACAAGTACATAGCATGCAGCTGACAGTGGACTATTTCTGACATTACGTTTGTGATATTCAAACTTGTATAGTGATGATAATTGCTAGGGCTGCACGGTATTACCGGTATACCGGTATATCCCAGTGTGTGAAATTTACGCTAGTCCTGTGGTCCCTGGCTAGTCAAAATTCATCTGGACCATTGAATGATAAGTTTGCAGTGGTCCTGGTGGCCAGTGAATTTTGTTTTGATAGTTAAGTAAATCTATGAATGTTATTTTGGACCAGTGAAGTACAGACAGGACCAGTATTTATTGTCCACTCACTGGTCCTGTCGTCAAGTGGGAAATTTTGAGGTTTTTCCCTGATATCCCAATACGCTTTTCAAACAATATGTATAGCAATATTTTTTCTGAGAACCGGTATATTGGGTAAAGAACATATGTGAAGTGTTTTTGATTATCTTTACGGTTTGAATTAAAATCTACACAATAGATGTTTTCCTTCGTTATTCAATGACAAAACTGCATACTGTAAAACTATAAATTGTATAAAATACAACATAGAATCCATGACTGTGCAACCTAATTATGAGATTACTGTAGACCATAGGATCGACATGTACAATTAGTGTCGCTCACTGTCAAACACTTAAGTTCCCAATATATCGCCATATGCACCACAATACTGGTACCTGAATCGCAATATATTGCAGTACAATATATTTGCCAATACACAGCCCTAATAATGACCTGAATGTATTTTTTAGAATGTTAAACCCAGAAGATCCTACTTTTCTTGTTTCTAGGTGCGGGAGTGAGTGAAGCTATACTTGCTGTGACTCCAATGGAAACGCTCAAAGTTAAATTCATCAATGACCAAACGTCCGGCAAGCCCCAATATCGTGGTTTCATCCATGGTGTCAGGTGTATTATCAAGGAACAAGGTATGTGACCGTTGTGAGTCTTTCTTCAGATCGGGTATGTTTGGAAGCAAGGGTGCCAGTGTAAAAACTGAATCTGATTTGGTTATATAAAGTGATTAGTTTCTGATATGATCATGTGATTAGTGAGTTTGATACATAACATACCATTGAGAAGTACAGGCTTTTTGTTTGCTTTTGATGGATGCACCTGCAACAAATTTTGAAACATTGTTAACATTGTTAACATTTTAGTACCATTATTCTGGATGTGAGCCAAATAGGAATGACGTATAATGTTCTGGATGATTAGATGTAAAAAAATATCAAAAATATTGAAAGGAATATGTTATCATAATTACGCAGTAGACATTGATATATAGTGTAACCCAATCAGCAATATATTATCGTAATTACGCAGTAGACATTGATATATAGTGTAACCCAATCAGCAATATATTATCGTAATTACGCAGTAGACATTGATATAAAGTGTTACCCAATCAGCAATATTTTACCGTAATTATGCAGTAGACATTGATATATAGTGTAACCCAATCAGCAATATTTTACCGTAATTACGCAGTAGACATTGATTTATAGTGTAACCCAATCAGCAATATTTTAACGTACTCACGCAGTAGACATTGATATATAATGTAACACATTCAGCAATATATTATCATAATTACGCAGTAGACGTTGATATATAGTGTAATTCAATCAGCCATATTTTACCATAATTATGCAGTAGATATTGATATATAGTGTAACCCATTCAGCAATATTTTACCGTAATTACGCAGTAGACATTGATATATAGTGTAACTCAATCAGCAATATTTTACCATAATTTTGCAGTAGATATTGACCAGACAATTTGTCATTCCAGGTATTCGCGGCACATATCAGGGCTTGACTCCTACAATCATCAAGCAGGGCAGCAACCAGGCCATTCGCTTCTTCGTCATGGAAACCATGAAGGACATGTACCGGGGAGAGGACAAGAAGAAACACGTACCAACGTTACTGGTCGGACTGTTCGGCGCCGTCGCAGGTGCAGCGTCTGTGTTCGGGAACACACCCATAGATGTAATTAAAACTAGAATGCAGGTGGGTAATTGATTGAAGGTCATAAGATAGATCTGAATTACATAAGAATGCAATGCAGGTGTATTTGTGGGTAGAGGTAGTTAGAGGTAATTAGATATATCTGAATAACATCAGAGTTCAGGTGGATAATTGGGTAAAGTGCATAAGATAGATTTGAATAACAAGAATGCTAGTTCAGATTTGTGTTTGAGTATCTTGGTGCTTTTCATTTGTTCTTTAATTGAATTTTCACCTTTCTTTATCGCAGGGTCTGGACGCGGCCAAATACAAAAACACTCTTCACTGCGCAACACAGATATTAAAACACGAGGGCCCAAGAGCGTAAGTAGAAATATGGAAATATGAAACATTGTGTCCCTTCAGCAAATCCAAGTATGAGCAAACTTGTATAATAAAAACGTGGTCAGTAAGAATCTGAAATAAGAGATAAAGCAACACTACACAATGATTTACCATCTATATTATATCTCCTGTTCTGTTTGGCATAAGGGGCTGTGGGGTAGCCTAATGGTTAAAGCTTCACTCGTCATGCCAAAGACCCAGGTTCGATTCTCCACATATCTTCTTTATAAACCTTCATGATATTGATCTGTTTTTCTTCCTGTGAACAGAAGTCATATTTCCTCGTATTTACTTTAACAACATATTTTCTTTTTTTCTTCAGATTTTACAAGGGTACAATTCCTCGGTTGAGCCGAGTGTGCTTGGATGTCGCTATCACATTCATGATCTACGACAACTTCATGGTCCTATTCAATAGGATATGGGTGACAGACTGAAACTGCTTTCTTTACAACTACTACTAGAAACTTTAGATTACACAGACCCTAGATGATACTTTATATGAAAATGACTGTAGCGGGAGGTATAGTATAATTGTGATTTTGGGCCAGTGCCATCTAGATATATTTTCATGATATATTTTCATGATATATTAGGGTCAGTCCCTGAATCTAGGGATGGATGTAGGTTTATAAAGATTTAGTGGAGGCACAAGTTAGAGCCCATCATTGTTACAAAAGAGAGTCATGTATTTTCGTGTTCTGGAGATGCCAGTTGCTTGATACATTGATATTTCTCCTGTCAGAATTGAAATGTTATCACCATCGAATATGTTGATATGAAATCAGTATATGGTGTAAGGGAGATAAGGGCTGATAAGATCTCTTCATTACTGTCTCTGTGCAGGCTGTGAATCCTGTGATGTATACACACCTAGTTCATTTACTGACAGATTTTACAATACTGTTTACTCTCTGTATTCAACCTGTTCCTCAAGTTATCATTATAATTCCATTTTGGGGGGTCTTTGTAGCCCAGTTGTCTAAGGTGCTAATTAGATGTTCAGAGTTGCGTCCCTTAGTCATGCAAGAATAAGCTGATAGTTGGTTCAATTCCCGATTCGTCATGTGACATGGCTGCCAACACCGAAGCGGTGAACATCTACAATCTATTCAAATCAGATCTTTTATGTGATATGATGAATTCTTGAGTCAGTCGGATTAAAATTTCTAAACCTCTTCATTTCTTTACCATCACAATTCAGAAGTATCAGTTTTTACAAATGTTTATTCACTCAGGCCACCGATGCTCAGTTTAGGTGGCAATGCTTGCAATTCAGAAATGACTGATGCTAATTTGTCTGATAAGAATATCAGAATGCCTTCCAATGATATTTCGTCAGATCTTCAAAATGTCAGGGACTGTATCGGTGTAAAAGATCTGATTTAAATGTGCCTGTAGACATCTTTGTCCTGCATAACCTCTGGGTGTCTTTTTCATTAGATCTTCAGCAACCCATGCCTGTCATAAGATGCGACTAACAGAATCGGGTGGTCAGGCTTGCTGCCTTGGTTGACACATGTCATCATATCCCAATTGCGTAGGTCGATGCTCATGATGTTGATCACCGGATTGTCTGGTCCAGACTCGATTATTTTTACAGACCGCCGCAATATAGCTGTAATATTGCTGAGTGCCGTTTAACAAACAAACAAACAAACACAAACAAATTTTTCATTAGACTGAAACACTGTTCTAATTAGAAGATAAAGCTAACCGAACGCGTTGGCTTGAGGGGTAGCCTAGTGATTAAAGCATACGCTCGTCACGCCGAAGGTCCGGGTTCCATTCCCACATGGGTACAATGTGTGAAGCCCATTTCTGGTGTCCCCTGTCGTGATGTTGCTGGAATATTTCTAAAAGCGTCGTAAAACTAAACTCACTCACTCACTCTTAGGATGTCTTCCCAGTCACAGTGCTATTCACTCCATTCCAACTTTTCTACGCAAAGTGTCAAGCAAAATGGTGGTCCAGTTTGTATTGTATTTACTTGACAGATGTTATATTTACATGCAATAAATGGTGATTCTGGGTTATAGAAAATGAATTGACAGGTTTGCAAGGTGGGTGATCTATTGTTATACAATATTTATTTTGGATAGCTTTTTTCTTTTTGTTATCAACAAATTGTTGCAGTTTTGTACCAAGTGTTTGTTATACACAGTGATTGTGTGGAAGACTGAATGATGCTTGTTTATAGACGCGGTTGTTATGCAATTATTTATCCGTGTGTAAGCATATGTGTATTTAAATTTTTATAGATATATGATATATGCTGGCAAGGGGAGGTAACTCTAATGCAACAAAGGGAACATAACTCTAATGCAACAAAGGGGATACAGCAGTCAAATCAACACTTTTCAGACCATTATTCTATTGTTGTCGTTTCTCAACAGATTACTACCTCTTAGTGTACAGTGTTTGGTTTTGGGCATTTATTGAGGGACCATTATCAGTTTGAGAATCATTCTGAACTACATATAATATAATATGACTTCTTTTTCAAAAGCATTTTGAATTCGCAATTTATTGTGGAGTTGAACCCCATCTTACATCAACAGCTTTATGACCTATATATTTGTGAAAACATGAAATTTGAAACAGTTATATTTATGTATATAGGTTACAGGAAATATGTAAAACCTAAATTAAGATTAAAATTGAAGAATTTACTGCGACCCCAGAAGCATCTTATGAACTGTTTACCATTACCTGAAGAAAAAAATGAAATGAAACAACTTGTATTTTCTGCATATCAGTAAGTCCTTTCTACTTTCAGATACATTATTTTGTGACTTATAAAACCTGCAGCAAGTAATCATATCTCTTGTATGGTGTCAGTTGATTTGTGCAAGTAGGATAACATTTGATGACCGGATTACTGTATCTGTACACTCCGTATGTTATATTTTCAATGTTTATTTTCGAAAAAACTGTCTCTTGTTCGAATTTATTGCAGCCATACTTTTACCAGCTGTTACTGTGTTAATCTGGGTTGCTCTAAAATAAACACCGACGCAGTTGATGTTATGCTGACAAGCTGCGTGGCACAGTTTCTATCTGGCCTCTTTCACAAGCGTAATTCGTGTGTCCGTCTATATTGGGGCCAGTCAATTCACCTGCATTGATCCACACTATTTCCATGTTGATGTTTATTGTTTACTTTAGCAGGACTAAGTGCAGGTTAAGTATACGCTGATTTTGTTATTGGAAATCCAGTTCCTTATCTTGTTATGGATTTCAGTCTAATTATTCAAGAATTTTGTTGACTATATCCATTTGTGCTAATGGATGATGCAGAATCCGTGTTGTGCTTGGATATTTTTAATCCAGTTTCTTTTTCTCAGGCTCAATTAAACTACCAGTATGTGTCAAAGGCGCATTAACAAACATTGACATCGCATTGCATGTGTACATGTATTTCTCAAACCTCCTCATAGCTACAACAGTAAGAACTCCTGATATAGACTGTTTTTGTGCTCTACCTCAGGGGTGGAAATAACCCATTGCCAGACGTCCGAGTCCAGTGTTTTTTTCTGTCGGGCAAGCAAATTTGTATATCACACTGTACCGGTGTTCAGTTGACTTTCCAATGTTAATTATGTTGTTTATTTAGAAAATCAGCAAGAAAACAGTTGGTATAGTGGAAAAATGATCAGGGCAAGTGACTTTACATGTGCCACTGTACCGGAGTACCCTAGCAATTTTAATGTTATTTCCACCCCTGTATCTTCTTCTGCTTAGTGTTTTTGGTTCAGATGCATTTGTGAATTCGCTGGAATATTGCTGTTGCCTGTCTCTTCTAGTTCTTGGTTAATGAGGTCCATTTATACAATCCTTCAGTTATTTTTTTCAGCATGATTGTTCCTTTCCAAAGTCATCGTCTATTATGAAGGGATTTGTATGTCGATTTTATTGTTAGAATTATGATACCACATGATCAAGGATGAGACACTGTGTGTTACAGTAATGTCATATTTAAGTATTGTTAGCAGCTGAGCAGGTTTTGGAAGTAGCAGAAAAAATGTCGGGACAGGGTGCATATAATGTTTGCATTGTAGTTTAAACTATGTTAAGTGTCTATATCTTTGCAATCAATGAAAATATAAATATAAAACTTCATGCATTAGATTACTTTTATTTGTGAAAAAAGAAGTCATAAAATTTGATATTCAAACTATTAGGGGCAATTATTTTTGGTGTGTGCATAACATGTTGAATAAAAGACTATTTGTTTGATCAATAAAACTGAAAAGTAACAAACATCATAATGTAAAAATAATTTTTGTACACCTTTAATGAACATTGTGGATTTGGGTTGAAAACAAGTTTGTGAACTATTACCTGTCAAAATATGGTTGAAACATTGTCGTGACTTAAACTTTTTACACACTGTCAACTGTCAAACTGTTGTTTTTCATTAAGAAACCTGTGAAAGATTTGTATTGCTTGGTGTTATTTTCAATGTTGATCTCGAAAGTCTTGCCATGATCAGGATAATGATAGTGCTATTTTAAACTTACCTATAGCTACCTTCCTACAAAGTATTGGATATCTTCATTTCCTTATTTGTCTTCTCAGTCAACAAATTTTGTTTTGTATAAGGTTGATGTGAGTTATACACAACACAATTGGAAGCAGTCAAAGTGTTTAAGTAAATTATGTAATTGATGTAAGGCAGTCTAAGTAAACTTAGGCTCAGTATTATTCATTACACTGCTATACTGAGTCTCTGTTTACTTAGACTGTGATTTAAGGCTATTTGGTCCTCTCCTGCGTGTACATAATTCTGACATAAAATTCCTTAAGACGAAAAACTGGCCAAATTGTTTTATTTCCACCTGCTAAACTACAGTCCCGTGATTTATGTTTGGGGATTTTTGATGCAGAAATGTAATAAAATTAATTACAGTCCCTAAATGCTGGGTGTATCTTTGGATAGACTTGGACATTTTGTCATTACTTTCCATGCAAAGACAAAATACTAAATCATTTGATATTTTATCATAAACTGTCCACATTTTCATGACCATCCTGAAATATGTGTATGATTTTTTTGTGACCCTCACCTTGAGATCGTCATAGATTTTAGTGACCCTTCCCCAGATTAAGGCTGACCTCCCCAATGATTCTTTAGCTGGATATACAGATGGTGCCACTTAGGAGCGATGCCAGATGCCAGGTCAATGGGTTTTGCTGTACTGCTCCAGTGTGTTATGGAACTATTTTCTGTTTATTTTCATGTTACATCTTGGAGACAATATTTTTATTTAACCAGGGTTCACAGGCTGCCTTGTGGTCTGAATTTGCAACTTTAACATGAAAAGGTCTACATTCCTCTTCTGATGTTAACGTTTTGGTGAATTGTCTTGGAGACTGTTTACTGTCTGATGCCTCTTATACAGGAGCATGCAAATACAGATTTAGATTATTATAAGCAAATATGTATACAGTCTGTAAGTATTGTTTTTCTTTGTTTTATTTTTGTATATTATCGATGCAGTTGTATTTGAATGTTATATATATATTCTTGACTAACTATTCCAGATATTTTATCTTAACACTGCCTCAAAGCCTGTACAAACTACTATTTGATTTTCTGACTGTCTGTAGTGTGTTCCTCTGTTGTATGTAAGAAAGCCCTCTGTGAGTGGCAACACATGTGTGTATGGTGTAATTGTGAATGCACAAACATGGTGGGAATAAAGCAGGGAGAAGTCATTGTGGCGTTTTGTCCTATCGGGAGAAGTCATTGTTGTGATTTCGGAATGTGAACTCTTTGCATAGTGAAACTACTTATTTCAGTGAAGCGCCATATCCATACTTTGAAGAAGTGACTATATTAAGACTGGGTAGTGTGACTCATTATGTGAAAATGAACTTTGCTCATGCATTGCTGGGTAGGGTTAAACAAAAAATACCAAATCATTTGCTCTTGCTGTCAACCACTGGTTTCTTTGTTGAGCTCAAATACTTACAAGCTAATGTGACATATCTGTAATAATTCTGAGTCTGGTGTAACACAACGTTCACTCAACAGTTCCCCAACAGTGAGGATCACTCCTGATATCAATCACTGGATTGTCTGCTCCAGACTGAAGCATTCATAGGCCGTCACCATGAAGCTCAAATATTGTTGAGTGCAGTGTTGAACAACAAGCAAAGTAATGCTTATTCCTTGTAATATAAGTCCCCTGGGCCTAGCTCTCTTAGCGCTAAGATAGTCGTAAGTGCCATACATTAACACTAACTTACGACTATCTTAGCGCTAAGGGAGCTTCGAAAATCTAGGCCCTGCAATCTATGCTTGTTCTAACTGGATTTGGAGAAAACAGTTGCTGACCAGGCCCCCGTTCCTCAAAGCGATCGTAGCGCTACGACAGTCGTAAGTTTATTTTTTAAAGTATGGGCATTACGATCAACTGAGTGCTACAATCGCTTTGAGGAACGGGGCCCAGGCAGCTTACAATGTACATCATCATGTTCCCATTGTATAGATTGACGCTCATGAGGCCAAATAAAAACGTTGTGGTTCCGATTACACCTCTTTAAAATTTAGGGTAGGTAGGATTTTATTTATTTGTAAAGAATTTTTTAGGTCTGATGTCAACCACAGGATGGTTTAATCCAGACCCATCATTGACACATCACAATTATATTGCAGGAATGTTGCTGAGTCGAGGCCTTAAAAGCCAACGAACAAAAGTTTTAAAGTGAAGGTGTTTGAAAGAGTTTCATCCCATCCAAACACACATTCCGTCCATTAACTGATGGCAGTTCCAGTAATAGGGTTGACCACTGGATTGTCTGATTCTGACTTGATTATATACAGACCGCCGCCATATAGCTGCAATGTTGCTGAGTGCGTCGTAAAACTAAACTCACTCACTCATTCCAATAATAGGCTCCTCAAATTGCACCTGCGAAGGTAATCGAAGCTATACCTTAAGTATGAGAAACCGTGGCATTCACTACTGGACATTGCCATGGTAAAATTGAGTCTGCCAAGATGTTATCCACCCCAGTCTAATGAGGATTGGATGACCACAATGTCTGCATGAGTGAGTGAGGTTAGGTTTACGCCGCACTCAGCAATATTCCAGCTGTAAGCGGTTGTCTGCATGAGATGGAGGACAACATAATGATTATGTGGGATCATTGGACGATTGGCTCAAGACTCTTGTGTGCTGCAATTCACTTAAAGATCACAGATACTCTAGGGGGTACATATACATAAGTCATGTCTGTTTTATCCTACCATCAAGAGTCTTAGATCATTGTGGACCGTCCTCCTGATCTAGAGGATAGAGGGTCTGCCCTGAGAGCTTAGGATCGACTGTTCAGTATCCCTTCATATCAAAGGTGATACAAATTGTATTTTTTTTTCCCCAACCTTGCGCTCGGCCATGGTGTCATGGTGGGCTATCATTGCAGTCTGGATTAGTTCAAGCACCCTACTCGCACGTACACGTGATATAAGCGTAAATATCTTGAACGCGGCTTTTACCAAAACATTCACCTCTATACGTAGATTGTTAACAACAACCCGTTTTTCAGGCATACACTTGGTTACTACTTCATTAATATAACCAGCGCCACACTTTCCCATGTTTCAGCCCCATGGTGGCGGGCTGTACCCAAAACTTCAGCGATTAGCGTGATGAATATGCAGGGTTTTGCGCGACGCGCAAATGTGAGTCCAGTACGCACACATGGAGAGAATACTGCCTCTAGAGGGACGCAAAATAACATTCACTGAATCCACCACACATATATGACTTTGCTAAGTGTTTGGTTGTTTCTTTCAGAGCAAGTACGAGCATCATTCCATCCATCAGTCACATGATCAATGATTCATGCCAGGCTCTAAAGAAATTATCAAAACGTACAGTTTTCTACTCTGTTACTTCACAGGACCCTCAGTTGCCCGCAAGGACCCTTAAGATGTTACACACAAAGAACTGAATTGAGCAGTCCCCTGTATTTTTGCAATGATGGGTTTTCAACACGTTCATAAAACTTCTCGGGGTGACCACGATGGAAACATGAGTTTTTCTGACCCGTATGATCCTTTGACTCATAAAAAAACGACAAAATGATTTGAATCCATGTTGATTTTATGATGATAATTGCTCATCTTAAAAAACCCCACTGATCTTCATACAAAACCATGTCTTTACAAGTATGACCCTGGAATGTTTAATTTTAATTTATTGGTGAATGTGAACATTCAAAATGTCATTTTGCGTGTCTTACATGATTCAAGGTCAATACCGAGTGTAACCCCCATGTGACTGTCAGCTTCCTGATCATCTGAAGGCACAGTCAACGCCATTCCTCATGTAAAGCAGCTTTCAATTGGGCCAGGTTCTGTACAGGAGGATCCTTTTGTTGCACACGACGACCAATCATGCCCCAGGTATGCTCCAAAGGGTTAGGATCGGGGCTCATTCAGTCGTGAGATATGTCAAGGGGCGCTTAACTAAGTTCTTTGTGTATATTTGTGAGTCCCCAGGAACCCCATATTTTTGAGTCGAGGTACACTCTTCAAACAATGAAACGCATAAGCTAACTTTAGTTTAGAAGAATTTATTGCGTTAGTTTAAGAGCAATTATGTCGTAATTTCAATGGTAAAAAGGTGAAAATTCACCACCTTTGGCAGCAATTACTACTCGGAACCGTCTCGGCACAGACTGGATAGGTCGACGAAGTCGCTCTTATGGAATTCTTCCCCACTCGTCCTGCAATGCGATGGCCAGTTGTGGAAGTGTCTGAGACGTGTTTTGACGTTAACATACACGTCGATCGAGTTCATTCCATTGGTGTTCTATCGGGTTTAGATCTGGTGATCGGGAAAGCCATGGCAAGACATTGGCGTTAGAATTAGCAAGGTAACGGACCGTGACGCATGCTGTATAATGTGAAATAGCCTTTTTCATGCTGGAACAACTCCCTCTGTCGATCCATAATCGGAAGTATGTGACGTGCAAGGACTTCGTTGATGAACCGATTTGCTGTCAAATTCCCCTGAACCACCACTAAATCAGATCTTTGTGTGCTGGCCATCTCATCCCACATGCACCATGACACTGTCTCCTGCGAATCTGTCGACCTGTCGAATGCAATTAGGGGCAAAACGTTCATTTCTCAGACGGTAAACACGCTGTCTTCCATCCCGCCGGTGAAGAAGGAATCATGATTCATCACTGAACCAGACTCGCCTCCAGTTTCTAAGGTTCCAGTTCCAGACTCTACGACACCACCGCTAGCTATTGCGTCGATGGAAGTCTCTCAAAATAGGGGCGACAACTGGCCTGCTTGGTCGAATTCCCACTTCACGCAATCGATTCCTGACAGTTTGATCGGAAATCCTTCTCAAACCAGGGATGCGTTGTGCAGTCTCCATGACTGTGGCAAGACGATGACGCAAGTGAGCAGAACGGAAGTAGCGATCATGGGCTTGGATGGTAACTTTTGGACGGCCGCTTCTTGGGCGATCTTGAGCGGAATTAATCTGCAGGGAACGACCCCAAAGGCGAGGCACTGGTGTTCGGATGAACATTGAAATGTCGGGCAACTGGAGACTGCGACTTCCCAGCTTTAAGGTTGAGTCATGTTTTGACTGGCGGCACTCAGTCGTGGCATCATGATTTCCTCTTTTCCAGGCAAAAACGAATGACAAAAGTAAACACAATGTTTGCCTTTTTATAGTGATCGATACCGCATACTTTTCCGCTTACTTGCACTTGCATGTCGCTTTGCATGTTTTCTTCGTGGCGTTTGGGCGAAGATTTCTTTAAACGCTTCTAAAACAAGGGGAAAAGATAAAGTTGCTGCGTTTTGGCACTGAAGCTGTTTACAATCACACAACGATGGCGTTTTGGAAAGAAACAGTATATTTGTATTGTTTTTGCCGACGCTACATGAGTCCAATATTCTCAAAATCACATATGCGTTTCTTTTTTTTGTAAGACCCTTATATGGACACTACCAAGTCATCGAGCCTGGTCAACTGACCCCGTCAAACGAAAAAAAAACCTATAAAACTTTATGAATGACAACTTCTTATTTATTGCATAGAGCGACGTTTCGATGTAGATTCTTACATCGTTGTCAAGCTAAAAGTGAATACAACCAGATGTAGAAATGGGGACTCAACAGAAATCTTCGGCATCGTGCTTGCATTTTCTCAAAAATAGAGTTTTTTAAAATTACAATAGACAATGGAGACTAACGAGCTGATAGAGGATTTAACGAGACTCAAACGGGTTCGATTCCCCACATGGGCACAATGTATGAAGCCTATTTCTGGTGTCCCCGGCTGGAATATTGCTAAAAGCGGCGTAAAACCCAGCTCACTCACTCATCTGACATTAGACATTCCATATACAACTCATGGTCATGGTAAGTAGAAACATGGATGGGATCCTGACTTGCGCAGGGCACGGATGAAACCAGTCGTTAACTATGACGGTCTCGCGAGATGTATGACGTCGCTATGACGACAGTTTCACTTCTGATGCCGCCATTTTGACGCTATCATATCTCTGTGCTTTTGCTGAATTTCTGCTGACATTTGCCTCATTATCTGCTCATCACCAGTTGTTTTCACCATGAGTTCCTACACCCAAGGTATTTCTTTATTTCTACACTAGTTATTGTTGCCTTTTCGTTTTCTTTAATGACTCATTTACTTTATTCGGCAAACGAAGAAACTTCCAGAACATCCCGTTGGCTGTCATGACCTGTGTAAGATATTTTCCACGTTAATTGATGCCTTGTAACCTATATAAACAACAAGAGTTTAACATACAGAACATCCTGCGGGTTGAACATTATGAAAGATTGGCCATCTGTTAAAATCTTTTTCCCTTTAGTTAGGGACTTGTAACCTGTCAGTGTGTTTATAAACAACAGGGCCCAGATTTCCGAAGCTCTCTTAGCGCTAAGATAGATCTAGTCGTAAGTGCCATACATTAACATTAACTTACAACTAGCCCTAATAGAGCTTCGAAAATCTAGGCCCAGGAGTACAACATCCGCTAAACATAAATATTAAACAAATAAGCAGCTTCCTCACATTACTGATGGTTATTCAGATTCTGTTGAAGCCCCCTACCAATTTTGTTTCCCGCAGTGGTAAATACTAAATTGTTTTCAGTATGTTATATCTGTTGACGATCCACAATACTGAAGCAATATTTACTAATTCAAACTAAACGAGTTCCAACCGTCGTAAACCAGTTCTTTTTTCACCGCTGTAAAATTCGGTAAGATAACAGAATCCAGGGTTTTACATGACGCGGGATGTGTATTTGAGTATTTTGACGCAACAATTTTGATTTTGTTAAAGACTCTCAAAATATCATACGAGTCAAGCTTGACGCAAGTTTTATGAGTGACCAACTGAATTTAGTTCAGAGTCAGTAAAATCGATTTGAAAGCAAACAATGATAGTTTTTGTGAGGTCTTCATTAATTTAGATATTTCTTTCAATTCATGTTAATAACAGTTACTGTATGTTACAGTGAATAAATCACAAGCCTGATTATGTGTTCAGTATACTGGAGTTTGTTATTCATGAATGCACAAAACTCTTGCTTTTTGATATTCACACATAAATATTACCCAAACATTTTCACGACTCCAAATATTGAAAATTACTCCCAAAAATAAATATTGTGGGTCACTATGACTCTCTTTTTTCAAAGTCTGTGTAAAACCCTGAACAGAATACTGGATACCTTCCGCCATCTTTGTAAGCAGGGGAGTTTAGTTAGGGGTAAGGTTTAGGGTTAGGGCTAGGGTCATGGTTAGGGTGACATGACACTAAACAAGAGTGCTTGTAGGTATCCGGTATTCTGTAGGTGTACCTGAAAATCATAAACTGTTTTCAGTAGGTGCATTTTATAGGCATAGATTATTGATCTTCCATTCTTCCTGAGATGCATTATAAGATTGTGGTATTTCCCTTAACTATATGTTTTGCAAGATCTCACTAATCATCAGGAGAAGCGTATGTCAGAATAAAGTGTTCCCTTTGTCTAATTTCTACCCAATGTAGGGCAACAACTACAGTATCTTAACAGTATCATGATGATTCTAAGAGGCTTCGATAACCAAGATTTAACGTGTGACCAGTCCGTGATGACGAGTGCTACTACCGGTATATCATGACAATGACAAATCAACATGTACAAAAAAAATAAAAAATAAATAAAATAAAAATAAAATAAAAAATAAATAAATAAATAAATAAAATAATAAAAAATAATGCCACCAAGTCTTATTGTAAGACTGTATTACAATATGGTCACTTGTACTCACAGAGAGTAGACAAATAATTACTCCAAGCATTAACCCCAAAACATTAAACCAATCATTATCCAAATACATACAAGAACCTTTATTTCTGCATCATATAACTCTTTCTGTAAATATTGAATAACATCAAAACATGTAGATATGCTGACTTACTCTTACTCAGGTGACAATGAATCAACAGGACAGGTTTATAGATTGTTTGGTATTTGTTTATAAAACCTAATTCAGCCCAACATATATGAAATGATATGATATGATATGATACAATAAGTGTCATTAAAGCTCTATTAATTATTTAACATTCACTTTGGTTATAATGAACTTTTAATGGATGCATCCCTTTATTGAGGGACCAAAAAATAAATTGAAGATTTTGGGGTAATCTTAACCTGACACTAACCAAATACATATACATATCCATTAAGAAATAGAAGGGTCAGGTTAAACATGCTTGCTTGTTAAATTGAAATGAATAAAATAGATATTTATATGCATAATGTCACCTTAATGAATATGCTAGATTTAGTGTCATTACTCATTTTGATGTCCAGGGGCTCCTTTCACAAAGCAAACGTTCACCTTGGACTAAAGTGCTTTGTAATAGGAGGCCCTGGTTTACTCATGATCAGTTTTGATACAGTCAATGTTCTGTTTGTTGTTTGATTTCTACGACTCTCATTCCTTCTTTCCCCACAGCCCTTGACCTCGTGATCAGGTTCCCTTTGAACTTTGACATCTGGGCCCCTCCTCGCCAAGTGGGTGTCTTAGGGAATCAGTTATTTCATAGAATTAATTTATGAAACTGAAATTGTGTCTTTCATTTTGTGCATGAACCTAACCATTGTATATTACTAATATAATGTCATACCAACACATAAACTGTTGATTTGGACACTATTCTCAATGTGTGTGTGTGTGTGTGTGTGTGTGTGTGTGTGAGTGAGAGAGAGTGTGTGTGTGAGAATGTATGTGTGAATGAGTGAGTGTGTGTTACATGTTTATGCCACTATCAATCCATTTTGAACATCTACCCTTTTTCTCCACTTCCACCTTCTTTCACTCTCTACTTGTCCTTCTCTCCCTCCGTGTCAGCGTCCTACTGGGAGGTACATGACCATCCTTGAACCCCTGTCTGAGCTGCCCACCCCTCCCACACCTCTCCCTGCCCCCTCTCTACCCCCGTCCACCGTGATGCCTCTCACTTCGTTGACATCAACCTTGATGATGACGAAACCCCAACCCAGTCCCCAGTTCGAGTCTTCCTGTCACGTGTGTCTGGATTCTTGAGGAGAGTGTTCCGTGTCAAGATGGACGCTTAGAGTGACATCTTGGAATTGTTTGGATTCTTGAGGAGTGTGTTTAAGATGGACGCTTAGAGTGACATCTTGGAACATTCTGTGTTTAAGATGGATTGACATCTTGCAATTGTTTGATTCTTTGAAGAGTGTGTTTAAGATGGACGCTTAGAGTGACATCTTGCAATTGTTTGTATTGTTGAGGAGTGTGTTTAAGATGGACGCTTAGAGTGACATCTTGCAATCGTTTGTATTCTTGAGGAGTGTGTTTAAGATGGACGCTTAGAGTGACATCTTGCAATTGTTTGTATTCTTGAGGAGTGTGTTTAGGATGGAAGCTTAGAGTGACATCTTGCCACCTTGGAAGCAGTGCCATATAATATAGTTACTTGCATAGAATCATAAATACAATATGTTTGGCGACTTTCTATATTTTGGACCTTTCGGACATTTTGGGGATGTTTTGGATTTTAACGGTTTTGGATTACATGCATTTCTATATTTCCTTGCTCATTTTGGCCTTTTCGGACAAGATTTGAGAACAATTTCTTAATATGAATTCGACACTTATCTATTATAACTATTAAATATTGCTTTTACTTTCTAGCTGGTTTGTTGTTTTGTTTTGCGCGCGCGCGCGCATGTGCATGAGTGTGTGAGATATTGGTACCATACCTGGACGATGGATACAAATACAATACTGACAGTGGCCGATACTGTAGTCTCCCTTGAATATGTATATGTCTGTGTGTGAGTATATATTTTGCAGTGATGCCTGGACCAGTGCAAACAGCAATTGCCTTCCTCAGCAACGACCCATCATGGCCATGAGGTCAGAGCAGGGTGGCGGTGGCAGCTGAAGTCTACCCTACAGTCTTTTAGTAGATTTTGTCACCAGGGTTCTTAATTTGTTTTCTGCACGATTCCATTTTGTTGAGGTTGTAGCTGAACTTGAGACCACATGTATCCAAACCTCCATGCAAAACCCAAGCATCATATAAAAATCACAATATTCTGTCAATTGAGATATGTACCTTCATGCACTACACTATCAACATGTCAATAGTTGTATCCATTCTGGATTATGCACGTTTCCTGTGTCAAAATGTGCGTTTAATGTATAAAAGTAATAATTTAGGTGATCTTTTTCAAATATTTCGATACTTTCCAAATTTTATACAACGGAAAAAGTGAGATTCAAGAAATGATATATCTCGAGTGACAGTGATTCATAGACACTTACTTATCATATAGTCGGGAACGATCAAGTGAGTTTGCTGTGAATCAGAGATTTAAAAATATTTTGTTTGCTTTCTGCCCACAGGTTGAAGATGTATCACCGACCAACCATCGTCAAAGCGAACATCTCCAGTTGATGTGTATCGTGCCTGTCACATTTGTCACTGAACTTTAATAAAATCTGTCTAAACGTAGCTGATTTTTTTTCTGTTTTAGCTCATTTTAAAATGTTTTGGTGTAACTACCACTTGTGTGAGTGAGTGAATGTGGTCGAACCCCCTTTTGTCTGTGTGTCGGTTTGTCAGCATCGTCTGGGATGAAATCCTGAAGTGATGCAGTCATTGACAGGTATATAGGGTATGGTACTGTCACTCCTTCAGTGTGGGGAGCCAAAGGATTCACTAGTAGACACTGTCCCGGAAACACTGAGCAATCCCAGATTTGATTGTCCCCGGTCTAATGAGTATTGGGTGACCACAATGTCTGCGTGATGTGGAGAGTGATATGATGATTACATATGATCATGCCACTGTTGCTTCAAGACTCTTGTGTGCTGCAATTCACTCACTGTTTGTTGTTTCCCTCCCTGGCTATGAGTGACAAGAGCCACAACTCGCTCGCTGCTTCATCCACTCACTCACCCACCCACCTACTCACCGAGGCGACTAACGGGATCGGGTTGTCAGGCTCGGTCGATGCTCATGATGTTGATCACTTTATTGTCGGGTCCAGTCTAGTTTATTTACACTCACCAATCCGTTCCCTTGTCTGATCTGTGATCAGTTGGTGTATGTGACATACTACCATAGATCGACGTCTTTGCTTGAAATGTATACATTATAGATAAAGGGTAACCACGTTTCTAATCTCACCTTAATTCACAATCGGTGACACTGAAATACGAGTAACGCGGTGTTAAAGCTCAGATGACGATTAGGGGTTATAATGTACCTTTTGCACACATACTTCCTAGGACGGTGGGGTAGTCTAGTGGTTAAAACGTTCGCTCGTCACGCCGAAGACCTGTTTTCGATTCCCCAAATGGGTACAGCGTGTGAAGCCCATTTCTGGTGTCCCCCGCCGTGATATTGCCGGAATATTGCTAAAGCGACGTAAAACCAAAACTCGCTCACTCACTCATAATTCACAGGTGAAAGGGGGCATTTTCTTGGGATCATATATGGTCCCGTGACACCGGGAGTCAGCACCATGGCGACGGGCTGTCGGTTATGATAATAATAAAACTGGTCCAGGAATCCAACGAATGACATCACGAGTCTAGACGCTACTAAGTCAGGGTGCCGGACCCTCTGATCCCGTTAGTCGCCTCTTACAACAAGCATGGGTTGCTGAAGATCAATAGGTTGTTAAAAAACAAGTGTAATACGTATCTTCACGGTGGAATGTCTGGCAGGGAAGCGTTGTACAGAGCGATCTTAGCGCCAATTAAAGTGGTCTTAATTCCCATTCCTTATCACAGACTACAGCATGGGAACAGCATAGGAACTCAACAGGTATCGTCATCATTATGCATGCATTTACTTCGGGAGGAACATGTTTGTTTTTAACCAAATCACTTTGCCTTATTGAGTGAGCGAGTGCGTGAACGTTACATCGGCATGACTTCAGCCACATAGTGACGAAAATAAATTGAGTAAATATGATAAATATCTATCACGGAGGACAGTAAAACATATAACAGAATTTGAGTCTAAACACTAATTATTTCTAATTCTGAACTACTCCACTGAACACAAATCGACGTGACGTTTAATAATATTAAAACACGGGCTATAGACCACCAGCAACCAAAGCTAGGCCACCCTACTCGGGATCATGGGGTCTTAAGTACTTCAGCTCCCTCATGGATGAATCCCTTGGAGGGTTAAACCATCACTTCACTGTTGGTTGTAAACAATGCTTGTCATAAATTATAACAATGTCTAATTATTGAAACAATAAAGCCCCGATCGTCTGCAATGTACTGTGATACTATTATTACTAACATGCAATCATCAGTGAAACCTAAGGCCCGAAACCGACTGAAAATCACTCAGACCCACAGCTTTTGTTTTCTGCAGGTCCTTATGGACGACAGCTTTCATCCCCAAATAACTAAGAGTATTATTTGTCAGAAAATGTCATTCAGTAATTTTTAGTTTTTCTCGATCAGCAGCTGTTGTCTGTAAGTGAAACGACTATGATTTTGGAGGAAGCAATTTAGATTACTGAGATATAATCTTTTAACCTCAAACAAGGTATCCGAATGCATTGCAAAGACTAGTCAGTCACTAGAGTTAAATTAAACTCTTTATCTCAGTTTGTTAGTACGTTGCCACATTTCTTGTTTGCTGGGAATTACTTGCACTGTAGGTAAAATATAGGACCAACACATTCTGATCAGGGCCCACAACATTTTATGGTTCTGGGTCCTTAGGCCCTGTAGCTTTTCAGGGTTAAGGGCAAACACTAGACGTGATATGAGTATATAGTATCAGCCACTTCCCAGATTATACACAATGGCTGCTCTCAGACCGTCGGTGTGTTCCCCGAGTTTCTCTTGTGTTCTTGTGTTCTCTGTGCGCACGAATACATACTAAAGAGGTGATTGATGTCTGTGAGCTTGTTGTCAACATCTCACTCCTGCCTATGCTATTCACATGCTGGTATCCATACAATGTGCTGCCGTACAGTCTGTGCTATTATTTTGACTGGTGAAGGCTTATCACAATGACAATGCAACATCTCACTCCGGCCTATGCTATTCACATGCTGGTATCCATACAATGTGCTGCCGTACAGTCTGTGCTATTATTTTGACTGGTGAAGGCTTATCACAATGACAATGCGACATCTCACTCCTGCCTATGCTATTCACATGCTGGTATCCATACAATGTGCTGCCGTACAGTCTGTGCTATTATTTTGACTGGTGAAGGCTTATCACAATGACAGTGCAACATCTCACTCCGGCCTATGCTGTTCACATGCTGGTATCCATCCATACAATGTGCTGCCGTACAGTCTGTGCTATTATTTTGACTGGTGAAGGCTTATCACAATGACAGTGCAACATTTTCAGCAACTCAAGCAGCGTCGGATTAAACGAAAATAAGCTTCACGTATTGTAGTTTGTGTGTGTAAAGTTTTAACATTTGTTTGTTTGTTGTTTACTGCCGCTCTCATGAATATTTCAGCTGTATGCCGGCGGTCTGTAAATAATCGAGTATGGACCTGACAATAGACCGATCCAGTCTCGGCCGATAAGCCCCGCCCACTTCGTTTTTGACGTTAGGGGGGACAACCACTGGCAAATCACAATGGCGTCACCGCCGGCGAAACGTTACGTGATTGCGAACGTTGTTGATGAATTCTGCTTGTGATACTTTGGTATCCGTCGTTTGTGAATGTTATTTAAAGAGGCAAGTTATACGTATGTGATTTTTAATATATTTTAGCTGGCAGATTACAACTGGCGAGTGAAAATGAGTTACATGCCCGCTGAAAAAGCGTCTCGACTAGCTGCTGAGACTGTAGGAAGCGTAATTTCTTTCGACTCAATTAATCTATCTGGCAATTCACCTCCGTCACAGATATTAGCAGGGAAAGGATAACTGAATTTTGTTGTTTGGGTTTATAATTTTTTAAAACTCGTGAACACAACCACATGGTCATGTTGCACATCGTTTCGGTATCTATAAATAGATTATCAACACTGCGCGTGGCGCCTTTACTTATCCGTTTGCGTTGTTCAAATTTAGTTCAATAATCTGAAAACATGGGTTTCTATCTTTTAATGAATTAAGAGAATGGTAAATAAAAGCAGAAAATATTTCCCGTCTACTACTTCATGCACCTTATTTGTCTGTACAATTAATGTTAACAAATCAATCACAGCATAACCTATTTGATCTTATTTGGAAATCTGAAAAGGTAATTGGGCTTGTAAACAATATGTTTCCATGGACGTATCTGGACATACCCAGAAGCAAATATTCAACAGCTGATCTGCAGCAACTCTCAGTAGAGTTTCTCTCTGTACACCATGATAAAATGACACTGAATATAAGGAAATCATTTTTTTTAATCATCATTTCCATTTAATTTTTCTATATGTACTTTGTTGTGGAATTCTAATTTACATACAAACTTCCACAATACTGGACTTCATGAACTGCCAGCGTTTATGTACAGGTATGTCACAGCACCAGAACACAAAGAAGATCCAAGATACAGTCTGCACCTGTACACTAGCTGACCCATCTTCCAGAAATAGGAAACATGTGATGCAAAATTTTGGAACAGAGAATCCACAGTTATTCGAACAATTAACTAGCATTGAAATAGAATGTTACACAAAATACAAATGTAGATCTATTGTTTTTCATCAGAGATGTTTAACTGCTAACTACTAGTGTAAATAAGGTGCAAAGAATATATCCTATGTTCAAAGCCTTCTGTCAATACAATTATTGCTTCTTAATTAAACAATGATAATCTTTGTTTTATTAGATCTGAGACCATATCCCTAGAGGACATAACACTGATTTTGATCTATTTCCTTTTCTGAGATACTTACTGGTGTCATAAAATTATAGTAAAGTTGATTCAAAATTTGGTAAAAGTCATAACAAAGGTTTAGGAAAACAGACATGAAAATGTCCTGAAGCGTTCACCTCCTACAAACCTGTGTGCAATTTAATATGAAGCTCATTTTGCAAATAACCATCAACAAACCTTGAACAATTTGTCCAAATCCACCATCTTAATAAACACTAGCTTTGGCTCAGTCTTCAAATAGTAGTAACCTCCTAAAAAACTTATGATTAATCAGAAGAATTACATCAAATATGGGTTTAATATATGTTTCAATCTTTATTCCATTACATGAAAAGTCACCTGAGATTTTTGAAAGTTATTCTGTTCCAGGACTAGATAATGCCTGTCCAGGGTTTGACCAAAATGTAGCCTTTGCTTTTTCAAATATTCTGGATGTTGAAATAACTTTAATGAGTTATGATACTAGCAATCACTTTCAGAATTATCTTATTAGTAAATGTAGTATTTAAAAAAAACATCTAAAAGCAGGAGCCAAGAAACTAAGTTAATACCAAGTGATTGTCCTGCCTTGATATGTATGGTGTTTGTTTGCCTAGTTCTGCCTTAAAATCTAAAAATCTGATATGTCAATCAATTAAATAATTATTTATTATTGATTAGATTATTATTAATTTTATTTCCCTTCCACGTTTACTAAAAAAAAGCAAGATTCTGAAAACATGTACCTTGATATCATTTCCAGTGAATTAATCAAAATTACAGTTGTAATATTACTCCTAAAATGTACCATTATATGTGAATAATTTATGTGGTAACAAAACTTCAAATAATGTTCTCATAATTAAGATATACACTTTATTTCACTCTGTCCAATACTCCAGAAAGTCACTATTCTTCTCACATAGTTTTCGTATTCGATCAACCTGGAGGATGGTAATTCAGGTCAAAGTCCCATGCAATTCTTTATAAAAAAATCTGAAATATTTAAAGCATGGTTTTATAGGCACTCATATGAACTAATTTTGATACTTGGATATTGCATGATAGGCAACTGCTGACACTGACAATATTTCCGTTTGAATAAAAAATATTACTCATCGAATATTTTGCTCTGTTAACAAGATACTGTAGGCCTTCAGATTGTGCTTATGAAACTTAAAACATCCTAAAATGTGTGACAAATTGAAGAATATCTAAGAGCGAAGGGGACAATATCCGCCACATTGTTCTTTCATGTAACATGTTTTGCTATTTCGGTTGAACCTAACCGAAATGAAAATTTGTTTACATTGTGTCACGGCTTTCTCGCCTGTCTCTTTTGAGCTTTGTGGCGTACCAACTCAATGCCTAGTAGTGACTAAAAACGTGAAGCAAAAACAATTTTGTAGTTACAAGAATTGTCCGTGTTTATAACACTTGCAAAGTCTTAAACTGCTATTTGTTGTCATCAATTGGTAATGATTTTGCACATGTGCAAAAGTGTGCAAATTCGTGCAAATTCTCATCAGCAGGCAGACGTAGGTTTCCTGAACGATGGTGCAGACATTTAACTGATCGTCAGGCCTATCGCGTTTCTTGATCCGCCTCCATTTTTGTTGTCTTGACCGTAATGGTTTTGTTAAGGTACACATCAAATCGCAGCAATATGTAATAAATATAGCGAGTGTAAATGGCATAATTTGAAGCACATCGCTTCGGATGCATCGTTTGACCCCGGAAATAAGTCTGACAAATCCACACAACGCGCCCGGCCTGCTGATTGGCCAAAATTGACGCATGCGCCAGTTTTGATTGACAGACTGGATCGGTCTATTCAGAGCTATTATGATTTCGTTATATACCTCTGATTTTCCAACACAGTTTATCTCCTAAATGGACTTCGCGTTTTTCGTTTTTCGTTGCACTGATGACTGTGCAAAACTTTAATTACCCCCATTTTAAGTTGCACCTAAAGAAAACAGCTTATTCCATCATGCAAACCGAAATCCTGTTGGCTGTATCAATAGTCCCATCTATTCCAGCTGGTATCGAGACCCAATACCAGAGTTCTAACTAGCAAGTGCCGTTCAGTTGCCGTTAACCGATCTTAGCCCTATGCCAATCGTAAACCCCTAAAATCCCAATCTTAGCGTGACGTTACGATCGGCATACCGTTCCACTAACCAATCTTACCTAAGTCAATCGTAAAGTTAAGATTCAAAGTCTAAGTTGCTCATGACCAACTTAGGATAGCTAAAATCAATCGTAGAGAAACCAAAATGGTGGCTTTCCTATTCTATGTGAAAAATAAGAGCGAGCATTTCACCGTGAGCGTCCCCTAAAGTCCCCCATGAAATGAATTTGTATATTTCTGTGATGTAAACAAACACTGCACTGAAGCCTTACAAATGTCAGGCCAGTCTGACCACTGTCGTCATGGGAACACAACCGAGCGAGTCGGTGTAACACATTTGTACAACAATATTGCAACGTCATGGTTAAGAATAGGGACAGCCGTGAAGTGAACAATGTTCTGAAGCAAAAAAGATACAAATATGTTTGATTTCACTGCGCATATTTGGTGGGGGATTCTAAAGGCAGGCCGCGTGTTATTCAAGACCACTGACAGATTCTACATACGTTATAGCCTCGTCACGCCTTGTTTATTCTGATTGACAAGGTTCAGGCACATATTAAAAGCTCTGACACAATTGACATTTTTTAAAGTCCAGACTTAAAACCTGTTCTCAGTATATTACTTATAATCTCGGCTGTAAATATTCTCGTGTAAATTATCTGTACACAGCGCTTTGAGCATGCCCAAGGATGTGGAATAGGCGCACTATAAATATGCATTTATTATTATTATATTATGCTTGATACCCAGCGTTCTCACGCACTTGCACCTGAAACCAAGGTGCTCACTACCCTAATATTTTGCTCTAGGTTTTTTCTCCACGTTTACACTTGGTTGGAAAAATACCCATGAAGGCCCGGGTTAGAATATTGAACTTCAATAACCCATGCCTGTCGTAAGAGGCCACTAACGGGATCGGGTGGTCAGGCTCGCTGACTTGGTTGACACATGTCATCGGTTCCCAACTGCGCAGATCGATGCGCATGCTGTTGATCACTGGATTGTCTGGTCCAGACTCGATTATTTATAGCTAAGATACATAGCGTTCACTAACATGAACGCTCATGTTAGTGAACGCTATGCATCTTAGCTAGATTATTTTACAGACCGCCGCCATATAGCTGGACTATTGCTGAGTGCGGCGTAAATCTAAACTCACTCACTCACTCAGTTGGTTCGTAAACTACTTTCTATCATTTGCTAGACTATGCAAAGGGAGATAACTCGTGCCTCGCATTCCTCTATCTCTCGCACGAAAGAGTCTCGATCTAAGCTTGGATCGGATCGTAAGATCGGGACCGGCTACGATCGGCCTAAGATCGGGTAGTGGAACGGGTGGAACTTTTAGCTAAGACGATTGTAAAATAAGCGTAACTTGCTAAGATTGATCTTAGATAAGATCGGTTAGTGGAACGGCACCCAGCCGAGACCCGGATTCGATTCCCCACATGGGTACAATGTGTGAAGCCCATTTCTGGTGTCCCCTTTCGTGATATTGCTGGCATATTGCAGAAACCTGCGTAAAACTAAACTCACTCACTCATTTGTCAGAGGGTTTTGAGCCAACTTGCGGATACTTCTGCCATGACTTGATCTAAACTCAGGAACTGTCTGAGCTGTTAATGTGGCAGGTTGCTGGCGATTAGGTGCCTTGCTCGGAGAGTTTGGGTTGGAATCCTGTACGGGACTAAAATAAAAGTACTAGAATAGAGTGAAGTACTGGAACCTGTACTTTACTGAGAAAGTGTATTCAATGTGATAACAGTCAATATACACCTCAGCAGTGCATAATACTGCCTAACCCGGTATCAAAATATAGGAGAAAACGTTCGTGGCAGTGGCATCATAGCTAACCCTATGAGAATGGGTGTGATACTGAAAACATCCCCGAATCGTGGTTAAACTGGGATTAGTCCCCACAACTGTAGGTTTCTGGCATTCCAAGGGGAAGCAACTCTGCACAGCAATGGCAGTGCCTTACGCAACTGGGCAACCCATGCCCTCTTATGGAACTGAGAAGTCTGTTGATCGGTGGATCGTCTGGTCCAGATTTGATTATTTACAATACCACACCATATAACCAGAATATTGCTGAGAGCCGCATTAAACAACAAAGAAGACAAACAAAACAAATGGGCATAGACTTTTATTGAAAAGTTACAAATATTATACACAGTATGATTCCTCATGACACCAAACATCTTGCCACAAAAAGATATTAGCAAACTGTATGGAGAAAACATCTTTAGGTCACTCAGAATGATAACTGGAGGTCCCAAGATGAACACAGAGGATATGACTCATGATGACTAAAATTTAATCAAACATACTCAGATACCATTCCTGTAACCATAGACCGCCGTGGTGTAGTTGTTTGAGCGTCCGCCCGACCACGTCATACCAAAAAGACGTTAAAATATGGTACTTGTTGGTCCCTTGTTGGTCGGCATTAATGGGTACAACAAGGACTGGTCGGCTCGGAGTCAGTATAATGTGTCTGGAGTGGGTTATTGATGCTTCACTGCAGCATGGTATCTCAGTGGGCTAGCACTGTAAAACCAGCTTAAGTCTGGGCTAGTACAAGCAGCCACACATACACAGACACACACATGCACGTCCTCATATTAAAGCACGACCTTAAACCAAATTTCAACTCACCTCACTTCCTGTAACCATGGTAAATACATTAAGATGAATTTACAATTTGAACACACAGGGTATATGACTCATGATGACAAACATTTAATCAAACATCCTCAGATATCATTCCTGTAACCATGGTAAATACTTTACGATGAATTAACAATTTGTCTAATATTCCTAGCAAAATTTGATCAGGTTTAGTTTGTCTGTTGCTTAACACCATACTAAGCAATACACCAGCTGTATGGTGGTGGTCTGTAAATCGGGTCTGGAACAGACAATCCAGTGATCAACATCATGAGCACCCATCTACGCAAATGTGACCCAAATTTGATCAGGTTATCAAACATATTTACCATCTGTTATCATAATTAATTATTCCTATTTGATTAAATGCAGCGGAAATCAGTTATCCAAAAATCTAAGATTATCCAGTGTTAGATTGTGGTTCTAAATTTTGATAGATGTAATAACAAATTTTCCTACTGTAGTTGGAGACAGGATGTACTTGTTGCTAAAATCCTCATACAGAATTTCTGAAACACAAATGAATATTGATTGGGTCGTCAGTTTTGGCATTGTGCTATTCCAACCTGACTCCACACACGAAGCTGGGGTAAGTACCAATATACAGGATACTACAAAACGTCAGTATAACAATTTACATTATTCCTTGTATAGTTTTACCTCAATATCTGTACAGACATTTATTCACATGATGCTTCCCTTTGAAACTGATTGAAAGCAGACACACTTAAGCAGGGTTTTACATAATGCGCGATTCCTGCGTATTTGACGCAACAATTTTACTCTCAAAATATTATCATACGAGTCAAGCTTGACGCAAGTTTAATGGGTGGCCGTCACAATTCAGTTCAATAAAATCGATTTGATAAGCAAAAATGATATTGTTCGATGATAGTTTGACTTTTACAGAGCTATCAGATTGTTCCAGAGAACTCAGGGAGACAGTAATCCTGGCTGTTTGAATTGAACAATGCTGTAGTTTCATTTGGTGGTGTGACATAGACAGTTACATACTGAGAATGATTAACAAAAAGAAATACTAAAATTTTCATGACTCCCAAATATTGAAAATGACTCCGAAACATAAATATTGTGAGTCACCATGACTCCCATTTTTAAAAGTCTGTGTAAAACCCTGCCTAAGTGATTTTTCTCACAAATTTCCCCTGTATCCATAAATTTTAAATGGTGGTGACAGATGTGTAACATTTACTGTAGGAATAGGAACTGCATGTACAATCAATGTCCAACAATAATAATAATAATAATAGTAAGTTCTTTGTATAGCGCACAAATCAAACTGCAAGGCAATTTCTCTAGGCGCTAAAAGATAGAGTGATCTGAAGAAAGGATTAAAGTTCATAAGCTTGTTTAAAAAGGAAAGTTTTCAGTTGGGACTGGAAAGATTCCACGGACGCGGCTTGTCGGATGTGAAGAGGCAGTGAGTTCCAGAAAAGGGGAGCTGTGTAAGAGAACTGTCTATGTCCATATGACTTTAATCTGACCTTGGGGACATTCAACTGACAATTAGAACTTGATCTTAAAAGCCGTGGTGGGACATATTCACTGAGGAGATCTTTCAGATAGATTGGAGCTTTGTCATGGAGGCACTTGAAAGCGAGAGTGAGGATTTTATATTCTATTCTCTGTTTCGTGGGCAGCCAATGTAAGCGTATCAGCAATGGTGTAATGTGACTGCGCTTGTTGACTCGGCAAATCAATCGCGCCGCAGAGTTCTGAATCCTCTGGAGCTTGGACAATAGATCTTGGCGGATATTTACAAGAAGACTGCAGCAATAATCCAAACGTGAGAGAACAAGTGAACGAACTAGGTGGTGAGCTGCATCAAATGTCAGAATATCACGAATGGAAGCAATATTTCTGAGATGAAAATAGCATGACTTACAAACAGAGTTTACGTGTGTTTCCATGGATAAATTTGAGTCTAGAAAACACCAAGGTCTTTCACGGAATCACTGAAAGGAACTTTCTCATTACCCACTACCAACGAAGACACATCCACCTTAGCAGTGCTACTGGGTGATCCACACAGCAAAACCTCGGTCTTAACTGTCATTTAATCTCAGCTTCCTTTGTATCATCCATGCTTTGGAGTCAAGGATACAGTCTTCGATTATAGACATATCGGCTGGAAGTGAGTCCGGTTTAGTGGAACGCAACAGCTGGGTGTCATCAGCATATGACTCGTACATCACAACATGATGCCGAATGATATTGCCGAGATTCTTCATATAGAGTGAAAAGAGAATGGGCCCAAGAACGGAACCTTGTGGCACTCCGTATGTATGTAAGCTGATGCGTACACGATTTCACGTCTTGAATGACCACAGATTGTGTCCTATTATTGAGGTATGAGACAAACCATCCAAGAGCTGTGCCATGAATACCAAATTCTGTTTTCAGACACTCAGTTAGTTGAACATGGTCAATGGTATCAAAAAGCCGCTGATAAATCAAGCAGCGTTAGAACTGTAACATAGCCCGCATCAGCTGCAGCAAGAAGTCTCTCCATCACATGCAGAAGTACGGTCTCTGTGGAATGATCGGAGCGATATGCAGACTGATGCACGTCATAGAGATCATTCAAGGTCAAGTGATCAACAAGGCGTACCTTGATTGCCTTCTCAAGCAATTTTGATATGAAGGATAAATTAGAGACAGGCCTATAGTTCGATAATTGTGTCAGCGTCTAAGCCAGGCTTTTCAGGAGTGGCTTAACAACAGCGACCTTCAGACACTTGGGGACACATCCGGAAGATAAACATCAGATGATATTTTTGGACGGCCGTGTATATTCGTGCTGAAACTAAGTGTGTTGCAGCACATAGACATGATAAATATGTGGATGATGGCTTGTGTTTAAGATAAAGTTGTCGTATATATTTACAAAAAATGTTTTACAATTGTTCATGTAAAATCAGCGAGAAAGCATTAAATGTTTCTGAAGCGTCCACAATCCCTAATACATGTACCAGGATAATAACATGACAGTTCTAACATGTTTTTGTCTCGCAGCATTATGACCCTGTTTGGACACAGGGTCAAAGTCATCTGGGTCTACCTGCTCTGCCTCTTCTGTTCTTCCAGAGACTGATCGCGTAAATTCCTGTCTTGATCTGAAACTTGTGATTGGTCGCCGTCAACTTTTAGTTCAGGGTTACTGGACGACTTCACTTCAACATGAGGAGCAGAGTCTTCACTGCTGTCAGGTGCACAGTTTTGACTGTTGCCTGGTAACGTACCATGGTACAGTGGTACGATGACAAACTGTCCTGATTCCATGCAAAGTTAATGATTTATCATCACTTCCACCAAAAACATCAGGTGGACAGAAATCAATGTTGGGTGCATCCCACTCACTTCCTGAGCTTAGTCTGTCCGTACCACGTGTGGTAACACTGGACCACAGACGTCAGAGGAAGGATTGAACAATGGAACACCTTCCTGCAAGTCTCCATCCCAAGGACCAGGAGCAGACTGTCTTTGAACTTGTGGATTATTCACAAACTGTTTTCTCTTAGGAATACTTTGACCTTGAAACAAAGAATTATCATATTCTTGATAAAGATATGGGTGCTGTGAGGGGATGAATGGCGTCCCATACATGGCAGGATGGACACTGGACCAGTCTGATTGCAGCTCTGTAGGAAGGTGCTGTAGAAGCTGGTTAGGGGAAACATACCTGCCTGTATGGCCCTGCTTGTCAAAAAGTGGATGGTCCTTCGTGCATGTGATGCTGAAACATCTGACCCCGTGGATCAAAACAGCCTGCAGAACAGCTGTGACCCACAGAATCGTCGCACTGTCCACTATCGTCATACAGTGTCGACTGTTGTCATAATGTCCACTGTCAATGAATGTCTGCTGGCCATAATGAAGGTAAGGGTTATAACCTTGACCTGACAAACTATAATCACATTTCCCTGTTCCGATTCCATACTGGTCAGGATGAAGGTTCGGCTGATCAACATTGCAATAACCAACATTCAATATTCTTTGTCGTCCATCTCCCATCCCGTGCTGGGGTTGCAATGGATGACACTCATTTTGTATATATTTCTTTTCAGTGTACACTGGATCAACTGAGTTCATTGGACTTGAAACAAATCTAGAGTCTAGAGCATAAGTACTTGGCAGATCTGGTGAGTGTTTGTATTCAAGTTCGCTTTGACCATGAGGTTTATCTGAAACCTCTTCTAAACTTACACAACTCTTATCAAGATCTGTTTCTTTCAAAGTCAAGAGATTTGTTGAAGGTCTCCAATTCTTTTGATCAAGAAAGAATCTGCTTGCTAAGGCAAGCTGACATGGCTCTTCATCTTCCCCACTCTCGTCGTCATTTTGATCAGAGATGGAACCCACGGACTGAGCCTGTGGATACCGCATAAGTGTTTCAGTAGTCATGCGAGATAAGGCATCACTTTCTGCTATGGAGGATGTTGCATGGTTCCTTCTGAAGTTCATTCTTGGTGGTTGACGATTTACCATTTCTTTGCAGAAATCTTTCCAAGACTCTGATAACTTATAATTTTTATCCATTCCACCTTTCTTCAGCTTGTGTCCTAGATTTGAAAAGTCATCAGGCAAAACATACACTCCATCATTCCTTGAAGAGTGACTGAAACAACCCTGGCTTCATCCTAACCCCATTATGATTGTTAATGGATGAGAAGACATCTATATGCTCATGATGTCCATCAAAACATACAAAATATACACGGCTGGATAATGCAGATTTTGTCCAATCTGTTCCAGAGCCTGGTAGAAATAATTTTCCCTTTGTTTCTTTTCCGATATTTCTTTTCCTAACTTGGAGCAAACAACTAGGATGTTAGAATTCTTTGCCTTGTCCTCAAACCATTTCGCCAGTCCGGTCCCTGCTGTGATGTGCTGTAGTTGTTCCTGATCGTAGTGGACGTCGACATGCAGGTTCTGTCGAAGGACACATGACAGCTTCTTCACTCTGCCCTGGACATCGCTAGCACTCACCAATAATGTCTGTCCATTTCCTGAAACTATATACATGTAAAGAGAATGTGAATACCAATGTGTCATGAGGTGTTTGTTGTTCTTAAGCTCCCCACCGCCCTGGAACAACACAAGTTTTCATGCAGCCATACAATACATGATATGCTCACTGACAAATTACAATCTGTCAATGATCCCTAATGGTTTTGTCTGTTAAATATTCAAAACTTCTTCTAGTTAGCCTTTCGAGTTCATTATAACAAAATAGCAGGTACCAAAATGTTTCGAACCCTTCCTGAATAGTTGACTTACCGTGTGCTGATCTGATGCATCCTGGGCCATGCCAGCAGATGACGATCAAGAGGATCACGGCCAGAACTGCTCCACTAATTGCCGCTAGAAGGATCTTCAAGGTCGAGTCTTCTTCTTTCAAGGGGGGATCTAAGGAGAAGTAGCAACAACCAATTATTAGTGCCTGTAGCTCACCTAACATTTTGGTGACACTTATCTATTAGCATGTTAAATGCTTCAGATGTAAACAAACATAAAATGATATCATTTATAATAAATTTTGCTAAGGAGGCTTAAAATTGTCTGTGATAAAGAACTTAGACCTTTTAGATGGGCCAGTTAAAATATAATTTTAATATTGCTGATTGTAAAATACACCTAAACCTAAACACTCTGGAGTGAAGACACTGAATCCCCTAAATCTTAGAGATACCATCATATCTACTGGCAACAGGCCACCCTAGTGATGAAATCAAGTTGGCCCTTAGAACACCATTATCTAAAGACATTATTTTCATAATTTTGTTTCGTTCAGATGTACTCTAGTGATTACGGTTTGTTGGCAAACCACATGTAGCAGTATTTCGTATACCTACAGTTATGATCTTTATATTCCTTGTGCATGCAGAAATTATATGGCTTAATTAAACACATGCCATGCAATTAGAAGATGAAACGACACTATGTTTCATTAGATATTTCCAACACTTTCTCTTCTGACTTCAAAATTTTGGTCATTTTATTGTTAAAACTATTGAACTATGGCTTTTTAAAGCTGTTTACACTTTTTTTAATAACAAAATGGGCATGGATGTGTAAAATCAGGTCTGAAATGCTGAGTTGTGGAAATGAACCCATGCAAAAGTGGCATAAATAGGGGGTCAGCCTGACTGATTAAATATCAGTCGATGTGTAATGAAGTGAACTATGAAAGAGGTATTGTAATGTTGACATCATGAGATACTACAGCGACAAAGAACCAAGTTCCAAAGATTGCTCAGGCCTAAGTAGAACCAAACAGCTCTATCAGGAATCAGTAATCCTTGCACTATAGAATTCACAGTTGTTGCTGCACGGATGTAAGTCTGTCTGTCTGTCTGTCAATAGTCCATTTATGAGGCGCCTTTCCATGCCTTTCAAGGTGCACACAAGAAGGAACACAGAACAGTGGTGGGAATCATTTGGAATAGGCGAGTCTGTAGAAACAGGTCTTGAGATAAGAGCGAAAGGGAGAATAATCTTGACAGCATCTAATTTCAGTGGGTAGGCTATTCCAGGCAGAAGCAGGAGAATAAGAACAATGTTCTATGGCCAAATCATTTGGTCCGGCCATGAGGGACAACTTTTGTCCTGAAAGTTAAATGACCATTGAAACTCTCTTGGAAACATGTGAAATACGTTATAGTCTGGAGATGATTGAATGAGTGAGTTTAGTTTTACGCCGCACTCAGCAATATTCCAGCTATATGGCGGTGGTCTGTAAATAATCGAGTCTGGACCAGACAATCCAATGATCAACAGCATGAGCATTGATCTGGGAACCGATGACATGTGTCAACCAAGTCAGTGAGCCTGACCACCTGATCCCGTTAGCCGCCTCTTACGACAAGCATGGGTTAATGAAGATCAATATTCTAACCCGGACCTTCACGGGTTCTGGAGATCTGAGATTTTGTAGCACCGACCAGGAGGCTGTTACAATAGTCCAGGCTACTCATCACCAGAGACAGGACGAGGAGGGCAGCAGAGTCCTTTGTTAGGTACTCTGCATATGTTCCCGATATTTCTCAGATGAAAGAATCAGCTTTTTATCAGATTGGTGACATGGTGATCGAGTGAAAGCTCTGGATCGAGAATCACACCAACATTCTTAGTAGTATCAGACACTGGGATCTGGGAAGTACCGCATTCAAAATTTGACACTGAGCATTGAGATCTACATGTAGGTGTCCCCATCAGAAGGCATTCGCTCTTGTCATTCGTGTCCTCACTCACACACTGTAGTCACCCAAATAAATCAGTTGAATGCCCTTGTAAACTGTCTTTCCACATGGGCTCGTGTTATTCACCGTCTTTGGTTCCACCTGCAAAACAGTCAACAAGAAGATTGAGTGAGTGAGTTAAGTTTTATGCCGCACTCAGCAATATTCCAGCTATATGGCAGCGGTCTGTAAATAATCAAGTCTGGACCAGACAATCCAGTGATCAACAGCGTGAGCATCGATCTGCACAAATTGGGAACCGATGACATGTACACCAAGTCAGTGAGCCTGACCACCCGATCCAGTTAGTCGCCTCTTTCGACAAGCATGGGTTACTGAGGATCAATATTCTAACCCGGACCTTCATGGGTACAACAAGATTGAAACAGAAATATGTAAGACATGGAAACATGTACACATCCCAGAAAAAGACATTCCGCATCATACATCTTAGCACAGATAATTTTCTGTGTTTCCATTGACAGTTGACCACATTTATGTACCTCATTAATACTTAAATAAATTATTTTGTTTCAACCAAAATGTCTCGTTATTTCAATTCTTTTATTTTTCACCATATGCCTGTCCCACCATTAAAATCCATAAGGACCTTGTGAAAGTTTGTCTTTCAGTCTGTTCCTATCCACTACAATACAGCATAATATCTATCCCGCCTCCTCTTACCACTCCGGAAAAACTGCTAAATCCTTCATCCCAGATTCATCCGCTTTCTGTAAGAAGATCCACGACATCAACCAACCCGGCAAATTAATAAGCTATGACGTTGTTGACCTGTTCACTTATGTTCCATGTGACAAAGTCTTTGAAATCATCAGAAACCACGTAGATGAAATCACCCATCCCTAGAAACCTGTCTAACAACTGACAGTATCATCCAACTGATACACTCCTGCATCAGCTCCACATACTTCACCTGGTGGGACAACATACAGCAGCAAACCCACAGCTTCCCCATGGGTTCCCCACTATCGCCCTTAATCACTGAGATCTTCATGACCCACCTGGAAGAAAAAGCCCTGGAAACATCCCCCACAACACCCCTCTGTTGGTTCCGGAAAGTGGACGATACCTTTGTCATCCAATAATAAACTTAGCACTACAGTATACCGAAAACCAACCCAGACCAGTACCTTCACTACGCTTCCAATCATCCACCCCAAGTCAATAAAGGAATCATCTCCACCCTAGTATGTCGAGGCCCACAATATCTGCTCCACCAAGCAACAACTTACCGCCGAACTCCAGCACCAAAACAAGTCTTCACACGGTACAACAACTACCCCGAACAGCTTGTGCAACAAACCATACAGAACTTCAACAACAAAACAGAAATCCACCCGTCAACAATCTGCACCCTTGGTCATCAGCCTCCCTACTATGGAATTGTCAGCCACAAAGTCCAGAGACTCCTAAAAACAGGCCAATATAGATGTGGGTTTCAAAGGAAACAACTACAGCATCCTCAACTCCATCAAAGCGACTGGCAAACCACCAACCAGCCAGAAACAACGACTGGGAACAGTTTACCACGTCCCATGCGATTGTGGACAGACCAACGTAGGTGAAACATGAAGACCCTCAAAACCTGAATCAAAGAGCATCAGACCTCAGTATCTAAACGTGACTCTAAATCAGCCCTATCAGATCACATCAAAGACAATCCCAACCACAGCATCCAGTGGGACAAAACCCGAACCCTAAAACCAACCTCAAAGACTTTAAACTCAGGAAACTCCAAGAAGCCATCTACATACAAATACTCCAGCCATCAATCAACCGTCCTCATCATCGATAATCCCCAGTTTATGTATACCACAGGCTTCACTATCCCCTTGTGTATTTTGCAGGCGTTATTTGTTAACGCTTTTATCAAAGCCCATGTGTTGTTATTGTGTCTGGCTTCCTAATCCCTATTGTACGGTACAAACATCTCCTCTAACTTGTTTATATGGCTATATGCTCCTCTATACTTCTGCTGCTCATCACTTGCTTGATAACCATGTCAGAACCTACACCAAAACGTCGCTCTCACAAAAAAAAGTCGTTGTTCCATATATTGTTATCCTTCCTAACATAGATCAAGTTAACTTATTTGATTGTTTGTTGTAAAACGCCGCTCTCAGCAATATTCCAGCTATATGGCGGCGGTCTGTAAATAATCGAGTCTGGACCAGACAATCCAGTGATCAACAGTATGAGTATCGATCTACGCAATTGGGAACCGATGACATGTGTCAACCAAGTCAGTGAGCCTGACCACCTGATCCCGTTAGTCGCCTCTTACGACAAGCATGGGTTAATGAAGATCAATATTCTAACCCGGACCAGTTTGTGGAAGCAAACTGTTCCATAAAACTTTATTTGCTCACTCACTGGTTCATTGGGAATAGTCATGACAAGTAGTGGTGTCTATAGTGGATTGTTAACGGCACCCTAAGGTTTGCAGCTAGCTTAGAGGTTAAAACATTCACTTGTTATGCTAAAATGCTGCTTTTATTCCCCCAATAGGGAGGTCTGCTGATGCCGTAATCCTTGGAACACTGTTAAACTCACTCACAGAAAGCCTGAAAATGAAATGTATTATCTGCCCCTCAGGTCAAAATCAAATATTGGCAATAAATAAAACAATATTTCAATGAAAATGAAGGGGAGATAACTTTACCTGGACAATGTAATAACCACGACTTAGGTTCTCAAATTCATGTTCTTCAGTTCCATACTTTTTCTGCAAAAATATAAACACATAAATATTACGTGTTAAGCTTAAAAATAAACTGTTTCTAAATAAATTTAGACAAGTACTAGGTATAAAACAGGAGAACTAGCATTCTATTTGATCAACTGATCAAAACCCATCAAATTGCTCTCAAAATGACCATTTCAGTTTCAGAAGGAATGACACCTTTTGCTTTCAATAACATAATTTAGTTCTTACTGTGACAGGATGAAATGTTTGTATATATTTAGTGTTTTTTATTCGTTAGTTTTAACTAAATTAAATATTCAGTTTAGTGTATTTTAAACATTATATACTTCACTCTTCAGCTTCTCTTAACCCCTCTCTCAGCTTACTGCATGAGTTTTCTGCCTCAGCCACATTCACCTAAAGCACTGCGACACAATAGCCTGCCCAAGCGCTCCACTTACTGTCCCTTTGTCATAAACCTTGTTAGCTTACTGTCCCCTGTTTTAAGGTTTAAAGTTTATTATAGGTTCAGAACGTTTCAACTGTCAACTGGTCACAAGGCATTTGTGGATTTTGAAGCTCACACGTTTTGACTTATTTGGACATTTATAGGAGCTCTTGGGATCATTTCTGAAGGTTAGTTTATTTCCATACTTTTTTGAGTTTGTACATACTCATTGGATGTATACGCATATTGTGTTTATGCGTTGATAATTTGGCTGCTTTGTCATATTGTAAATATTGAGTAGTTTGTGATAACTAGTTGTGTTGCAGAATGTAAATGCATTATAAGTCTAATTATTTACAAATGGTAAATAATTAAATAATTCAGTAAGCTATTTATCAGTGTTAAACTTAATCTTTAAGTACTATACAGCTGTTGTATGAATGTATAATGTGTAAATGTATGAATGTATAATGTGTGAATGTAAGAATGTAAGAATGAAGCAGGATTTACCATTATATATATTTTAAATGTTTCTCATTAATCAACAATAACTAAACGTATTTGTTGTATTGTTATTGCTGTCATTTGATTAGTCTGCACAGTGTGTATATATGTTTCATTTATTCGTGCAGATGTAGGTGTATTGCTCGTGAAGCTGTCGGTGTGTACTGACTATACCCAGGTCACACACTTGGTGGTTTATTATATTTTATATATGCATTGTGTAATGTCTACATGATAAGAAATGCTTGTTTCCCTATATGATATGATATGTATATGCCTATCTATGTATGAATTAAAGTATAAATGGAACGTGTCATCAATGAAATATTGAGGCAATGTATATGGAATAGATTAGCAATAATGATATTTTGTAAATGGTTATATTTAAAGATATTAATGATTGATATTATCTATCAGCATATGTTTATGTTTTGTCTAAAGAATGTTTTAATTGTTTCCAGGGTTTTCTACATGAACTATCAGAAATATAGGGCCATAATGCGAACACCACCGTGTCTGTTCTATTGATTGAAACAGTTCCGGTTTCATTACCAATCATCAATATATTAGCAAACATTAAAAATTTAAGTTACTTATCATGCATAAACGGTCGCATACTCAATTTTATTTTTCAAAAAGTGTGTGTGTGCGCATGGGATTTAACCCAAACATTTGGCCTTTTAAATAGAAAAATTTCCACTGACATTTAAAACAAATGAAGAAACCAAACATTTTTTTTTTTGCCTTTCTTCTCACAGAATATAAATAGTCTTGAAGCAAATGATAAAAATAACACCCTGAGACAAAATGACATGGTCAGTACTCTGTCCGAAAAAACACAAAGAACCCACCTTGGCGGTGCTGAGAAGATCCTTCTTCTGGTATAGTGAGACCAAATAGTGAGTAATCCTGGCTGTACGGCCAGGTCTCTGCCACACAACGTGCACACTCCGCCGGGCAGGAATAGCAGCGACCGCCAGGAACTACACGACACTTGGGGGTTCTCGCTCACCTGATCAACAATCACTATTATGTTGTACAAATCTTTCTACTTGTGGACATAATTATAACATGGCTGAACTACTGTTTTCTTTGCCTCCAAAAGTTTATAATTTTGATAGAAAAGAATAGATCCATTATAAATTGAAAAGGATCCCAAGTGAAAGGGGTATCCTGAACCTGTGGACAAATCTACCGTATACTTGTTTCGTTTCTGGCTTTTTGTATTAGAGAAAGGAAAATAAATGATAAAAAATATTGAAGTCAATTCCTACTGGCAAGTAAGACTTGTTACTACCATGAACAGATGAACTCACTGTGTAAGACGAGGATGTATTTAGTTTCTGCCTGTGATGGAAGAGATGTAAGCTTCAGCTGGTAGTGATATGTGACTCGATTCTGGATCATAAGTCCCACCCAGGCACTTGTACTTGATCTCGCTGAAACAAATATCATTACGCAGGTTGACTCAATTCATCCTGTAGATTGGTCCTTATGTTTGTTTTCCTCTGCGGCACCAGAAATGCCAAGTGTTTGGAAAAAACACCAAAGAAGAATGAAATATAACATATACTCTTCAAAAAATGTAACGCAAAGCCAGATTATCACTGGATATTTCAAAGATATTTACTACATGAACTAAAAATGAAAGAAATTTTGTACAGATAAACAACATCAACCGAGGCTTTAACAATAGTCATCGAATGTCCCAATGTCACATTTGACGTCACATACAGTTAGTAACGTAGTGTGACCCCGTGAGAGTCAATTACCGCCTGGCATGATATAAGGATATGACTTAAAATGTTGTAGTGACTGTAGTCCTATTAAAAATAGGGAGTTCTTTAAATTCTTATGAGTAAATACATTCATTGAAAAATGTGTGCTGCTTCTGTTGGAAAGTGAAGCTATTCAATTACCAATGAAATTCAAAGAAAAACTATTTGTTTGTTGAAGCTATGAAAATAAGATTATATTTATTCATATCAGTTAATTATTTTAAACCATCAATAATGCATCAGACAAGTTAAAACAAAAGTATTTTTCGAGTTTAGTTTGGACCAATATTTCATAATATTATGGCATACCAGTTTGATGTTGGATGAAATGACCTTTAATGATGCTGGTCTAAGAAATTTAATTAATTTTACTTCCATTCAAATTTAGTTTTACATGTATTTGGCTCTATCTCGGGACGTTATTTTAATAGTGTTGCTTCGTGATCATGTAATGGAATGGACAACAGGAAATTGACATGGTATGGCCAAGTTAATGTTTATACCCACCCAGTCTAAGGAAACTTAGGCTCAGTATTATTCGTTACACTAATACTGCTATACTGAGTCTAACGTCTTCTGACGTAGCAAGGTCACGTCAGTTAACCTTTCAGCGACCTATGACCGTCCAATCAAACGCGAGACGGACGAGATGGATTTAACCAATCAGACAACGACTACTTGTTAGGGTTCGGCGGGACTTACAAAACGGTTTTCTTTTGATTTTCTCTTCTCTGATCGCTGACACTGATCTATCAACAAACGAAAATCTGCATAAAACACAAATATTTGACCTGCAGTATACATGCTTATGCTTTTGCTTATATTGACAAAAAACGCTATTTTCAGCGACCATTTACCCATTGCATGTATCACTCGGAAGCGATCGTTATGGAAAATAGCATTCGGAATTGTTCAGGAGTTTTCTAGGTAAAGGCTCAAACAATATGTGTCAATGTGAACTTTCGCGATTTGGTAAGCTGTGTTCTGATCCGAATCAGTCCAAAAGGTTAGCTGGCGCGACCTTCTTACCAGGTTTTTCTTGGGCCTCAGTATAGCAGTGTAACGAATAATACTGAGCCTAAACTACTTAGACTTGATACCCACCCCCGAACAGGACCGAAATTGTACATGAAACTCCATACTTCTTTGTATGTTACAGATTTAGAGAGTGAGTAAGTTAGAGAGTTGGGTTTTATACTGCTTTAGCAATATATCACGGCAGGGTCACTGGAAATGGAAGGCTTCACACATTGTACCCATGTAACATGACAAGCAGGCAACCCCACCACCCCACAGATTCAAGAACAGGTATACAGAAGATGTGTACAACTCTAATAGAAAAACTGTGGTTTCATCAACACCTTTAACGTTGTACAATTTGTCCTGATACCACCTGATCTCTTACAATACAACATAATATACCCGTACTGAACCAGGATCTGTAATGATGCTTTCCTCTCACATCAATAAAACCAACACACCTCCATGTTACAATGTTCAAAAAGAGGTGTTAAATCAACTCCTGCTCAATCAATAACTCATACGCTTGCTGCTTGACAGAAGCCAAGGAATCATTCAAGCGGTAACACAGTGCCGGCACCAGTATCAGACCTCATCAAACTCATTGTAGCCACGCTTCACTGGAAGCTGCTGTTGTGCAAATGCTACTTTTGAATTTTTTAAAAATTAAAAATCAGCATTTTGAAGAGGACTTGATACATGTAGATAAGTCATCACTCATATTTAATGACGACAGGATTCTCCATTGTCGGATCTGAGACTCATGGAAACTACAGACCCAGGTGGCGCTGATGCCTATCAATCATGATGACAGCTGGGCTTTATGTTGGCTGTAACCTGAGATCCAGGAAGCAATATCTACCGAAGAGGGATATTGAAGTGATATATGATCTCGGCAAAAACAGATAGACATTTATTCATGTCTGAAGTAATTAACCCGGAATATCAGCATATATCTTCTGACGGAACGGTAGCTGATATCCCAAATAAATTTAGCTTCAAAACAATTCAAGACTGAAATTACCTAGAGATCATCGAGGAGGAGTACGGCTTCACACTCATTGCAGCAATATTCCAGCAAAACCATAGTAAGAGTACACCAGAAATGGGCTTCACTGACACCAAACACTAATCTATCTCACAAGCAACTTGAACAGCAGCATTTCCCTGTCCTGCCTCAGCCTTTTCTTACCTTTCTGCTAAGTCCAAAATTAAAGAAGTGTAATGAGTAGATTTCTATCAAGATCAGAATCTCCTATGTGTCACTGGGGCCCTTTTCAATTTAAAAAAGGAATTTTTGTTTCTATCAAAAATTATTAAATTCAGAGACAAAGTGTCTGTCTAATTCAACACATTAACCATTAATTGGTTTTCTAAACTCAAAAACCCCCTTACTGTTTTAATTTTAGTACAGCTATAGCTGGGTGA